>NW_005871099.1:1168357-1176935 GCF_000147115.1 Myotis lucifugus | reverse complement strand
CACACAGCCTGCCGTTCACTAACCCCCCTGCCAGCCTTGTCACCACCCCAGGCAGCCTGCTGTTCGGTCTTTACTGTGATGGAGTCTGGGACAATTTGCATATTCCTCTATTATTAGTATACATTATAAATATGAGATAACAAAAAGTAAGACATCATGTTTGAAAGCTTAGATAAAAACAGTAAAATTACAAGACTTTTGGTCCAATTGTAAGAAGAGCTTACTAAAAGAGAGTAAACCACAAATTTTTAAAACAATGTTGCAACAATTTGAGACAAGAAAGAGAAGGAATAGCATGTGATTTATTATACATATGTACATACACACAGAGAAAGTGTCTTTGGAGAGTGAGGGAAAGCTTTGAGAAAACATATATAATTGGTAGAAAGGGAAATGGCAGCCCTTATTTCCTGCCCACCCTACATTGGCTGGGACATACATTAATCTCACCTTCTAGAAATGTTGGGGGAGATAGAGGACAAATAGGTATACTTTTAATTTTCAACATAACAATGATATGTTTATTATACATATAATATTTCATAGGAAATAATCTACATACTTAACGTAGTAGATTCCTTGAGGTTCAAAGATGAGAATAAAGAGTCACGGAGACATTTTGGCAAGAATTTTGAAAACATAATCATCATCTATACCTGAAGACATCTGGCACTGATGATAGATCTTGGCAATATCAATAAAATAGCAAAAAAAGAAGTAGGGAAAAAAGTTTGCCTTCCCTTTTAATATTGAATATTGATTTATAGGACACAACTAATACATACCTTTCTTTGCACAAGAACCTATAATGGTGATCTGGAAATTTTTAGTAATCCAAATAATACATTTAAAAAATTTTTTTATTGATTTTAGTGAGAGAGGTAGGGAGAGGGAGAGAGAGAACATCAATGAAAGAGAAACATCAATGGGCTGCCTCCTGCACACTCCCCCCAGGGATCCAGCCCCAAACCAGGGCATGTGCCCCCACTGGGAATTGAACCAAAGACTTCTCATGCACAGGATGATGCTCAACCAACTGAGCCACACTGGCCAGGGCCATATAACACATTTTATTTAGAAAAATAAGTAATTATGAGAATAGTTCATTAAAAATATGAGTTTATAATTGTTGTATTTTGCATTAATAGTATAAAAATGGCAGAATAGTAGTAGCTTGAAGTAGGGGAATAAAGTAAGCATTTAATTGAATGACATTAACCTTGTTAACCGGAGAAATAGTCACCTTTTATAAAATTTTTCACCATGGTTAATCAATGTTTTGAAATCTCACTTTTAAAACATATACTTTATTTTTTCAGAACAGTGTTAGAATTATAAAAACATTGAGAAAATATTACAGAGAGTTCCCCTATAACCCATACCTAGTTTCCCCTATTATTTTTACACTAGAGGCCCAGTGCACAAAATTCTGCACCAGTAGGGTCCCTGGCAGCTGCCAGATGCCGGCTGCTGGCTGGGACCTCCCTTCCTCTGGCCAACAGCCCTGCTGCCAGCCGGGAGTGGGGCTGGCCAGAGGGAGGGGCCATGGGCAGTTGGCTGGCCAGCCCCACCCCCTGGTCAAACTCCTGGTCAAACTCCTGGTCAAAGTCCTAGTTGAGGGGACAATTTGCATATTAGGCTTTGGCCAGGAAGTTCTTTCAGTTGGTGCCTATGCCTCTTTCACGTACCTCTATCAGTGTGTGTACGTGGTGATGGTGGTGATGGTGGTCATGGTGGTGGTGTGTATGTGTGTTTTCTGGACATTCATTTTTTGACACTACAAGATGACCCAGGCTCACCTTGCATAGTTCCTACCCCAGTCCTAGAGTCAGCCATTTCTCCAAGAATCCCTAGTTTGGTATTAGAAATGAAGATCTAGGCACAAAGTGTCACATATAAAATTCATTTTTAAAATAAATGCTTTATGCGTATCAGCATTTTCTGGTTTTTCAATGATGATCATAAACTATATCTGTAATGAAAATCATTACTATAGTAACAAAAGATCTACAAAAAATACACACCCATTTCTATAAGAAAAATCACATTAATATAAATTTCTATTGACCCAGTATTTAATATTATAAGTAAATTGAGAGTTCTGAATATGCCAAATATTTATCTTTGAAATGAAGTGTTACATTTGAAAATTGAAAGAGTTCCTCCAAATATGAGTAGTAGTCATTTTCACTTTAGACAACACTTCTTTCTTTCATAGAATAATCACTTCAGATATGAAGAGAAAATATTTATCTAAAAGCACCACCACCAACAAATACCAACATCCAAGAAGGCCTGAATTTCACCTATAAGGACTGATCTTTATAATAAAAATTAAAAACACACACAAAAAGGGAGTGAAAGCCTAACACCTTGTGTATACATTCATCAAAGAAAAACCAGATTATTTGGACATAATTTGAAATTATTACATCATTAGGCATGAGCCCAGCTCTCAATATAAGATGTGAAAAAAAAAGACTTCCATTGGCCTATTTAAGCAAATTAGGAGGGTACTTTATTTTCTGGACAATGTTTTTAAGCAGTGATAATAAATGTACCTATTATTAAGTATGGGTCATACAGGCTCATTTCTGGAATAAATATGGCATCATAATTCTTAAAAGCTGTTTAAGATATGTAAGATATTGGCTAAGTAGAAGACCTAGTCAAGTGAATAATTAATATCGGAAAAATCAATTGAACATTTATCTGATGGTAGATTAATAATCTTCATATACCTATACCATTTTGCTTATTTTCCAAGAAAGCAATAGTACTGTATTTCTCTTAAGATGCTCAGTAATTTAGACTTATTTTGCTTATTTGATTGATTTTGTTCTCAGTAGTAATAGTCCCAGTTAATGATGCTTAATTCTATTTAATTAGAAAAATATAGTAAATATTCCATCTTTCCTGTGACTTGCTAGTAAAACTAAGAGGACACACTATTAACCAACAGTTTTAAAAACATAACATGTTGCAGTTATGTTAACTGCCCTATTGAAAAAACCAGGGGCGTAAAGTAAGTCCTAATGTCTGAAGCCGAAGACACCACATCTTTACGGGGGTGATAGATTCAGATTCAGAAAGACACAGACTATTCTACAAACTTTGGTCACTTAATTCTGTTTATTTTATACATTTATACGGAAGGGTAATATTTATAGTTTACTGAACTTTGCAAAAGAATGAACAAACTGTCTAAATTTACCAGTGGAAGATTAGCAAGCTGGTTAATGATGCCCTGATTCATTACTTTAGAAATTATTAAATATTATTAACATAGGGATAAAGGGTCAAATATTGAGGAAGATAGACTGAAAGTCATCAAAATAATTTCAAATCTAAGTATGAACAGTATACTTCATGATGTATTCCAGCTTTTTATGGCACTGAACTATCAGTTTTTTAATAATTTGTATTTATACATGTCTAATAATTTAAGTATAACTCATTATTACTTAAGTTTTGAAATAATTTAAAAGGTGTTGCAATGCTTATCAGTGTGTTTCAGTTTATAAGAATTTTGCTTTAGCTATATCCTTCCTTCTAATTATTATTTAGGTAGGTGTTATTTAGTTAAGGTTAATTAACATGGACATTGATGATACAGATTCTCATTTGTCAATTAGGTACTTGAAAAATACAAGCAATTAAAAATAAAATAACACTTTATAGCATCATAAAAAATATTCATCATCACACCACTTTTCTCTGTGAAAGAGTAAAACTCAGAACTGAGAGAAAATTATCCTTCCTAAAATCTCAGAGAAAGTAAAATATAACACCAAGATCTTTAATCTGATTTTCTATAGGCAATAGATTCAAATTCATTCTATTAATTGCTTATATTATTAGACGTCAACATGTGTTAGGTATCTAGAATATGTTTAGCACTGTAGTAACCTGAAGATATAAAAAGTTAGAGAAGACAAATTCCTTCCTTCAAGGTTCTTATGATCTAATGAGGGATCATAAACAACAATATGACAGTGGTTCTCAACCTTGGCTGCACATTAGAATCACCTGGGAATCTTTTTAAAATCCTGATTTCTGAGCCTCATCCTCTGGAAATTCTGTTTCTTTGTTACTAATATTGTGGTCCCACCCCATAACAAAGTAACAGAACAACAATATGACAGTGGTTCTCAACCTTGGCTGCACATTAGATTCCCAGGTGATTCTAATGTGCAGCCAAGGTTGAGAACCACTGCAATAAGAGTAAAGAAAAAGATTGAAAAATTATAATATTAGCTTGACAGGCATAATGAAGATATAAAAATAAAAAGGGATTTGGGACAAGGTTTCCCGGAGTAAGGTAGTATTTTTTAACCTAGTTTATGAAGTAAAAAAGAATGTGATTAACAAATTTTGCCCATGATCAATCATTATGATTATTGTTATTACTGTTTATTGTACAAATGTGGATATTTATTTTCTCTTTCAAGGAATATGTTTTTGAGTGTTGCAATACTTGCTATTTTACTTGGGTAATCTATATAACTCCATTACTTATGTTAAGAATAATAGTTTTTCAAAATAGAGCTATGGTTACTCTTTTTTATGAAATAAATGGTTCATTAATTGACAAGAATGCTTCCCAAGGAACATGTGTCATCAAAACATTATAATTCCCACACAGAACAGTAAAATTCAGTCACATTTTTTCCACAAAACAATGAGGCTATAACAAGATATACTGATATTCATTCAACTGGCACCAACCGAAATGTTTTCCCTTGCGACTACGAGGTTGATATTCCAACCGCTTCATAAAAATGTAGGTGACAACCTAGTAACTTTGTACACAAACACCAGGCTGCAGAAATACCTGCCCGTTCCAGAGCCATCTTCAGAGACTCTTTAAGATCTGTGATAACCTTTTGATAGTTACCAAATGTCCATGTAATGGAATAAGAATATATTATGAAGAATAAGAAAAGGCACCAGGAAACTCCCTGTCTTCATTTAACTCCAACCCAAAACAATACATTTTTTAGTATTCAGAATAATTCAGCTCAATGACTCAAGTTTAAACATGTAGTTGATTTGTTAGCCTGTCATCGTAAACACTACACGTACTTCCTCTGCCTTTGTAATTGCTTATATTCTAGACCTTCCCTGCTACCAAAAATAATTCCCACGTCCACCCTTACCCACACATAAAAAAAATAGATTAAAATTTCAGTTTCTCTTTGTACATTTTTCCCATGCAAAAACATAGTGCAAATTTATCAACTAAGATGTAACTATAAAGGCAATTCTGCAAGAAGGCAAAAGAAAAGCCGCATAATTATGTCTCTACCTTTTACTTTTAGTTTCTGTCGTGTGGATTATAGTTCTCTGATAATTCCAAAACATTTTGCATTGCTAGACATTTTCCCTTAACCTCTCTCTCTTTCTCAGAAAGTCAGCAGGAAGGTAACAAAAGTCAAATCATCACTCCACCCAAGTGAATTGGCAACAGATTCTTAACAAAGTTGAACCAGTGGTGCTGAAATATGAAGCAAGGTTTTAGGTATTCAGGTCATGAAGGCAATACGAAGACTAAGGAAAACTTCATTAATCTCAGAAATTTTCTCAACAGGGGCATGGGTTACTATTTGACAATATATATATATTTTTTAATTTATCCTTTGCTAACATTATTAAAGCCACTAATAATTCATGTAAGCTACAATAAGATCTGGGTAAATTACTAGTGGCCCGATGCATGAAATTCGTACATGGGTAGGGTCCCTAGTCCTGGCCAGCGATCAGGGCCGATCTGTGGGGCGACCAGCGGGGTGATCGGGGGGTTGGCCCCCCTGGTACCCGCCTTGGCCAGCCTGGTGCCACCTGCTTGCCAGCCCCCCCACCCCCTGCTGCTGCCGCTCTGGTCGTCTCCCTCAGCGGGGCGATCGGGAGGCGGGGGGGCGCTGGCACCTGCCTTGGCTGGCCTGGGGCCTGCGAGCTGGGGCAGCTCCTGTGTTGAGCATCTGCCCCCTGGTGGTTAGTGCCTGTCATAGCAACCGGTTGTTCTGCTGTTCGGTCAATTTGCATATTAGGCTTTTATTATATAAGATTAATATCATGTACCTATGATTCTCGGCCTGTAGACTTGATGTGGCCACTACACATTCTCAACCATGGATTCCATTACTTGGAATGTTCTTTCCTTATAAATTATAATACAGAGTTGCAGAGGCAAACTGATCTTAGAAAGGCTCTTCCTTTAAGTGGGGTTATGGAAAGATGCCTGAAGGTGACCCACACCCAGGTAAAACAATTTAAGACTCAGCTCAGCCCCTCAGCTTATATTTGGACACATCAATTAACACCTTTATATCTCATCATTCTTATTTCTAAAATGAGAATAACTGCTTTGTCTAGTCCCCTAACCTTCAACACCATTTTTGAGAATTGTGATTCTTTAAGATTCAAAAAGCCAAAATGGGACACCACCCATTCTTAACCCTGTGTCTCTACTTTTTATCTTTAAAAAAATGACATTTTCTGTAGTATTGATAGTAATAATAATCGTGATAATGTACAAAGCACCTGGGATGCCATGTGTTTGATAAATGTCCCTTTGCTTCACTAATTTTCCATTTCATAACTGGGCAAATTCCATTGGAAATGTTGCCAGTTCAGATCAGAACCGCTGTATTGTCTCTCAGTTACCTCTTGACCCTATTCTTATCTCTTCCCACATCACCTTCCGGTATTTCCTGGCCTTTCTCTTCCAAGGACCAAGGTCTTTTCTCATCTTCCTGACCTGGACCATCACTTTGCAGTCTGTCAGCGATGGCTCCCGGGGCCAGCTTTAGCTGCTGGGATGAGCCTCACGGATTCCAAGGCTGGACACAGTTAAAGGAACTCCCTCCTGGGGCTGCTCCCTTCCAAACCCTGCCCTTCCTACTCATCCTCCTTGCTGTCTGGCCTAGGAGCCGCGAGAGGAGCAAGGCATCACTGGAGTGATGACATGTGGCTCTCTCCCTTCCCCACCCTTCACATTTTTCTTTCCACGTGCAGAACCCGGAAGGCTACGACCGCTCTTGTCCTGGCGGTTGCCAAGGTTACACAATAGCAGCACCAGGCCCCGGAGGGTCCCATCTCCTCTGCCTCCCCCATACCTCCTGAAACACACACACACACACACACACACACACACACACACACACAGAACCCTTTCCTGCTAAACTGGATACTTTCAATCCCTCCACTCCTCCTGCTCTCTTCTTGTGCAAAGAGCAGTGAGTAGCTAAGAAAAATGGGAGGGGTTCGCTGGAGAAAGAGGAGTCCTCCTCGGGACACTTGCTTTTATTTATGGGGCTAAGTGGCGAAAAGTTCACGCGTTCAACTCCGATCTCTGTAACAGGGGATTCGGGGTCTCGGTGGCCTCAGCTGTTGGGGTGCAGCTCCTGTCCAGTCCCCTAGACTCCAGCCTGCCGGCAAGAGCTCTGCGTCTCCTCCTCCTATCAGCTCCCCTCCGCGCGCCGGGACCCAAGCTGAGCGTTCAGCTCGCGAGGTTGAACAGAAGTCAGGAATGAAGGGGAATCGGCCCGGCCCGTGTTGGAAATGGCCCCGGAGCTGCCAGGGCAGCCCATTAACGCGTCAACTCGGGCCGGGCCGGGAGGAACACCCGGAGGAGAGGGGATAATTCGCTGGGTTACATTCCCAGCCGGAGTCAACTCGGGACCTTCAAGAGCGAGCCCAGCCGAGGGTTACCCAGGGCGGTCGCGCTCCAGCAAAAGTGCGTTTGCAGCAACCCCATTCCCCAGACAGCCAGCTCTGTGGCGGGGCTCTGACTCCAGTTTCCCCGCGGGGTCCCGAAGGGTGCCGGCTTCCTGCTGACGGAGCATCGCGACTCACTCGCAGGCAAAAAGGCATCGCCACCCCTCCGCAAAAGCACCACAACAAAAACAATCACCAGGGTCTCCCCTCCGCTCCCCCAGCCCCATGGGAAAAGGAGTGAGCGAGGCTCCGATGCCCGCGGTCCAGTCCTCCCCAGACGGTCCCCACCAAGGCGTCTCCAAAAGAACCTGCAGCCGGTGGAAGCCACCGGGCACGTTCCAACGCGCCGCTGGCCTGGGACGGGGGCGAGGCAGCCAGGGAGAAGGCGCGAAGTTTCTGGGCGCATCTGGAGAGGAAAACTTGACTGGGTGCTGGGTGCTGGGTGCTGGGTGCTGGGTGCTGACCGCCGCCGAGGGAAGCTCCGGCTGCGGAGGCTGCGGCCACGGCGGCGGGGAGATGGGACGCGCCCCGCTGCCACGCTGTCCCCGGCGCCGCGCGGCACCTCGCACCGACTCGCTGTCCGTCCGTCCGCTCCCCGCGCACCCGCTCCCTGGCCCCTCCCGAGCGCCTTTTCTGTCCCGGGACATTTCCTCCTCTCCTGGCCGCTCCGCATCCTCACTTCGGACCCACGGCCACCCACCCCCAAATCAAGTCCCCCCCGTTGAACTCCGCCGTCCCTAGCGAGCCCTCCCAGGAGAGTAGCAGGTGACCCGAAACCGGCCTTACCTGCCGCGAACGCTGCTCGCCTCTCTCTTCGGCCGATGTCCTCCCCAGGGCAGAGGAAGGGATGCCGGCTGCG
>NW_005871099.1:1118170-1168170 GCF_000147115.1 Myotis lucifugus | reverse complement strand
CCGGGCCCCACCTCGGCCCTCGGGCAGCGTGTGTGGCGAGGAAAAGCACGCTCCGAGCGGGAGGCCGGCTTTTAAGTTTGTGGTGTGACCGCAGCAGCTGTCCTGGGAGAGACTCAGTCTTTCTAAAAAGGGGATGCTCAAGCGCCGGGGATTACCTCTCCCCTTCCGATCTCCTCCCCCAGCCCTCGGCCCCCCCTCCCTCCGCGCGCGCCAGTCCTCCCCAGCAGCAGAAGTCCATCCCTGCCCGCACGCAGGCTGTCAGCAGCGCGTGTTCAATGGAGCTCTGGCCTGGCTGAGAGATGTTATTCCGGACCCGGCACTCTGTTAAAGCAGCCTCTGACGTCGGAGCCGGAGCTCAGGCGTGACTTATTCTACACCATAAAGTCTCTAAGGACCCCCTGGGGAAGAAATAGGACAAAGGCTGCCCTTTAAATTCTAAGCCTCGCAAAGAGTACCTGTGTTCCAGTATGTAACACCCGGTCCACTGTCGCTGGCCTTGAAAGAGCAGGCAGGGGCGTGAGCGACAGAGATCAACCCCCCATTAGGGGGCTGGCATCCAGGAAAGACCAAGATGAAACAAACACCCACCGAGATGTAGGTCTTCTTCCCCTTTACCTCACACCAGGCCAGCAGAGATGCGTCACCTGTTCCTATTTTAGGAGGTTTCCTTTGCAGATTGGTACAGACTTTAGTCATGAAATAGGAAAGTTGGAAGTATGTGGGGACGAGGGCTGGGTCCACATTTTCAGGAGCCTGGAACTTACACGATTTGGAGGTAGGAGCCATTTTAAGAAAAAGTGATGCAGAAATAGTTTAATCCTACAAATTGTACAATAACTTATGACCGTGTTTATCCTCGGGCTGCCGTCAGGGATATGGAAAGGGCCTGCTGTGCAAGTGATGAGTCCTCAAGCCTGGGCCTTGCTAACTGCATTGTGAGTCCTTCTGTGATTGGAACTAGGTCTATTGTCACATACCTTGCACTTATTAGTCCCAACATAAAGCTGACTTGGGATAGAGCTGGGGGAGGGGTGTGGGGAGGGGATGGACAACAACAATCATGGGATCCTGCCTTTGTCAGCTTGATTTAAGAGCACAGCTTGTATGGGCCCCTGAGCTCCCTTGGCAATGACAAGGCGTGCTCTGGTTTGGGGGTAGTGAGCAGACAATGGCAACAATGGAAGAACTGAAAAGGGGGGAGGAGACTCTTCATTCAATGTCCCCTCAACAGCAGAGAGCTTTGGGCCACAGAAACACAATTCACTTTAAGTTACAGATGGTTGGTGGCTGAGCCAGGCTTAGAAGGGACTCAAGTTGCCTAACTCTGACCAAGGTTCTTTCCTGTGTCTCATGCTGCCCCATCTCTATAACCTTGGTTTTGACTGTCAACCAGCCAACCCCATAATATCCCTCTTTATATACAGGAGAAGTTAAGTTTCTATAGACTATTTCAATCTATAGCAACGTTTGTTCTGAATGCTCTATATTAAAAGTTATGCCCCTCATTTTGGTGTTTGTTGCCTTTTCTATATTTTTTATATTTTTTATAAACGTCATTGCCCCAGATTCAAATTTCAAGTTCATTTTGAGGACAAAATATCTCCTTTGTCTCTTATAGAATTGCTTAGGGTTTTGCACATGGTGGGTTCATATGTTGTTGTTTTTATTTTTTAAAAAAGCTCTATTTTTTAATTTTCTAATATATGTGTCAACTTTATTGGCCAGAAAATCGCATTTAAGTAGAAGTGTGGTTAAGTCTGGATTTCCCCTCCTGCCTAAATTCTAGCTTAATATACTCAAACCAAATGATATCTCCCTTTTGCTACTATTTTAACCTTTTTCACAAGGCCCCTACAGAATTAAACACTCCCTCCTATTTTCCCAAAGCACTTTGATTTCACTCCTATTATAAGCCCTTTTCATATTATATCATATAGTCATGCATGTGTCTGCATCTCATACAAGAGTATGGGATATTTCGTGTCTTTGTTTTTCCTGCCCCTAAAACATTGCTATGAATTTGTATTGAACTGATTTAGCTTGAACTTCCCTGACTTCACAGTTAGACTGTCTTTCCGTAGGCATCCTGAACATACCATGAGAAGAAAACATCTGGACACTGGGTTCTGTGCTTCCCATCCTTTTCATTACTCTGGGCACGCAGCAGACAGAATGAACTGCACAGCCCAGAGTTGTGATGAATGGCCTCAGCTGTGTCCGTGGCTTTGCAATCCTCAGGGTACTTCTTGAATACAGGGAGTGTCTTGAATACAATAGGTGTTTAGGAAGTATTTGAGGATTAAATGAGTTAATGAAAACAGTGGATGTGATGGTGAAAATCAGTCACTGAATTTATTTCTGCTTTTGTATTAACTATCCTGTATCCCACCAGCATGGTTTTACCACCTCTTCTAAGCATTTAAGATTGTCACCAAAAGCAACTGGTAATCTCTTCTGTGGAGCTAATATCCTATCTGAGTCCTTGCAATAACATCCAGTGAGAAAAGTCTGTTTTAAAGTAAGTTTTGTTAAAATGTAAGGTATGTCATACAGTTTAGTTTATCTCCAAGGTTGACTATTCAAGATTCAACAAGTGATCCTTAATTATATTGAAAGAGGTATGTATATCACCAGGACTGCTTAATGCTGCTATGCTCTTTTAATCTGAGGGCAGGGGGAGGCAAGAAAGAAAGGAAATAAAATATAAATCAAAGTACTTTCTAGGTGCTTGGAATAATTGTTGAAGAAGTAAACTTGTCTTGAGGGTCCAGGCTTCCTCTGTGACAAACCACCTCTCACCCATCTCCTTTAGGACTCACAGATAGAATATGAGCAAGTTATTCTTATTGTATGTAATAGATATGTGGTAGATAAGGTGAAATACACAATTTCTCAAAGCATTCCATTTTAATACTGAAGGAAGCCAAATAATAAAGTTTGAATTGTAGAATTTCAAGAATCAATCTAGCCCTAGCCGGTTTGGCTCAGTGGATAGAGTATCAGCCGGAGGATTGAAGGGTTTGATTCTGGTCAAGGGCATGTAACTTGGTTGCAGGCTCCATCCCTAGCCCTAGTTGGGGTGCATGCGGGAAGCAACCAATCAATGTGTCTCTCTCACATTGATGTTTTTCTCTCTCTGTTTCTCCCCCTCAATTCCACTCTCTCTAAAAATCAATGGAAAAATATCCTCAGGTGAGGATTAACAAAACAAACAAACAAAAAAGAATCTATGTTGGGAGTCAGAGGGGAAGGCAGCAGGGATAGGTAAGAGTAGAATGGGTAGAATGGGTATAATCTAGGCTTCTTTAATTCCACACATAGCTACCTCTGCCCTGCAAACAGAAGAAAGATAATTACTGGGTCCAGAATTTAAATCTAGCAAAATGCCAGAGGATTTGGCTGTACTTTCTACAGAAGGCACTAGCCTGTAGTTCTCTTTCAACAGAATCTGCAGTCCAACTTCTCTCTGTGCAGACTTCTATTCACAAAACAAATGGAAATTTGGTGTATTTAAAGGGGGAAAAATGGGTAAGTAAAAGAGATTGCAAAGTTTTATGCACACACACAAGGAAATGGAGCTAAAACCCAAGCCATTTAGTGTTCCGTCTGTACAATTAGTCATACCTTGGTCATATATAAAACCTCCCTGCCTTATAATAAATACTCTTTATGAATGTGTTCCCACATATTAACATATCAATACTGACAGATAAATGTTATACTCATATGAGAAAACTGAGATATATGTTACTTTATGTCTAATTGGAACAAGTGATGGCATGAGGTAAAAGCAACTTACCTAGTCTTTTATCAGGTATTTTTCCCTCAGAAACAAGGTATTTTTTCCATCTGTTTCATTTGATCATGGCAATCCTCTCATCACTGGATCATTAGGTGGTTGCATGTTAAGATCATTAGATCATTTTTAGGGATGAAAAAACACATCTGACTTTTGTTTTTATTTCAATATTAATTATACCTATATAGAACTCTCAGAAGTACATGTATCTCTGTTTCTTATCATCAGATGAAGACAGACAATAGTTTATGGCTAGTTAAGTGAAATGTAAAACTGTCAGGACTTTACTTAATATCTTTGAGTTTTAAGCTTTTATAACATCATAAATAACCATAAACATTCAGAACTAGGAGAAGCCCCGAATCTTCTAGCGCTCATGCTATACATAAGGACACCAAGGCCAAGAAGATGACCACCCAGCTCCATCTTCCTCCTGCCTCAATGTACCCCATAATGCAGCGCCCAGCTATAGAACCTTTTCTTGGGGGGGAAAATCAGCTATTTTTCTAAACCTTTCCAAGCCAGAATCTTAAGGTTATATTTACTTAGCTGGGTTGGGGTGTGGTGAATAATTAAATTCAGCAGGAATGCACTTCAAAATAAAAATAAAAACACAACCCAACCCCTCTGGCCCAAGTCCTGAGACCTCAGAAAAGAAAACCTCCTTGTCTATGAACATTCACTTGAGGTTGGAAAGGCTTTCTGTTCCTGATATAGGAGTCCACATAGCTATTGCAGAATGGGGAGTTTAAAGTCAAATGAATGGCTCTTTAAAAAAAAAATGTTCTTATATCAATAAACAATCCCCATGGAAGTACTTTAAGGAAAAACAAACAACTTTCCTATGCATCGTATAAGAAAAAAAATATATCATTTTTAAGTTTGCTTTTCTTAATACCACATACCAACAGCACTCCACCCAGAGAGCACACTTTAGATCCAGTGTATTCTTCTAAGAAAATGGGGGAGGGGGAGGGATTCCTGTGATACTAGGAGGCAAACCTTATTTGTACAAGGGTGATGAAACCAAGAAAAATACTATGCCCTCTTGTGGCTTATTTGTCCTAGTTCACAACTGATCAACAGGACTCTATTATTTCCTGAAACTCAAACATACCTATATTCCAAGTGGAATTCAACTATTCCTTTGTGTAGTAACCGGAGAGAGCAGGTCCTGCAGACAGCAGGAAGGCATTCCAAGACCTCTCCTTTGTTCAAGGTCATAAGCAGCTGCTTAGCCACAGTGAAATCAGTATCCCTGAAAGCAGGGGGAGATTATCCAAAACATCCCACAGATTCTTACAGATATCATAAAAATACCTTCCAAAGAAATGCATTAGCTAGAATTTCTTTCCTAAATAGTGAGGTTTGTTTTGGACAGACTTAAACCATCCGTTTCCACAAATAGGAGAAAATTCATGATTTCCTTTCCTACTGTATTTGTATCTCTACTATTTCTTTAACTGTGGGTGATGCTTATTTTTCCATTAATATATATGTACTAAAGCAGTTAAGGGAATATTGGTTTTCATACTGTGCATATTTTTCTCTTCTTTCCCCCTACTTTACTCAAAATGAAGATATAATAAATATGTTTGATTCTATGATTTGCAGATATAATTACATTTATGGTACTACAAGAAATGACCATGTTTTCCTGAAACAGCAAAATGGCAATGAGATGGGTTTAGTAGATAATGACCTCTGCTGATCATGAGAAAGATGTTCAGGTAACTATGATTTCAATAACTTAGTAACTAAGTGAATGTCAAAGGTTTAAAACAGGCAAATTTTGCTAAATCTGTCCAAATTTATTATATTAATAATTATTATGAGTAACATTATTATTCTTTCACATATAAAGCAGCTTAAAGTTAAGTGACTTAAGTCATATCTTTTTCATTCAACTGGATCTGCTTGTGCATTAAGTGGGCCAAGGTGCATTTCCTAATCTGCACCTTTACTTTAGCAAGTTGCTGCTGAAATAGACCAAATTGTCTCCTACTTATCTGAAAACATAAATACAATTTTTCAAAGTGCCCAACTCAATAAGGGAACCGTTGTTTTTTGAAGTTACAAGCTAAAATAGAGCCTGTTTGGAAATGATTCTTTTAAGTTGATTTAGGTCAATGATCATTCTCCCCGTGAAGCACAGATATACTTTCATTAGAATTATCATTTGCAAAGAGCATTCATAAAAAGTTCAAGATTTTTAGTTTTACTTACTATAAATTTAGGGAATAATAATGAATCACTATACTATAATACTATTAACAAATGTCATTCTCTTTTTACTTTATGTTTCTATAAAATTATCTTTCCCTATGTCAAGCAAAGTTTTACTTCCCAAATTTTATTCATGTGTTTGCCAAGAGAGTAACTACATTAAATGTCTATGATAATGCATATATTTTTAAAATTATCTCTAACTTTACTATATTTAAAACTTCTAATTCAAGAATGGAGACAATTTTTAAGATACAAACATGACCACTTAAAAAGAATGTATTAAGAAATTAAATTAACATTTCATTAATTAAGAATAAAGACAAGTCATCCATAATAATGAAAGTCAGTATTGTAAATATGACATTTTTGATGGCATGCCCAATGTTAAAATGGTGATCTGCCAATATAAGCTATGAAATTATTACAAATGTATGATATTAAAACAAAGATGCACTGGTTAGTGAATAGATAACCAAATAATTAAAATAAATTAGAAGTCACAATACAGACTTAGATAACATATTATAGCTCACTTATGCAATGGAAATTTTGTTTTCTGGCTCCAAACTTGAGTGGACAATGAATGCCTTCTTTTCTAAAAATTATTTTTATGTAGCATTTGAAATACAAAAAGGTAGCATACATACACTCTAAAATAGAACTCACACTCAAGAATACACCACCCAACTTAAAAATTAGAACATTTTTGAATATCTTTAAAATTATTTTTTGGTTCCTCCTTGAATCTACCCTTTTGCTTACCATGTAGAAGTAAAAAATATTTCCAACTTAGTGCTTATTTTCTCTCCCTTTTATCCCCACCTATGTATATGGCTCTAAACAGTATATTGCATGATGTGTTGTTGTTATTAGTTTTATATAAATAATATCAGCTTCATTAAAATGATAATTTTCTGTGATTTTCTTATTCAGCCTTAAGATTAATTTCCCTATTGTGTATGCTGTTGTTTTGTTCAGTTTGGTTGCTTTTAATCACTGTTATACATTCTCATAATGATGGCTAGTTGAGTTGTTTCCAAGATTTCTCTATTGTAAATAATGCTGCATGAGCATGCTTGCATATGGCACCTTATTTTTCCATTACTCAACTCAATGTCTGTGTATAGGGAATTAGATGAAGAGATGTTAAATGGAACAACAAAAGAGAGATGGAGAGGGTATCTGAGAGAGTAACAGGAAAGAAAGAATGATACTCAGAGATTAGATGCCACTGGTGCTCCCAGGCTGGAAGTCTCTCAGTCCACCAGCTGCTCACCGCTGGACATGCTGCTCCAGTGCATGTTGGTTTATTAGGATTTGCTATCTTGACCAGGACTGGGCTGCGGAAAGCTGTTATCTCTGCAATGCTGGAGTTAGAAACACCTTGACCCCATTACCTATCCACCTGCCACTACCAGGAACTACCAGGCCTGCTTCATTCTTAGAGGCAGAAGCATTTCTGTTTCTCTTGCCTACTGACCTCCTACAAATTTCCACTCATTTTGTTTGCTTGTTTTTGTTAATCTTCGCCCAAAGGATATATTATTTTTATGTATTTTTTATTGATTAAGGTATTACAAATGTATCTTTATCCCCCCATTGTCCCCTCAAGCATTATGCTAAGTGAAATAAGTCAGTCAGAGAAAGATAAATATCACATGATTTCACTCATTTGTGGATTATAATGAACAACATAAACCGATGAACAAAAACAGATCTAGAGACAGAGAAGCATGGATCAGATGCCCAAACCAAGGATATTTTTCTATTGATTTTCAGGGAGAGTGGAAGAGAGAGGGAAAGACAGGGAGAAACATCAATGTGAGAGAAACACATCGATTAGTTGCCTCCTGCAGGAGCCCCAACCAAGGACCCAGCCACAGAGGAGCCTGCAACCAAGGAATTGAACCCGGGACTCTTTGGTCTGCAGGCCTACAATATATCCATTGAGTCAAACTGGCTAAGGTCAAATTTCCACTATTGACTAAATCTATCCAATGGCCAGATGACAAAGCAGTACAAAAATGTAATTTTCAGATTCCCAGGCCCAGACAGAGTATAGAAAACAGATGTGGGGTTGACAGATAACAGGTAAATAAGCAACACAAGCTCATTTCTACCTGAAAGCAGAAAATTTAAATTAGTTGCTTTCAGGTAAACTCAGTAAATTAGTGATTTTTCAATCATTTAAAATTCTATATATATTTTTGTCATATGTTTTGAAGACATAAAGTGCATTTTAAAAATGACTAAACAGCCTGGGCTGTGTGGTTCTGTGGTTTGGTGTCAACCTATGAACCAGGAGGACTTGGTGTGATTCCCTGTCAGGGCATATGCCTGGGTTGCTGGCTCAATTCCCAGTAGGGGCATGCAGGAGGCAGCTGATCAATGATTCTTTCTCATCATTGATGTTTCTATCTCTCTCTCCCTCTCCCTTCCTCTCTGAAATCAATAAAAATATATTAAAAATGACTAAACATAACATTTTATTGGAGTTCAGAGAAAAAAAGATATAACCTAAGGTTGTGCAGAGAGATTATTAAGTATATGGATAAACTACGGTTACAGTGGCTTTTGGACAAATTCCAGCAGATTGTGCAGCATATAAACACCTAGGGGTTGAGTGGAGAGGCTTCAGGGTGAGGCTTTTTCTGAGAAAACCATGGGAATGAAGTGTTGATGTGGGGATGTGGCCACTGTGTTAAGGGGGATATGAAAAGATCCAGTTTTTCAGAAATGAAGATCTATGAAAGTAAAGGGTAGGAAATGAAACTGGAAAAGTAGATGTGCAAGATAACATGTCAGATTTCAGTTGCCTAACTAAGAAGCTAGGACTTTACAAACTGACCAAGAGAGATTAAACAAAACAAAACAGATAAACCCAACCTTGAACATTATAGAAATAGAAAGATATATGATTCACTTTAAGCCTAGCCTGTCAATAGCACATGTTAGAAGAAAGAGAACTTAGAAGCAAGAAGTCCTTCTAAGAGGTTGTTACAATATTCTTGGGTAATAAAAATCTAAACTCCCGAAATGACCCATAGATTTGGAAATATGCAGGTGTCAGAAATAGCTGAAAATTAGACATCCTATATTAATGAGATTAAACAGAGAAAGTTTTAAAAATAAATCCTTCTTTTTGTATAACAAATTCGTAATGAAAAACACTTTTTAAAACCTTTGAGCTTTTAAAAATATAAACCCATAATTTGGCACTGACAGGGAAGAGACTTGGTAAACTATCATAGACGATTACTTAATTGGCCTTTTCCACTTTAGTCGTCTGAGGGCAGTGGCTTTTCCAGCTTGCTTAAAAAGTTGGAAAGTGACTCAGCATTACTCCACAGCACTTGAATGAATAGATCTTTCAAAGAGCAGCTATTGCTTTAACATGGTAAAAACAGGCTGTCAACCACATAAAAATAGCCTTCCGAAGTTATTCATTGATTTGGTTACACTTAGAAGTTAATTCTCCCTAGAAACAGCACCCAGAGCTAAACCAGTACAATGCAGCCTAGACAACTCTGTAATGCATTTCATTGGTTCTTTCAATGCGAGACAATGAGAGGACTCCTAGTAGTGGTGGGTATGAGTACTTGCTCCCTTCCATGTTGTTGATTGTTAATATGAGCAGGGAGAAGAGGCTTCTTGCATAGCATTAAGGCTGAGAGGAGTCTGAGTGTCCTGAATAGAAGCTTTTGGCCATAAGATCACTGGAACCAGTGTTAGTTTTCCCGTCTCTCTCAGTATTTTCTTCCGCTAGCCTTAGGGATTGACTCTCTTGCATCCTTTTTTCCTATCAACATTTCTGGATTCATTTGGTTCCAACCCAGGAAGAACTCCAACACTCAATAACTTGTTTCTCTTGGTGCTCTTTAGACTCGGAAATAACTTCAAATATATTTTGAAATTTTCTAATGATTTGTAAGATCAGTAATCAGGGAAATTAAAACAAACAAAATATGTTTGAAAATTTTTTTCTTACCCATCTCTTTGACCTTCCTTACCCCTGTTCTCCTTTTCCTACACTTAGCTAAAATCAATAGTTTAAACTTTCCTTTAAAGTTATTTTCCATTTCTTTCAGATAAAAAAAAATGATTAAACTCAAATACAATTGGTCTCTCCCTTTGCTTCCTTCCCTAAAATCAAGGCATGGTGCTCATGTGGCCTCACAGTAGCAGGGAAGTGTCACAGTCCCGAAGCACGGTGTCTTTGGCTTTCTTCTGTCCTCGGCAACATATCCCTTACCCATGAGGCTGATGCTTGCCCTTTGGCTTCTTCTGCAAAGTCCATGATTGTGGCAACTAGTGATTTCTTCATTTCATCTGGCCCAGTAGCATTTCATGACTGTCTCAGGCTTTCCTCGGCCCTCACTTATTCTAGAAAACACTCTTGAGATCTGCCTTCTGTGCCCATGTGGCCACGGCTCAAACCATCTTCGCAGCAGCAAACAATGCAGAACTCTTTGCTATGACATCTTGACCTTCCTCTCAGTCTCTCCAGGCTCTTAGTTCTGTCTCTTTAGCTTTAGGGTCTAAAGATTAAAGGGAGAAACTCATATGCTTAAAATAATATCACCAGTTTGGGAGAAAATAGCCAACAGATCATCTAGATGGCATTTCCTCACACAAATGTGGGTGAGTCTTAACTCTGGCCTCAGTTGGGGAGGGAAAGACTGCATACAATATGGTTGTTGTGTGTTTTTTAATATATTTTTTTATTGATTTCAGAGAGGAAGGGAGAGAAAGAGAGAGATAGAGACATCAATAATGAGACAGAATCATTGGCCACCTTCTGCACGCCCCACACTGGGGATCAAGCCTGCAACCGGGGCCTGTGCCCTGACTGGGAATCAAACCGTGACCTCCTGGTTCATAGGTCAATGCTCAACCATTGAGCCACGCGGGCTGTACAAAATGTTGTTAAAGTTTAGCTTCAGACTCACACTTGACTCAAACATGCTATTTGCCAAATACCTACTTTCACACTTTATTTTGTTGTGTCGGGACTTTTGTAGGATCAATGATTCTGTGATTAGTAGCTTGTCATCATGTCAAATAAATAGTTTCTGCTTTACTTTCTTACCAACAGCTTTTTTGATCTCACAAAAGTAACAATAATTATAGTGTGGAAATTGAGTACTTTTTATATAATTATCATGGATAATAGAACAGACACTGTGAAGGTTATGATTAAGAAATCACAATCTTAAAATGTTTTTTATACTCTTTTTTTAAAAATATATTTTATTGATTTTCCACAGAGAGGAAGGGAGAGGGATAGAGAACCAGAAACATCGATGAGAGAGAAACATCGATCAGCTGCCTCCTACACACTCCCCACTGGGGATGTGCCCGCAACCAAGGTACATGCCCTTGATCGGAATCGGACCTGGGACCCTTGAGTCCACAGGCCGACGCTCTATACATTGAGCCAAACCGGTTAGGGCATTTTTTATACTCTTTAGTTAAATGTTTCATAAGGGGTTAAAGTGACATGTGACAGAAATACTGGTCATAAGCAGAAAGAAAATGGGGAGTTTTCATCATCCTCCTTCAGCCAAACTCCTTAAAAGAGGAGAGGTTTTATAACTGCCTTGGTATTTATTTATTCAAGATGTTCCAACAAGGTAGAATAGCAGCTCTCATGTTGAAAACGAAGTTTCAACAAATGTCTTAATACAGGACTTTTCAGATAAAATATACTTAATAACATTCAATAGTTGCTTGCAGAGACAGTAGTTTGCCAAAACCAGCTGTAGAAGGAATCCAAATGATATTCTTTCAGAGTGCAAGTGTTTCTTATGTTGCCTGCTGTGAAGACTCTACTAATCATTCTTCTCCAGGGAAGATGTTGAAAATAGTGTATATTCAATGAAAGTGGAGATCCAGGCAGAAATTCAGAAATGTTATTTATTTTTATTTTGCATGCCAATTACATTGATCTGTTGTCACACATCTATATCCAAGGATTAAGAATTTTTAAAGTGATTTTGTGAAGCATCGGAGACATGCAAATATAAATAAAAACATAAGTTAGGAAAATCATATTAACTTTGTGAAAACATTCAGTAAGTGTTTTCTTTAATCATTAAAAAATATTTAATTTGTTTTGCCTCAAAAAAATTTTATCTTTACCAGTCTTTAAGTTCTGGAGCTAACAGGGAGATAGGTCTTAATCTTGGTAGAACTATCTACTATAGAAAGAAAAATAGTTTAATAAATTAGTGATAGCATCACTGTCTACAATGTCCACTGACAGAGTTAGATGAAAATATCTTCTTTGACTAATCTCAGGAGAGAGCGAGCATCTATCTTCCAAAATTTAAATTTCATTTATTTAAATAATATGCTAAACAAATCCTAATTTACTCAGATTCAATTTTCAAACTTGCATACACTAATCTATAAAAGAAAGTTCGGTAACTATTAATTACAAAATATTATACACATTTTATTTACGTAAATTGCATTTGCCAACTAACTACATCAATTGTAAAACATTGCTTTTTTTTTCTTTTTATGGAATCTATTAGGGTGACACTGCTTAACAAAAGTATACAGGTTGTAGGTGTATAATTCTACAACACATCATCTGTACACTGTATTGTGTGTTCACCACCCCAAGTCCATCTATCACCATTTATCCCCCTTATACCTTTCTCCATCTTCCTCCGCCTCTTCTCTCCCAGTAATGTAAAAACAAGTTGAGACACTTCCTGCCTTAATCATTGTATTCTCATTATCATAGCAACCCAAGTATTATATTTGAAGCATTATATGTTACTAGAGGCTCGATGCACAAAATTCGTGCAAGGGGCTTGGCCCCCACCACTGCAGCGGCTCCTCTTCCTCGGTCCTCGCCCACCACAGCTTTGTCCCAAAGAAAGGACGTCAGAAGGACGTCTGGTCTAATTAGCATATTATGCTTTTATTATTATAGATTGTTAATATGCAACAGTGTAATGGCATGAACAAAGAAGCTATAGACAGTACTAAGAAATTAGTGTATGTTAATTTCTAACTCTTAAAAATTAACTATTCAAGTTTTTTGTAAAATAATTTTTAAATAGTGGTGTTTTTTTTAATTATTCTTCTTCTTACTTTCTATGAGTTTATTCTATGATGGTGAGATTTGGATTTGTCTCAGGTTAGACCTAATTTTTATTTTGCTACATGGGCATTCAGCATTTTCCAAAATATAAATTTAGAATATTCTTTGTACAAAATTTTAAAACATTGGAGGAATATTGGTAACTTTGAGCCTGAAGGAGCAATATTGGTAACTTTGAGAAGATGAGAAGCTTCCCTTACTCTGGCCTACTTCATTAGGTCACACCCTACACCACCAGAGGGAAATGTGAGAAAAGACTGGTGATAAAGAAAGTAAGCCAAGGCACTTATAAGAAATATCCTTCTGTGACATACATTTGTATATAGCTTCAAACAGCAAAGAAAATCCACAGGTCATCTAAGTATATAAAACCCTAATATGCAAATAGACCAAACAGTGGAACAACCGAAAAACCAAACAACTCGTCACTATGATGTGTGCTGACCACCAGGGAGCACACGCGGAATATGGCGGGAGTCGGCAGCAGGTGGCAGAGTGTGGAATGTGGTGGGCATAGGCTGCAGAGGGATGGTGGAGCAAGTGAGCGGGGGCGCCAGACCAAGGCAGGGCACCGGTCGCTGTCATTGGGGTGAGCCTCTGGTGGTTATTGAAAATTCTTTGCTCCTACACGCCGTGGTCCCACCTGGCACTCACACCCCGTTGCCGGTGCCAGAGCCGCCACTCGCATCTGCTGCCGGCGCCCAGCACTGGCCCTGATTGCTTGGCAGTATCAGCGGGTGCGAGCGATGGCTGCCGGCCCTGATCACCCCTGAGGGCTTCTCCAACTCCCCTTGCTCCTGCGGGGTGATCGGGGCAGCAGCCGCTGCTCACACCTGCTGACGGCACTGACCCCAATTGCTTTGTGCCGTCAGTGGGTGCAAACCAGGCCAACGCCATCAGTGCATGGGAGCGGGGGCAGCAGGAGTGGGGCTGCTGGCAGATAGGGGACCAGGGGCTGTGGCCGGTGGGGCCGGGAAGGGGCACAGAGGATGGGCCAAGATCCGCCCCTGTGCCCACCTCAGCCTCACGACCCACAGTTCCTTTCAAGGTGCATGAATTCGTGCACTGGGCCCCTAGTTACAAATATTCTAGATACGTTAATTGGAAGAGGGAAATTCTGTTTCAGACTTGGAGAGATTGGTAGCTCTGAGGAAAGACAAGTGTGAGATATGTGCCTATCCCAATTGAAAGTAGTCAAGGACAATTGCTTCTTTTATACCCCACTAGCCTTATTTAACTCCATCATACTAATTTACAGCCCTTTAGTCTTATTTAACCTTGGGTCAACACTATGTATGGTTAACTTTTCAATTTAATAAGTAGTAATAACAAAATATATTGATTAAAATATAGTCTAGAGTATTCAGCACGTGAAATTGCTTTAATAGAACAAACTCAAAATATATCTATTGATATGATTGATGGAAAAACTGAATCTTTGAGAAGACCACTCATTTTTGTAGTATATAAAAGTGTAGAATTTAGATATAATCTATACACACAAACAAGTACAGCTGGTACAACAGTGCTAAATTTTGTGCAAATTATAGTCATCACAGTTTACATACACGTTCTGGTCCCCTGGGTGGGCACTAGTTAAGACATTGTTGAGTCAGGAGGATGCCTCCAAAAGGATGAGGGAGGGAGAACAGGGAGAGAGGAACATATCACAGTGCATACCCACTGAGTAGAGGCTGTTTCTTACCAACCAATTCTCTAAACACTTTCAAGAGTAAAGTGATTGCTCTTTATTGATCATCTCCCTTTCTTCCCACTTTATGCCCCTCATTCTCCACTTTTTCTTTGACATTTTCTAATGTTCTATTCCTTTTTTTCCTTCCAAGTACATTTTCATGTCAAACTACCAACCAGTAAAAACTCTTAACACTCAAGCTGTTGAACTCAACTTATCAAGATTTTTAATAATAAATGATCAATTAGTTTTTAAGCTCTTAGGCTCTAAACATTTTACATGTAGTGTCTACATAGACTTATCAAAATCAACTAAAATATGTTTGTTTTTAAAAAAACAGCAACTCAAAACTACTTTTTTTTTCTGCAATTCTCAATCTTTGCCTTGGTTATTATTAAACCTGACAAACTATTCACAGTGTATGCAAATTCTTCCTTCAAAAATTTGCAACAACATCAGAACTGGAATGATAACCCCTGAGGCTATGATAGAAAATTGTAGAACTTTAGGTTTAGAATTCTTTGCTCCAACCTGCTCATTTACAGATGAGTCAACTGGGATTCAGAATGCTTTGCCGATGTCACACCGTTAGCTAATTGGGAGATCCTGAACTAGGATCAATTTTGTGTTTATTCTATTAGATACCACTGTGTCTCTTAGCAGATGCAAACTAAGTAATATCATCACAATCCTTCCTTTCTATAACAAAACATACATTTCCACACCTGGGAAGGTAACCTAGTGATTATTCTTGCCTTTTTTCCTATCAAAACATTGTTAGTCATTATGTAGTCAAAACACAATTTTTTTAAATGAAAAGTTCTTTTTAAACTACTTCATCTATACAAAATAGGCTTACTTTTTAATTTCATGTTTTTAGTGATTTTATCAGATCACAATCATTTGACACTCCAAAGTTAATTAGAAATCATCATTTGTACATAAACATTTCAGGATCATTAGACATTCACATACTAAAGGCACAATGATGAAAGATTCCAGGTAATTAGGTCTGAAATGAAGAAAATTATATCATGGATTATACTTTCTTTTACATTAGTAGCCAGTTCAAAGAGTTAATCAACACATTCAAAATAGATATAAAAATAAACATTCAATAGGATTAAAGATTGTTTTGAAAGAGACCATTTTAGAGATGGAAACTTTATCTATTCTAGAGCAAAAGAGGGCAAAAAAACAAAAGCTCCTATGGTACTTATGGCAAGCATTACTCCATCTAATTTGTTTGATCTGCAAATATTGTGAGATATAAATCAATATAAGATCTGATGAGCTATTAAGCTTATTGTTTACTATAGTCTTCAGTGGGATTAGGACAATGGATTTTGTTATAGGTAGCTCTGCTTTTATTTATTTATTCTTTCATCAGATGTATTGAATGCCCACTATGCGTCAGACACTGCTGCAGATGCTCAGCATAAATGGTGAATAAAAACAGTCTCTCAACTGCTATCGGATACTGTCAAATCAGCTCTCAGGTAAATGTGAAATTGGAACTGTGATAAGCTGATGAGCAAGGTTCACCGTGCTATGAAAGATTAAGTAGGGGGTTCCTTGATTATCTACTGCCTTCATCTCAGTGTTTCACACAACAGCAGTCACTATTGTTGTTTATCTAAGGAAATGGAGTAGGCTTTAAAGCAAGTTTAAGGAATTTCTGAAAAATTGAACCACTAAGATGAGTTCCTAAAAATCAGTAAAAATATAGAGAGAAATGGGACCCAATTCTAAACATGTGTTAACTCGGTTACTATTTAATTCTCCTCTGCAATTTGCTAATCTCTGCTGAAGGCCTTTTCCAGATTGAATTCCTAATTTTCCCTCTGTCTTTTTTTTTTTTTGCTGATATCTTCTGAAAGAGAATTCATGCAGCTGACATCTTTAGATGAAGATAGAGGGCCTGAGCATTTTCTTTCATATGATACTTTGATTCTTTACATCAAAGCACTTCAACAGACCAAAACTTGTGTTTTCTGCAGAACTCCCAGCCTCAGGACAGCAGTGTGCCTAAAAAACCAGTGTTTATTCCTGAAGCCGACTTCAAGGCTAATCTGTTCTTATGAGAAATATGGTAGCTGTGCAGTCTCTTCCACTTTTCAGCTTTGATATAGGCTTAGGTTTAATAAAAAAAAATCTGTTAATGAATTGTGTGTGCATGCATGTATGTGTGTACATGTGTTTTTGTAATTAGAACTTAAAATATTTTTCCTTTTAATATCAAAATTTTATACAGTTGGAATAAATTAACCTTCATTTAATGATTTATCACAGATAACTTTTTTTAATATTAAAACTTAACTTTGCACCATGGCTGGGTGGCTCAGTTGGTTGGAGCATTGTCCCACACACCAAAAGGTTGCAGGTTCTACTCCTGGTCAGGGCATATACTATACCTGGGCTGCTGGTTTGATCCCCTGTTGGGCCTGTACTGGAGGCAACAGATCTCTCACATCTCTCTTTCTCTCTCTCTGTCTCTCTCTCTTTCTCTCTCTCTCTCTCTCTCTCTCTCTCTCTCTCTCTCTCTCAAATCAATACACATATTCTCAAGTGAAGATATAAAAAAAAGTGTAAATAAAACACAAAACAAAACTTCAGCTATAGTAACAAGGTTTTCTTTCAAAATCTAATTTATAAATTTATATTTTCAAAACATGTACTATTTGTTATTTATTTTTAGATTTTTTTATTTCCACTCAATTTATAGCAAATTTATACCATGTGATTGCATTTCAGGCAACATATCTGTTAAATGAAACCTCATGTATAATGTTTCTACAGTGCATTAGACAGAATCATAGACTTGCCTAAATTTTATCCAATAAGAAGGCTTATTTTGTTAAATATTAAAAGAATTGTTTTCTATTCTTGTGGATTTATTCTAGAAGTTATAAATTATCAGCGTATAACAAAACATATTATAATGCATTTAGTGATTTTAATATTAGTGTTATTACAAGTTCAGTTTTTCCAGATGTTAAGCAATGTATAGTACTGATTTTAAAAATAAACAAATGTCTTATGTTTGGCAACACCAGTTATGGTCATTGACTATCTTGCAACCTATTGTATCAGTAAATAGTTAACTAATAAATATACTGTGCTTAGTTTATAAACATACATATAAAGAATTAAAAATTACTTCATTTGTATGTTTTATTTAACTTCATTTATATGTTATCAGGCTAGCTAAATGTTAATTTCACAAAAAAACCCTTTCCAATAAGTTTTAGTTAAGAGTTTTTGCTATGATTGTAATCCTAAAGCATGTCTTTGTTTTTTAAATAGTCACCCTTTAAATTCTGTGTCTCAGGAGAACTGTTGTCTAATTATTGAGTGTATTGATGGTTCCCTGCATCTGCCACAGCCTGTATTTCCTCACAGATGGATACAGGGTATTCTATTTAGTGCCGTGTGACCTATTAAGAAGCCAAGAGGGGACAGTATTATGAATGCAGAAGCTGTTCTCCCTCTGTCACTTGCTATAAGTGCATGATGTCTTTAACCTTTGTGACCCACAGTATTTGATTAGTACTGAAAGTGTATTTAAGACATGTGCTTTTATTTTTAATTTTCATGTTGTTTGCACAACATTATGCTAAACTTAATTTCGTTTACATCAGCAACATTTCTAGATGTGGCTCTCTTTGGCTGCCTTTCAGTCTCATGGGCTATATAAAAATACATAAATTATTAAGTTTAGCATCATTGAAAACATGTGCATCTATCTAAAAATGTCATACATTCAGTGGCTCCCATCTGTGGCTGTGGTAATATAAACCCATAAACGTGCACAGTCCTGTATATTGATTCAAATAAACAAAATCCAGTCGGACATATAATCTGATATTGTGGTTTGGGTAGGTACCATTTTATTTTGTGAAACATTAAATGGGAAGAGTAATAGAATATACATATTGTTTTGGTTAGTTGGTACTTTCTTCCTCTAACAAATGTGATGCATTCTTTAGAGTAAAATCACTAATTCAGTGTTCGGATTGATAGCGACAGGACTGCTTCCACATTCCAACATCGGTCATCATCAGCAAATATGCTTAAGTTGTATATATTTTACAATAAAATATTTTCAGTTTTATTAATTGTATTTAGGGTGACTTCTCTAGTTTCATTTCTTAGGAAAAGGAAGAAACAAATGTCAAATAAAGAGAAAGGTGTTTTATTTAATTTCAGTCTTGTGAGAGTGAGAGGATTGTTCCTCTAATTAATGCTACTGATTAGACATCTATCTTTTATAATGATGGTTTAAGTGGACATATATAAACCCCTAATCAAACATTATAAGGACTAGTCCAACTATGTAAATTAGTTTTCCTATGATTTATAATTCTTTTGGCCTGTATTATAACAATAATTTTGTAATATTTTTTTCCTATAGAAAGAATAGGGGAAAAATCAGTCTTTCCTCTATCAATGTAATTTAAAATGTGTGTTTTATCACTGATAGTTTAGAAAAGGTCCTATTGGCTTTATATCTTGTTATAGTCAAGGTCATATAAAAATTTAGGATTGCTATCTAATTTTCCAGAACTTCTACTAAATATATAATTTTAGTAGAAGCCCAGTGCACGAAAATTCATGCAAGAGTAGGCCTTCCTTACCCAGGCTGCTGGCACTGGCTTCCCTCTGGCACCTGGGACCCGGGCTTCCCTCTTCCAGCCGCAGGCAGGCACCCGGGACCTTGGCTGGCTTCCCTCTGGCTGTTGCTTCGTCAGGAAGGACGTCCGGTCTAATTAGCATATTATGCTTTATATATATATATATATATATATATATATAAATTTATATATAATTTATATATATAAACTTATATATATATGTGTGTGTGTATATATATTCTATATATACAAGCTGTAAAGTTTCAGGATATTTCAGATTTTCTTTAACAGTAAACAGTAACTGTTCTCAATTATCCTATACTCCTTAACTAGAGCCTTGAAAGGTGCCTGTGAAAATCACAGGCCTTGAAGCATAAGCATTTTAGTTTCATGTGACATCTACTTCTGTAAAGGACCCTGTGAAATAGGAGTTATTGTTACTCACATACTAGAAATAAGAACACCAAGACTTAGAAGCATAAAGAAATTGCCCACTAATATCACCAAGTGAGTGATCTGAAGCATCTTCTATTCAGGACCAATTTGTTTGATCTGATATGTACCTTTTTGTTCTCCTCCAGTTATCTATACTTCTTTAGCTATAGTGCTGTGAGTCCTACTTACTTAGAGGCTTTCAAAACTTAGGTCAAACTAGTATTTATTTTTACTCTGTCTAGATACCACTAGGTGATAGTTGCCTGTGCCTGTTATCAAGCCAGACGAATATATTTAGTCATTCATTCATCAAATATTTATTCAGTACCTACTATATGTTTACATACTCCTAGACTCTGGAAAGATAAAGATGAGTGAGAGAGATATGGTCCTTGCTTTCACAGATCTCCTAGTCTAGTGAAAATAATGTTGGGGGATTTCAGACAAATAATTAAATGAGAAATTAAGGTACATGTTCTGGGACACTAATTCAATAGATAAGGAAGACTGATAAGTGGGGGAAAGTCAATACCATAAAGAAGTGTAATGCTTAGCAAGTAAAATAAAGGATAGATGAATGAGAGTGTTCTAACTTCCAGGAACCAACATATGAGAACTCTTTTGTTGTGGTATTTCTTTTCCCAGGAATGTCCTTTGCCAAGTTCTGCCTAAGCAAACACCTTTTATTTGTCAAGAACCAGTAAAAATGTTATCTCTTATGCAGCTTGTTATGACTTTGTCCAGAAATTAGAGTTTTTTAAAAAATAGAAGTCTTTCCTCATTCATACATGGAAATAAGTGCTTTAAATGAACTTTTAGCACAGTGCTTACCATAAAGCTGTTATTAAATTACTATTGTTATCATTTAATACTAGAAAAAGAAAGAAATCTAGGAGTCCTGGGCGCATGAAGAGGCTCCTACTATGGAATAACAGAATTGGTTATGTTGGCTTCTCTGATTAGGACTTCAATGAATTAGACTCAGCGTGGACACTGATCATATTTTAATCATTTTTGTATTTCAAGTACTTAATTCATACCTGCTACATATTAATAGTCCATTAATATATGATGGAGGACATTTTGGTTTGCTTAGTCATACATGAACAATTCTATAGTTATTTTCTATCATATTGTAGTTACATGTGAGTTTACTTTATAGATGCAATATATCTAGTACCTTAATTAGATAGCTAGGTTAAAATATCTGTTTTTAAAGATGATTCCTAACAGAAGTATACAGAGTCAACACATGCACCTACACACATGCATGCACTCACAGGGATACTATTCCAGCTGTAGAAATCTTTCGTTGATGTTAGTATGATAAAGGTATATGCATAACATTGGTGAGATAATGATACTGATGGAAGATTTTCATAATTCTATACTTATGCATGCAAAGTATTACACCTAGCAATATATTTAATCATTTCAAAGGAAATTTATGAAAGAAAAATAAATTAAAATTACTGTAAAGTACATTGAATGATAAATTATCTATACAAAAATAAAGAACACACTTGTTTCCCACAATTGCCTCATAGGACTTTTTACATTAATATTATTCCAACTTGTCAATAAGAAATTTCAAATCAATAAGGCTTTAATATGTTATCTGATAAGTCGTTAGTAAATTATCAGTAACCTCCCCCAATATATTTTTTTGCTTCTTCTATAATAAGAAATCAGTACTTTTATTTTTTGAATTTGCTCTATGTTATCACATTCTTTCAGGTGTTATAGTCTTTATATTAACGATTGTTAATATACTCAAGCTCTTCTGAGCCAGATCTGGACACCATGTGTTGTAGCTATGTAGCTAAACAATTCACTCTTTTAGTGACACTTTGGTTTCTTGGGCTATATCAACAAGTCAGCCTAGAAACATTTCAATAAAAAATACATAAGGGTGGCACAGTTTCAGGGCTCATTTTTTTTTCTCTCTCTCCAAGCAAAGTTCTATTCATAAATTTCCATTCAATTTATCATTGTTATTTCTGGCCACACTCTTCCACTAAAGAGAAACAAAAAAATGTTTATTGGTACTCTGCCCTACCTCATTTTGATTCACACTTTATAAATGGCTCACGTCAGTAATGTTTGGCGGGGGAGAAAAAGAAGGCTTCTGATTCAAAAAGCCTGAGATTATATCTCAGTTCTGTGCCTTGCTTCCTGTGGAACTTTGGGCAACACATTTAACCTCTCTGAGTTTTAGCTTTCTTGTAGATAGCATTAGGTAAAAGTCATACCTACCTTATCTGTGTTATCTTATTGATAGGAGGAATTAAAAAGATAATAGGTAAGTATGGGCTTTGTAACATCTAAAGAAGACTGCAGATTTAAAATTACACTTTTGTCTGATAAAGAGACAGTGCTATTTGAAAGACAACTATTGAGATGGTGTTGACAGAGAATGAAAGGAGCTCTCCGCTTCTTTGATCCAACCAGAGTGATCACTTAAACCCATGGTACAATCAGTTGGTTCAGGTCAGAAGGGCCAGGCCCCGATTATAGAGAGAATCATGTTGCACAAACTGTAGAACAAAGAATTCAACAGAAAACGGGATCGGAGTGGTAAAGTCAGAGCAGCGAACTGCACTTTTATTTTATAAGGGTCAGGGTCAGGTAGAAAAGCAATAGGGGAGTCCAGAGGGCCTTGGCCTCAGATTATTTCAAGCAGACCTGCGCTCTCATATCATGACCTCGGCAGAGTAACAGACAAAACTAGCATGAATCCCAGTGAACCATAGAGCAGGAATGGTGGGTCCATGTCTAAACTGCCCATTGTTCAGCCAGGCCATTTCACTTTGGGCGGTAGATGCCCATGTGTGGGAGAAAGGAACATAGGAGTAAAAATCAACTCAGAAAAGCCTATGATTAAAATACAAACTAAAATGCAAAAGGAATAAAATGGAAATTCGGTTAACAGTCTATTGTTTGAAGTAGAAGCTGCATCATTTTACAGGTTAAGACTCTAACATACCCTCACTTTAAAGCTGAGAAAATGAAGACTTAGAGGACAGATCACATGCCAAAGTGCACATATTGACCAGGATCTGAACATAGTTTCATCTGGTGTTCTTGATGGCCTCACTCAGTGGTAGTCCCCAACACGTTTATTATGCTTAGTGCTCTCAAAATATAAGTAAATATAAAACAGGGAGCTATGTATGTAGTAGCTCAATTTCTCTTACTTTGGCCACTCACATGAAATGTAGACACAAACATACAGACAAATAAGATGTCTCATGCAAACTGTCAAATAATGTTATGGAGTAAGGAGGGAAAAATCTATTTTAAAGTAAAGTTAGCAATCAATGTCATAAGTAGCACAAAAAGGAAAGAAGTAATAACATTGACTGAATGTCATGTACTCCTTTTATAAAAGCCACAAGCACATTTATAGAATTACAACCGACATTATTTTATGCCATCCGATCCGTCACATGTAGGTTAATAGCTATCAAACAAGTATCTTCTGAAGGCAAGACACAGAGGCAAACACGGTAATCATTGCAGAAAATAAAAGTGCTAAAGCTTGGAGTGAGGTTTAGAAATCCCTAATCAAATTTAGCTGTTTGTTCTCAAAATGTGTACATTACCAGTCCAATTATCCTAATACGTATTCTCATTTATAGAATACACACCCTTAAAACAAACCAAAAAAAAAAAGACATCTGAAAGTCTTTATCTCTCAAATTTATTTTGCTACCACTTTCACCCCGTGAGAAGCTAAACATTTCCTTGTGTTTATACTTTTGACAGTGAGTTGACATTTTATTTAAACAAAGCTCTTTTCTAAGTAGCTAAAGATAAAATTGGAATTTTGTATTTAAATTCTAAATTACTTTAATGGGAAAAAAATTACCTAAAGGTGAGTGTTTGGAGATAGGTAGAAACTAACATTTCCAATGCAATGCCTAATTAATAACAATAATAATAATAATAATAATAATAATAATAATAATAGACTCACTCTTTCCTCTTCACACACATACATACACACACATGCGTGTGTGTGTGTGTGTGCCTACTAATGGCTAGAGGTTAAATTGATCTGTCATCATTTTCCCTTTTTTCCCCTTTTACACTGACTTTTTTTTTTTAAGATAAATCCAGGCGATTCACTTTTCTGTGTGTATGGAGGATCTGAGCTGTTATAAAGATATTGACAGAATCAATTGATGTTTTCAAAGCTTAATGTGAGAAAAGGTCCCCTTTCCTCTCCTTGACTGGCCAGGGCATAAGCCACCCTCCTCTGCCTCACAGAAAGGAAGGTGTTGCATCGCGCTGCATTTTAGGCTGTGGTGGAGCGCCTGCACGGAGGACATCACCAATGAGGAATGTGACCCTGGCCTAGAGGCGAGCAGCAGCTATAAATTTGCTCTTCTGCTGCCTCTGCCATGCTGTTCAGGGAGCGTTTCCTATGCTACAATGATAAGTCAGGAAAGGGCTGGGGGAAATGTCAAGGTCTCTTAAAAATTATGTACGGGTCAACAGATTTTGGCCGAACTTCTTTTCCCTAACTTCTTGATAGCACTGCACAAAGAAAGCTATGTCTTTTATTTAACAGAGGCCCACTAGTGGTATTCCCTTTGATTTCCATAAAAAGGACACAAACTGGACTATTTGTAGTACTGCTGACTACTATGGCTTAAAGGAAACCTAGAGATGATTTTATCTTTATTTTTACCAAAGTCCAGAGAATTTAAATAACTTTTCTAAATACCTGCAGCCAACTAGAGGTAAAGAAAACCCTGGAATGCTGGGAGGTGACTCCCAGTGCTGTGTTTCTTTATGGCACAATTCTTCTCCAATCGCTTCATGTATTAGTGGAAATATGGGATGGAATGTTCTAGGTAAAAGTAATTATAGAGTTCATCTAGTGGAATTTCTTATTTTTCAAGTAAGAAAACTGAGGCCCAGAAAACGTGCGGAAAGTAACAGTGAAGTTGCCTAAATTAGCAGTGATAGGTGTGGAACCAGAACGAGCCTATTTGAACTGCTAGCCCCGTGTTCGCTATATCATGTTTAGTGTATCATTTTGTTTGCACGTGAACAAACACCCAGTCACATCTATGCTTATCCCTTCTCCTCATTTTTCTTGTACTCTGCCTTTTCCCCTGCCCCAAATCATTATTTGAATATTATAGAGAATTGTATTATTCGAGTAATGGTAAATTCTTAAATAATCCCCACATTTCCATTCCTTAATACAATTAATTATCCACCCATATTATAACCAGCCTGGTATAGTTGTTCCTGGTCCATGGAGACATTTAGGGAATCAGGCTTCTTCTTTCTTGTGACTCCTTTACCCTGAAGCCTGGAGTTCTTTGCATCCAGCTGGCAGAGGGAAAGAAAGTGGGGATGACACTCACCTTTTAAATGCTTTGACCCCTAAGTAGCACACATCGATTCTGCTTGTGTTCATTAGGACAAAGTATCACATATCCCCTCTAGACACAAAAAGGGCTGGGCTGTACTCTCCAGTGACAACTCTGCATGGCAAATGAAGGAACACAGATTTTGATTGACAGTTAGCCATCCCTACTGCAAGACTGCATAAGAGCAGTGCTCCAATATTCTTGGGTTTTGACTTCGCCTGCTAATGAGTCATTCCAAGAACTCTATCCTAAGGGATACATAACAGACTGCGGGCTCTTATTCAGGCTTTGGGCCTTCTAACATAAATGTTCTACAATAGTTCTGCTTTCTCTTGCTTTTGTTTCAGTATAATAAGAACATAAATGAAATGAAATTCATTATTTTGAATTAAAAGTAATCGATGTCTACCTATAACTAGCAATGAATATGACCGCCCCCTCGTTATACCTCACAACTGTGGTATTTTACATCACATCTTACTAAATGCTCAAACTCACATTTCAACCACAGCTTAATAAAAAAGGCCCTTCCAACTAATAAATGTAGAACATGAGTTTCTATGTTTTTATAATCTGAAGGGAAAACAACCTTTATACAGGCATCTGCCTCTTTTCTTAAAACATCATATAAAGGATGGAACTAAACTGACTTTATCTCCACTTTGCATATGCACCATTGCACAAGGGAAAACAACCAACAATGAAAATAAAACCAGTGGTAACTCATAGTACATAATAGTATTTTTATCTATACCCAATAAGAGCTTTTTCTATATATATATGCACAAAGATATATACATAGAAATTTGTTTTTAATATAAAGTTATGTTCTGGTATATGCTAGCTTTTCATTCAGAAACATATAAAACAATTGTTCCCTAATTAAAGTATACTTCAAATTGGTATTAGAACTACATGATATCTCATTTTATGGCTGTAAAATAATTATTCATCTACAGGAGTGGATGAATAATTAGTAGCAGCAGCAATACCTGCATTTGTATCTGAATCTGCATAAGTCAAACTGCTATAGGTAATGAGAAAGGAGGTTGAAAAAGGCTCTAGTACCCTCTTTAGATGGGAGGGTGAATTGTGACCGCTTGCAGTGACTGAACTGTATCACAGAGAGTAGCATAATAGGATAGCACCTTAATATTACTCTTGACGGGAAGATAACACTCACAAATAGACCTCATGGTTTTGTGTTAGAGAAAGGCGCAGCATAATAATCTTAACCCATTACATTCCTATATATTAAAAGGCTAATATGCAAATTGTCCTCTCGACCAGGAGTTTGACTGAAAGTTCAACCATGCGTTTAACCAGGGGATGGGGCCAACCGGCCAACTGCCCACGGCCCCTCCCCATGGCCGGACCAGCCCAATCGGCCCGATCGGGGTGGGCCGGCAGGACCCCACCCATGCAGGAATTCATGCACCGGGCTTCTAGTACTTGTAAGTATATAAAATGAGTTAGAATTTAATGGAATTCAGGATTTCTTGGTATTGAATTAAGGATCATCTAACTATCTTTCATGCTAATAAATATTGAGTTGAATAAAGCCAATAAGACAGGTTCTGTAGTCCCCCCTTGTCTGAGGTTTCAGTTACCCTCCGTCAACTGCAGCCTGAAAATATTAAATGGAAAACTCCAAGTATAAACAATTCATAAGTTTTAAATTGCACACCATTCTGAGGAATGTGAAGAAATCTCATGATGTCTATATACAGGGTGAATCATCCCTTTGTCCAGCGTCTCCACACTGCATACTCCAATAGTCACTTAGTCATATTGGTTATCAGATCTACTGCCTTGGTATCCAGTCTTGTGTTCAAGCAACCCTTAATTTACTTAAAGATGCCCCAAAAGTGCAAGAGTAATGATGCTGGCAATTTGGATATGTCAGAGAAGCTGTGAAGTGCTTGTTAAGTATTGTCAGCAGGTCAACAGCAGGCTAATGCTATGTCACATAGCCTTCATCATTCACCTCACGGCACCTCCTCAGGTAGGCTGTGTATCATCTCACATCATCACAAGAAGGGTGACTATAGTATAGTAAGCCATTTGAGAGACAAAAAGAGGCCATGATCACATAACCGTTACTACAGTTTATTGTTATAATTGTTCTATTTTACTACTGGTGTTGTTAATCTCTTACTGTGCCTAATTTATAAATTAAACTTTATCATATGCATGTATGTGTAGGAAAACATAATATATCTAGGGTTCAATATTATCTGAGGTTCCAAGAATTCACTGGGGGTCTTGGAATATATCCCTTGCAGATAAGGGGGGACTATCATAGTCCCTAAAAGCTGAGATGCCTACCCTCTATAGCAATATTTTTAAACCCATTATTCATTTTGATAAATACAAAAATTTCACTTCCTTTCATCCTCACCACGAGAGCCTATTCTTAGCCAAGAAGATTTTGTCCAGCTTCATTTTGAGTAGTTTGTATTATGAAACAATATATTTGTTTCCTATTCCAAATACAAAATTATATATTGGCTATGCTTTTCAAACCACAGAATCTGTGGCATTTCCTTTTTGAGAATTACTGTTTTTGATTTTTCGGTGGAATAAGAGCAAGCTGTGATTGTTATTTGTGAATCTTCCTCTTTCCTTTTCTCCTTTTCCCTCGCCTTTTCTCTACCTCTTCCTGAACTATGGAACCCCACAACCTTCAGGTGGGGTGGAGCACGGTAAGCCAGGTATGAGCTCACTGGTGAGGGATGTTAAGAGCCGAAGCAGAATAGGAAGTCATCCGTATGGAGGGGGTGGGCTGGACTGCAGAGGGACATCAGAGCCCAAGTAGAAGCCAAGAACATCTCTCTGGAGGTTTCGGAGCCCAAGTCAGTTGGGAGGATGCCAATCTGTGGGGTAAATGAGTGTGGGATTTTAAAAACTGAGTGGGTGAAGATGGTGTTTATCATAGTGCAAGAGGTGGTGAGCATGGTTTCCATGCAGGGATGGGAAGTTATGGTAATGAGGATTGGTTAGTATAGAGGTGAATCAAATATATTAATAAATTAAGAATACTAATGAGATCCAGGTTTCCTACTGTCAGAGAAGAAGATTATAATTATAGAAATTGAGAAAACTAGAATGAACCTGTGATGTGATTCAAAGTAGGGTGTGAACTCAATGATTTTTAAAACAATATAGAAATAGATTTAAATGTGATATATATATATAAATACCAATGTAATTATAGATATAGAAATGAATATGAATGCAAGTATGTAAATATCTATGTAATTAATATGTATGCACCTATGTTTATTTTGGAGCAGTGAACTAGCCTCCATCTTTTATGTTACTGAAAACTAAAGTCTAACAAGGACTGTTTTAGAATTCTCATTCCCTTGATCTGGATAATTCCCATGGCTCCTTTCATGCCAGTCCAAGCATCACCTTCTCTGGGAGTCTTCTTTGACATTCTCCAGACTGAGTCAGCAGCCTGTTTTCAGGCTCCCTGGTCCTGCTTCTATCAGAGCATTTATAACCCTGCTTACACCATCCATTTGCTTCTCTGATTTCACACCACAGTGTTCCTCTCTCACTGATTTTCTCACACGGTGCTAATGTAGAATGGATGCTCATTAGAGATAAGGCAACACATATTTGAAGGCGCATGAAACAAAGAGTAGAGTGCACTGCTGGAGAAAGCACCCAAGCTTTGATACTCATGAAATCTTGTTTCATATCTTCATGCTATAACTTTCTGGTTTTGAGACTTTGGATGCAGTTACTAACTTTCCTGAGCCCGAGTTTCTTCATCTGTAAATTTGCAGTAGTAACACTTCTCCAATCTTACAGTGTGTAATTTTTATTTTGAGGGTGGTAAAAGAGTAAGAATATAATGAATAGATACATGAAATTTATTTCAAAAATGGTAAATGTTATGTGACTAATGATTCCTGTCCCACACACATGCTGGGATATAATTTGCTTAGGAATAGAAATACAATGAAATGTGTATGTGTCTATGGAAATATATATATATATATATATATATATATATATATATATATATCTATCTACACTAATAAAAGAGAAAAATGGTAATTGGCGTACGACCGCTACCCTTCCCATTGGCTAATCAGCATATCCTTATGCAAATTAACTGTCAGCCAAGATGGCGGCCGGCAGCCAGGCAGCTGGAAGCGAACGTGAGGCTTGCTTGCTCCAGGGACTGCAGACTCCAACGTTCCCAGCCTGACTTGCCAGACTCTGAGCTGGCAGTTTGAAACATTCTAACAAATATAGCCGGCCGGGATCTCAGAGCTGAAGTTATACAATGTTTCGATTATAGAATGGCAAACAAACCAGCAGCGGAAGCCTCAGAGCTAGAGCCAGAGCTAAAGCTGGCCCAGAAGAAAAGAAAAAAGAAAAAAAGGAGCAGTTGGGAGCTTCAGTCAGCCTGAAAGCAGCCCTCAGCCCCTCACCCAGACTGGCCCCGGCACCCCAGAGGGGACCCCCCACCCTGAAGGGTGTGTGACCAGCTGCAAACAGCCATCATCTTCTTCATCCAGGCTGGCAGGCACCCCCAGTGGGGACCCCCACCCTGATCCAGGGACACCCTTCAGGGGAAAACAGGCGGGCCCCCAGGCTTCTAATCCTTATATAATAAAAGGGTAATGTGCCCTCCCCACGACCCGGGATCAGCCGGAGCCGCGAGGCCTCCTTGGTACCAGAATCAGACAGAACAGGGTGGCGGCGCCCAAACCCCCTGATCGGCCCTGCTCTGTAAGGTGATAAGAGAACCAGCACCCCAACCCCCTGATTCCGCCCTGCTGTGTGTGTGACAGGGGGCCGGTGCCCCTAACTCCCCTAATCAGCCCTACTCTGTGCGTGACAGAGGAGGAGCTCCCCAAACCCCTGATGGGCCCTGCTCCTGTGCGTGATAGAGAGTGAGGCAGTGCCCCAACCCCCTGATTGGCCCTGCTCTGTGAGTTGACAGAGGCAGCGCCCCAACCCCCTGAATGGCCCTGCTCTGTGCATCACAAGGGGTGGCTTCTCAACCTCCCCATTGACCCTGCCTTGAGTGTGAACAAGAGAGCGGTAGCCCCAACCCCCCAATCAGCCCTAGCCTGTGCGTGACTGAGGGTGGCATCACAACCTCCCAATCCGCCCTGCTCTGTGCATGACGGGGCGGCGCCCCAACTCCCCAATCAGCCCTGCTCTGAGCCCGACCAGGAGCTGCACCTAGGGATTGGGCCTGCCCTCTGCCACCCAGGAGCAGGCCAGAGCCAGCAGGTCGTTATCTCCCGAGGGGTCCTAGACTGCGAGAGGGCACAGGCCGGGCTGAGGGACCCCCCCTTCCCCCCCAAGTGCACAAATTTTTGTGCACCGGGCCTCTAGTATATATATAAAATTCTTCCTTTATATATGGTTTTATTTTTTAATTTTTTCATATTTTGAAAATCCATCATTTCTTTGTTACACTGTTTTAATTTGAGTATGGGGATTTTCTAAAACAACAAACGTTTTCTAAGAAAAAAAAAGAAACATATGTTGTGAATTACATTTCCTGAAACATGGATGTTTTCCACTCTTTATCTCTTCATTATGTATATTTATAGTTTGCACTTAAACATCCATTGAATTGGCTATTAACAAGTCATATCTAGCCAGATTGATAGTTTAAAAGTTTCTCTAGATAACTATCAGCAAATTTTATTTAAGTAATTACTCTATCTAGTTGACAGAAAAAAATGTGACATCAATAGTCAATCTGCTTGGACTGCATAATAAAATATACAGATTGGGTGGCTTAAACAACAGAAATTTATTTTTTTCACAGTTCTGGAGGCTAGAAGTCTGAGATTAAGATGTCAGAGGGGTTGATTTCTGGTGAAGGCACTCTTGGCTTGTAGACAGCTGCCTTCTCCCTATGTCCGCATTATGGCCTTTCCTCTCTGTGTGTGTGTGTGTGTGTGTGTGTGTGTCGGGGGGAGATAGTGAGCGAGCTCTCCGGTGTCTCTTCTTATAAGGACAGTAATCCTATTGGTCTCCCCTTATGACCTCACTTAACTAATTACTTCCTTAGAGGCCCCATCTCCAAATATAAACTGATTAAGTCTTCAATATATGAATTTTGGAGGGGGATACAAACTTTCAGTTCATAACATCAATATTAATAGAGGAACTAATTACTCTTCTAGTTGTTTTTTTAAACTATCACTTGGATAAATTTTCAGACAATGGATTCAATGAATCTGACTTGCAGACATCATTAATAAAACCTATCTTTATAATCAATATTGGTCAAAAATTTTATTTCTTTAAAATATATTTTTATTGATTTGAGAGAGGGAGATGGAGAAAGACACAGAAACATCAATGATAAGAGGGAATCATTGACCTGCTGCCTCTTGCCTACCCCTGACTGGGGATTATTGAGTTCGTAACCAGGGCATATGCCCTGACGGGGAATCAAACTGTGACCTCCTAGTTCATAGGACGATGCTCAACTAGTGAGCTACACCAGAGGTGAAGTGATTTTATTTTTGAAAATTTCCCCTACTACTATAGTTTAATAAGTTATAATTATATATGTGTTATAAGATTTTTATTTCAGCATTAAAGTTATAAGAAAAAAACTGGAAACAAATTAAAGGTCCATGTCTAAGTGAATGATTACATACATTTTAATCTATCAATTAGTAAAATCATATGTAGATGTTCACAAGAATTTGAGAGATCTATGAGTACTGATATAGAAATATGACTAGTCTAGATTTTTATTACAAACAGCATGGATGGGGAGGGTCATGTATATATATATGTAGTTGCAGTACTAAAGCTATGCAAGGAAACATGTAAATCTTATGTACATTTTAAAAAGAGACTCTGTGGAGTTAAGTGGGAGACATTTTGCTTTTTAGGCTATGCTCTAATTTTAAATTATGTTTACTTGAATATACATTATCTTTTGAATACTTTTTCAAAAGATTTTCTAAAACTAGTAGGATCAGTAAATAGAATGGAGTGCACGCCATGATTACCACAAAGTATACTGTAGTCTGAGGCTTACTTAGATTTAACACACAGACTTATTGTTACACACATTTAAAAAAATGAATTTACCTTGACTTTGTCTGAAATTTATAACTGTGAAGTTATCATACACATCTTGAAATAAATGAGATAAACAAAAGTGCTGCTAAAGACACAGAGAAGCATCAGCAATCAATACATTTATGCTACTTCCAAATTTGTTTCTCACTGTAGTTTTTTCCTTGTATTTTCTTAAGCATGTTCTATTGGCATATTTTAAGCCTTTGGTGTTAGTATACATTTTTAAACAAGCAAAAATTAATTTTGCTGAAGCCGGTTTGGCTCAGTGGATAGAGTGTTGGCCTGCAGACTGAGGGGTCCCAGGTTCGATTCCGGTCAAGGGCATGTACCTGGGTAGCGGGCACATCCCCAGTAGGAGATGTGCAGGAGGCAGCTGATCGATGTTTCTCTCTCATCGATGTTTCTGACTATCTATCTCTCTCCCTTCCTCTCTGTAAAAAAATCAATAAAATATATTAAAAAAATTAATTTTATGATTTGACGCTGCGAACAAGTTTTAAGAAAGATATTAACTATATTGTTTTGAAAGTTTAACTTACTATACTATACAAACACAATATAAATATAAAACTATACAAGAGGACTGTGAAGCTTTCAAATTGTACTAATTTTGATTTAAAAACAATAAGAGATTTTTTTTATATTTATGATTTCTCATTCACCAATTCATCATAAAATTGTCAAAATTATCATTTAGCTCTTCCCATTACATTTCTGTGGTTTTCTATTAATGCAATATCAATACATTTCTTTACAAGATTAAGTCTGTTTAAAATTCCATGGCTTCCACATTTTATTCACTTTCTCTGCTGTAAACATCCTTTACTAGCTTGAATTTATGACAGTATATTAAACATAAAGCTTTTTTTTTCCTCTAGTAGTGGGCTCAAAGAGTACAGTTTCAAAAAACCCATTTTTAGGTTCGACAAATTAAAATGGTAACTTCATGTTGCAGGTGAACATTGTAATAACTTAGAAGGTTTTTTTAAAAACTTCAACCCAGAGACAATTCAGTAGCTATATTTTCTATAAAACTATTTCACATTCTTTTGAAATGATACACTTATTGTATAGTTGGTGACCTCTCTTTCTTCACATATATACATTAAAATATAAATGATAGTAAATATTCCTTCCATTTTTGTGCTTGTGGAAGAAGCCCAAATAGTATATTTACAGGTTTTATGGTATTTGTGGCATCAAAAGGATTTTGAAGTCATAGTTTGCTTTGATGACATGATTACATAAAGGAAAGGCAGTTTTCCAGTTTCAACACTGAAAGCCTGAGATACTGATTATTTTTTTCTGTTCATATCCAAGAAAAATCTTTCTACCCTAAGCTGAAGATTTGCATCAAATTAATAAGTACTATTTAAAGTGAAGGTTAAATGTGGCCTCCTTTTTGGTATAGAAATATGGATGGTAAGGGAAGATGTTTTCAAAGTATATGCCATGTAGCCTTTTATTGAGTTTATATTGTGGAAATTTATGGTACTGGAAAGCTTTATCTAGACATTAGTGGACAATATGGCAAATGAAAAAAACCTTGTGATTCCTTATAAGGAGTGTGCATTAAACACAATGACCTTTGTGCTCTTTCAAATAAAATAGAATCATATAAACAATAATTGCAATACTTATCCACATTTTATATTTTGGAAAATGATATTGAGTTAATTGACTTTTTTCCTTTGTATTTATATCTTTCACTGCAAAGTTCTGCTGAAAAATATTTCTTTAAAATTATAAATGTTTTGTCTATGAAGAATAAGGAATAGGGCTTAAAATGTTTGAACAAAATAAAAATATCTGCATAAGATTTTTTGAAACTATCTTTGAAACATTTTTTATTTATATGACACTTAATTTAAAACATATGTAATATATACTGTATATGAATATGTGTAATATAAAGTCTACAGATAAAATCTTTGTATTCCTTTAGTGGAAAATAAATATATGAAGTTTCATAGATTAAAGTTTTGATTACCATTTTGTGAAGAAAATTTTAAAGACCCCATTACTTATAAATGCAATTTCTCTCAGATTCTTTGTACATAAATCAAGTCATTCATTTGTTTGTGATCAACATATTTTTCTAAGGCAAATCACATTAAAAGCAAAGATTAACATTGGCAATAAATATATGAATCAAACAATTTATAAATTAAGATATTGTTCTTGTCTTTCTCATTAATTTTCATACTAATTAACTAGGCATAGAGACATAGGCAAACATTTGCTTCTAATATTTTTATTATAATGTATTAAATTGATCATAGGGATGATATTAGGTTATACTTTTTATAAATTTTCTATGGGACAGCAACACATATTTCACTGTGACTACTTACTCTCTTATGTGGCTTTGAGCTTTTGATATTATTGTCATGCTGATTGATATTTTGGGATTTTTATTTTTGTTTTTCTTGTCAAACATTTGCTCATGAAAAGTCAGTGCATATCCTGCATAATACAAAGTTTTAGCTAAATAATTTCAACATGTTTGAATAAAAATAAAAGGAAGAATCACTCATATATTCTTCTACACTGAATATCAGTTTTCTGAAAGAAAATTTTTCCATTTTTTGATCAGGTATTTGTCATCAAATAAGCAGTATGGCCTGGCCAGTGTGGCTAAGTGGTTGAACTTTCACCCATGAACCAAGAGGTCACAGTTCAATTTCCGGTCAGGGCACATGTCCAGGTTGCGAGCTCTATCCCCATAGGAAGCATGCAGGAGGCAACCGATCAATGACTCTCATTATTGATGTTTCGAGCTCTCTCTTCCACTCCTTTCCTCTCTCTGAAATAAAAAAAAGCAGTATTTTTTTTTAAATGGAACAAACCAGAGATCTATCATCTATCTATCTGTGTATCTATCTATCTATCTATCTATCTATCTATCTATCTATCTATCTATCATCTATCTATCTATCATCTATCTATCATTTATCATGTATTTGCTTATATATCGATGGAGAGACATGTGTGACTTGATAAAAATCTTCTGGTACACAGTGGTCTATTATTTAGCTCCAGTGTAAGATCTGGACATCTCATCAGATAACCTGAGCTGATGCCTTCCAGGCTGTAGAGTTGAATTTTTCCCCTCTCTTTATGCAGTCTCTTGATTCTGTTCTTTCTTTGATCACCCACTCATTTTGGAAAGTTGTTTTTCAAAGGACTGTAGTGATCTTTAATTCTTCTGATTTTTCATTTTATTTCCTCTATTTTTCTTCTTATTTTTTGCTGACTGAAAAACTGCCATTTTTGTGATTTCTTTCCTTTTTTTTTTAAATGAAATTGGAGATGGAAGAATTATAAGAAGGGTGAAAAGAAAGTTATATATCTACTTTTAACTCATTGTTCTAGGCTAAGAGGCAAACAACAAACTTACCCTAGTCAGAGTCTTGTGACCTATTTGTTTATCATGTTGATAATCCTAGAGGACAACGGTGTTGTCCAGTTTATACAAAGCCTCACTTAGCACAGCTTATTGGCCACAATGTACTCTGTAAGGTTTCCATAAAGTAAAAAAAAAAAAAAAAAAGGAAGCCCTATATTTGTTCCAATTTTTTTTGACTTAAGTTTGCTTCTGAAATAAAATAAAAACTCAACTTTTCTTTGAAAACTATATTTCTTATTTCCACTGTATTTTTTCTTATACAAATATTATTCACTATAAGAGGATATGTGCAGTTTTAAAATAGAGCTTTTCCATGTTTAATATAAAAATATGTCACTATATTTCATAAATCTTGAAATTACAAAAAATTTTAAACATTCAGAAGATCAAAATTAAAAACACACACATTATTCTATGAGATAATCCATTTGTCTTAGAAAGATTTTGCCATTTAACTTTCAGAATATGCGAAATACTTTTCAAATATATTTAAATGCTGTATTAATAAATAAGTGTCTTGATTCATTCATAGTTTTCATAATGCTCTCCACATAACAATATTTTATTTCAATAAAATTCATATAAAAATATTTTTCATACTCAGCAAGAATATTCATTGGGAGTAGGATCTTCTCCATGGGATCATATCCACAAAATGGTCATTATTTTTACTATAATTATTTTTAATAAAAGTTTTATGGCTAAACTTTAAATATACTTATTCTGTATTGCAATGTGTTTAATTTTAATATGAGTATACCTTTGATTGTCTTTAATGAAAAAATCAAAATAAAGTGAGTAGAATTTTATAGTCCTATTTTATTTTGCTAACATTTCAAATGGAAACTGGATATGATTAAATATACTCTCCCAATAAAAATTTTTTAGATATTTAGAATTTTCCCCTCTACTGAATTCATATGTCTGATCCAGCTTATTTCTAAATCCCTATTCCTGTTGATCATTTTTTTCCCAACTACCTACTTTGCCAGCTTACTACTTACTTTCTACCCCATACTTTGGGATCTGGTTTTAAATGTAAGCAAGCTCCAGTGTACGTCTCCTTTAAAAAATAATAGTCTTGTTACTGCTTTAAAAAGGCCTAATGGAAACACTGACGTCTTCTGTTTCTATAGTTCATTTATTGACATTAAATCAGTATATCTCGCTCTTTCCACCACCACTTTCAGATCATTGCACAGCAAAACAGCTTTGACTACCCATCTGTTTCTCTGCATCTTAATCAATGTCCTCCTTTTCACATTCCTCACTCCCTCCATTCTCTGGAATCTGGTTTGTGCCACTATGTGGCTCCTCTGTGTCTCATTTAGCCTCTCTTTCACTAAGCTTTCTAGAGCTCTTACAGAATCACATGCCTCTATTACAATCACCTTTTACAACAATGGAATTTATTGAACCTGAAGAATTTCTTATTTTCTTCACACTTTACCAAAATCAAAACCTTGAGCATTTCGGTACTGTTCATTTTGGGCTGTCCTGGCTGCTCTTTGTACATTGCATATGAAAGGAAACAATCCTCTAAAAGTCTTCAATGTTGATAATTAAAGAATTATGAAAAGTGTTTCAGATCATTTTTATCTTCCACAATTATACCCTACCCTTGCTAAAGCAGTCCATGTATCTCATTTTATGCACTGTAGAAATTTAAGTCACCCAATGATTTAATAGCTCTCTTCTTCACCTCAATACCCATTTTTTTAGCTTTTCCTACTAAGATTAAAAGCTTATTAATGTGCTGAGGCCCCCCCTTGCTCATTTAATTTAAATTTAACTCATTAATGATTACACTTCTTTCATGATCTTCAAATCTCTTCTCTTCCTTGGCTGTTTGCTCACCACATTTCATGTATGCTTAATTGGCCCCTACATCAAAATGCTTTCCCTCAAAACTTCTACTTCCTCATGTAGTCAATAACTTCTCTCCTTCCTCTCAATGTCAAAGGGCACAAAGGAGTAATCTCTATTGCCTCTTGAATGTTCCTCTTCCCACTTAGCTTTCCTTTCATCTCCTGTTGCTCATTGCAACAAACTCAACAAGAACACCAGCTTCCCTCTAATAGTGTGCTTTGGTCCCAGCCCTCAAACACATTGAGCTCAGTTCCTGTGATATTTTACACCTTCTCTTCTTTTAGGAGTATTCCTTCTTTGATATATTGATTGTTGTTCTTATAAATCTTTTCTAGTTCACTCACTATGCCTTTTTGCATTAGGGTCTTCATAGGTGTCTTTCCTTTCTCTGCCCTAAATGTAGACACTCTCAAGCTTCTATCCTTGGCTTTATCTTCTTTTTCCCCCACCCCATTTACTATGTTAAAGTATATACCCCATTGTCTGTATCTAACACCTTTGTGTCGTTTTGTTCCAAATGCATTCCCAGGCCAACGACTCTTCTAAATTCTAGAACCTATTTCCAAACAGCTGAAAATCAACCTCTGCAATTCCAAACAAATCATTAATTTCTCTATTTTTGAAAATAATGTAAGTTAAATATCTGAGTTGAAGTAGCTAAATTATCATTGAATTATTTTAACCTTCACATTAAAACCAGCAATAAAGTGCTTTGGTATCAATTTTTAGTAAGTTTTTTAAATAGAAAGATAAGATGTTGAATTTTCAGTCTTTGCATTTTTAATTTTATTATTTTATTACATACTAGAGGCCTGGTGGACAGATTTGTGTACTGGTAGGGTCACTTTGTCTGGCCTGTGGGGATTGGGCTGAAACCAGCTCTCCGACATCCTGGGAGGGGTCCTGGATTGCAAGAGGGCTCAGGTAAGGCCGAGGGACCCCATCGGTGCATGAGCGGGCCAGGGAGGGACCGTGGGAGGGCTTCAGGGTGTGTCTGGCCAGTCTCACCCAGTCCTGATTGGCCGGACCCCAGGAGCAAGCTAACCTACCAGTCAGAGCGTCTGCCCCCTGGGGTCTGCGCATGTCATAGTGACTAGTCAAAGGTCGAATGAATGGTCAGACACAGCATATTAGGCTTTTATTATATAGGATGATATTTTTTCAAATTATTTAGGGCCTTCATATTGACTGAGTGAAAAGTGGCACTATTATAGGTAGAAAAAAAGAGGAAAAGCAAAGTTTCTTTTTTTCTTAAAAAATTAAGTTTCTGCATATCAAAGGAAGTGTAAAAGAAAGTAGGAAATAGAGTTTATAAAAATAGTCAAATTAGAAAGAAAATGAAGAAGATTCATCCACTCTACTTGATGGCCTAAGAGATCATTGGAGATTACCTGAGTTGGGACAGGAGAGAAAAGTAAAGATGGGAACATGACCTTAATGGAGGAGTGCTAGGGACAAGAGAGGGTTGCAGCCCTAGCTGGGTAGCTCAGCTGGTTAGAGCATCATCCTATATGCCAAGATTGCTGGTTCCATCCCCAGTCAGGACACATATAAGAATTAACCAATGAATGCATAAATCAGTGGAACAAAAAATCGATATTTCTCTTTCTCTCTCAAATCAATCAATAAATTTTTTAAAAAGAGAGAGAGAGAGAGGGTTGCAGTGGGCATTATGAAGAGTAGGTTGGCATCAGGCATTGTCCCTTAGACTTTAGTACTGGGAATTCACAAGAAAGCTAGGCAAAGATCTGCAGACCATATATCATTGCTTGTAACCTCTGCAAGACTAATTGTTGTGGGGTGTGAGCTCATGACTTCAAATCACCATTACATCATCCAGAAGAACAACCACCCAAACTCAAACACTTGGCTAACCCTCATCTGAATCGTTCTGTTTTTCTAATGACTCAGGACATTTGTAAGAATTTCTAACAAAAGGTGATAGACTTTACACCCAGAGGAGTGGTGGCAGTGAGGGAAGGAAAAACTTGGTGTCTGTGCTTGGGTAATGTGGGACAACATCCTCCTACATATGTGCCATGATACAAGAACTATTAACTGATGGTCTCAGGCCACTTAAGTTGCCTCACTTGAAAATTTTTAACAGAAGGCAAAGAGAAAGTGTGTACATATATGATTAGGTCAGATAATCTAGTGAGAACACACAGTATTATTAGATAAGTAGTCTGGAACTAGGTTAAATCTGTGCTCCATAAATGTTGACCTAGACAAAGAACCACAACCCCCACTTCCCACTCCATGCAACCTTTCCCCTAACAAACTTTGTTCAGTTATTGATATTGATATGGAAAAGGAAAAGGGGGAAGATATTTATAATAACCTTGGATAGGGTTGGGGTGGGAATGGGGGCTAATTTTACCAGGGTTAATGGCTGATCTAGAGGAAGTGATGTTAATGACAACAATAGGAATAAAGAAAATAATAATAAAAGCTTATATTTCTGCAAAAAAAAAGTAGGCCTGTACTTCACAAATATCATGGCTGTGAAAGACAAAGGAAGGTGGTAGAACTCTTCCAGATTAAAAGGACCTAAAACAACTAGCCATCAAAAGCGTTGAAAGAGCCTGAACTGAATCTGGATCAGGGGAAAATGTCTTGGATGATGTTATTGGGACAGCTGTCAAAAACTGAATGAAAAAAGTATTTTAGGTAATATTTTATCAATATCCAATTTCCTTAATTTGATAATTGTACATTAGTAAGAGAATGCTGTCCTTTGAAGTTTTATAAGCTGAATTTTTTAGAGGTAAAGGAAAATGCTGTCTACAACTGTTAAGAATAGTTAAAATGAAGCTTTTCAGGCCTCTGGGAGTAGAGTGGGTGGTTGCTGAGAGACCCTGAAGGGGCCACCTGCCAAGATGAAGGATTTAGTATCTAACTCTTATCTGTCGTCTTTGTAATGGCCCAGGGAACACACTGAGGATGGTGATAAGGAAGAGAAAGCTGGAAGCTTCAGTAAAGTGTTGGGAAAGAGCAAAGAGATATAAGCCCAAACCTTCCCTGAGATGAACCAGAATAGGTTTCTATCATGCTGTCCACCAGAATATTTTTCTCCAGGGCTGCTGGGTCCCAAAGGAGGCAGATGTGAAGCAGAAACCAGTGGAAGATAAACTGGAGACTGTGCAGAGATCAGTGGTCCTATTGCAAGTGACCAAACATTGGAATTGCCCACTGACAAACATTTGAGCCATTGCTAATGACAGTTGTGTGAAGGCTGCACCTATGTAGCTTAAGCCTAGAAAAGCTTACGGAAAGCTCAGAAAAACTCTTGAGGGGCGTATGAACTTTTTAATAAGTTCTCTCTTAAACATATATAGAGAGAAATAGATATCCAACATAAAATTTATTTTCAGAGAAGTTATGTTAAAAAATATTAAATGGTTGCTTTGAAAAAACTAAAATGATTTTAACAGTTCTAAGAATTAATGAAGTAAATCACTCTAATTCTCTCTTTTAGAATTTATAGCTTGGCAAAGCAAAGTCTGAAAAATAGGGGAGGGGAGGAGGAGCCCTTTGCACCACTGGTTGGTTCTCTATCATAGTTCTGTTTGAGCAAAGAGGCTCCCTCACCAGTGCTGGCCAGCAGCCCTCAGAGGCTCAGATAAACACTGATTCCTAAGGAATTTATCAGCTGCTTAGGGAGTGAACTGAGCTTGATGGGACCTGGCACAGGTGTGTATATCATTAACTTCAGTAAGGTCTTTAGACAGACAGGACGTAAGTGCTCCAAGGCTGTTCAGTAGCACCAATGGGCATATGAAGAAAAGGCAAAATAGTAGTGGTGGACAGTATTACTTTTCCTTCTCTAGAAAAATGTCCTGTCTCAGTTCCTTTCAATTCTGCTACTGTTGGGGGCGGGAGCGGGGAGAGGTTACTTATTGTTGTGAGTTCTTTTGGATATTGAAAACTATTTTTTTCTGTAAAAATATATTTTTATTGAATTCAGAGAGGAAGGGAGAGGGAGAGAGAGAGATAGAAACACCAATGATGAGAGAATCATTGATCAGCTGCCCCTTGCACACCCCACACTGGGGATCGAGCTCACAGCCCAGGCATGTGCCCTTGACCATTAATCGAACCGTGACCTCCAGGTTCATAGATAGATGCTCAACCACTGAGCCAAGCCAGCCGGGCTGAAAACTATTCTTGATAGCAGAATTTAAGTGTTCTACTATATGTGTTAGGAAAGGGTATTTTATAAACAAATGATTGAGTGTTCCTGTCTTATCACTTAAAAATTCATTTTTTTTCTGAAAACAAATCTTAACTCATGAGTGGACATTATTAACAAAGAATGTCTGCTGATTGTACCATATACTCAGAACATCTCAATTTTATGCCCATTTCTTATAAAGCAAAGGAAGGTAATGTTTAGGAAATGTTATGTGTTCAAGGCAAGTATTTTTGTTTTTTGATGGAAGAGATCTGAGCAGGCACCAGCCACCGGCAGGGGTCAATTGAAAGGGTTAGATAGATGATGTTGGTGAAAGGGAAAATAATCATATTAATAGAAAAAAAATCCAGAAGAAATACAGTTCATAATGTTGAAGCACAAGTGGAGGAACTAGCCAAGAATAATGAGAGACACTTTGAATTGTGTTCCACAAGATGGAAATGGTGACCACGTAGGCACAGTTTTATGTAGACGTCTGTGTTCTCTGTGACTAATAGGGAGTGCTGCTGCAGATAGTGAAGCCAGTGTGAGGAGTGCGGCACGTAGCAGGTGAGGAGAATGGGAGAGGTGGCTGGTCAAGTTAAATATTGGCATTTTGTTAAAGGGACATTGTAATTTATTTAATCTCTAAACTTTAAAACAACCAATGCTCCTTAGAAAAACTTAGATTATGTTTCCTTTGTACAACTAAGATTTTGTAAGTTTCCCCCCACCTTTTAGACTTTATGCCATTCTACAATACTTACCCCAAATGTTTATACCTGGCTTCAGACACCCCAGTTTTTTGTTGTTTTTTTTTTTGTAGTTGCACACTGACACCTCTAATTGGCTATTCAAGCTAACACAAGTTACTTCCTGGTGCCACTCTCTGCGATCCAAGAGCTCCTTTTTACAGTGTCATCATCTCTATCAGATCATTTACAGTTTCTGGCTTAATGATTTAAATATTTTAATGGTTAGTGCTTTTTTATAAAATGAATGGACTATAGAAAAATAAGTGACTTCACTAGTCTTAAAAGTAATAATTCTCATTAAATGACTACAATGAGATAAAGTGGAAAAAGTTAGTTTTTTTTAAAGTGAAACTTTGACCATCAATTGCATTTAATTTGACTTCAGCCAGTCAACTTATTAATTTTGAGTAAATTAATAAGATGAAGTACAGACATAAAATATTAGCGATATATAATAAAAATTGTGTCTTAAGAAGGAGGTAGAGTTAATGGATTTTTATTTTGAGGTAATTTTATATTTACATGCAGTTGCAAGAAGTAGAATAAAGAAATCCAGTGCATTTTTTTTACCAAGTTTCCCATAATAATAACATTTTGCTCTTTTCTACAAAATTTAACCAGTAAATGGACAGTGGTACAATCCACTGGCATTATTCAAATGTCACTAGTCCTCATAGTTAATGGATTTTATAATCCTTTTTTAAAAACTATCTAAAAATGAACTATTCCAAATGCAACATAAGCTATGGAAAGTTTTGATGTTTTCCTTTATCTCTTTTCAGAAATGCATTTTTGAAAGAGTATGAAATGACTTGATCTTGAATTTTTTCTAACATCCTTCCAACTGAAGACTTTGCCATTTCAGCATTTATTTTGTAAATTACACTTCTGCATTTCTGTATTGGAAATAAGAATAGTCAGCAAGATTAATGTTACTTATAGGTGTTGCCTTCAAGAAAGTAATTTATTAAAAAGTTAGGGGATAGGATAAACTTAGAGTAGCATATCATTTGTTTAATTATTTAACATACTTATGTATAGTTTATCCATTCTTTGTGATAACTTTGTTTATCTGTTTATATTTATAAAACGTGCTTTTTTGTTTCACTGTACTAGGATAGAATAGGACACCTCAGTAGCTGCTGAAGCTAATACATTTCTATCACCACAATTACTTTAGCAAACCTGGCTCCTCTCCCATCTGCAACATCGTGCAGAGTTAATCATCAGTGTGTGCTAGAAAACACTATTTACTTTGGTACAAGCCATATGTAAATGGATATAAAATAAACTACAAAACACCAGGTTGAAATAGTGTGGGGAGCCTTGGCCAGTGTGACCTCGGTTGGTTGAACATTGACTGTGCACCAAAATGTCGCTAGTTCAATTCCAGTCAGGGCATAGTTGGAGTGTGTATGGGAGGCAACCGATTAGTGATGTTTCTCTCTCCCTCTCCCTCTTCCTTCCTTCCGTTTTCTCTAAAATGAATTAAAATTAAAAATAGTGTGGGGAGATATTTGGCAGGCTGAAATAGTAAGTAACATATGACGATGGGGGTGGAGGAGTACAATTCAGGTAACATTCAAACCTAAATTATTCTTTTTCCAGGAGAAATCCTGAGTAATCATTACAATCTATTGTAATGCTGAACTGAAGCACTAAGAGAAAAGACTTCATTTTAAAAGAATGTAGCAGCAATTTACAATTTTCAGAGTATGTTGAAAATGCATGTATGGTAGATGGACATACTGAACCTAAAGTATGAACTTTGGAAAAATATGAAGCCCTGACACAAAATCCTTATGATTCAAAAGCACAAGGCTGAACTATGGAATGATATGTAGTCATAAGAGGATCATTGGACAGCTTAGAACCAGATGACTATAGAACAAACAGATGTGCTGAGGCAAGAATAGAGATTCAGTGCCTACATTGTGACATACAAAGAAAGAAAAATCTCTAACAGAATAGTGCTTGAATAAGGACTGATGGAAATGTAATTATAGGTTTCTAAGCAGAGCATTATGCTGTCAATTCAGATATCAGCATGCCTATTTTCAAGAAAAAACACCAAGAAAGAAAATATCCTAAAAGCTTTCATCAGCTATAATCTTGACTTCCTCAAAGGAAAAAAAAAGAACCTATTTTCTCAATACTGATATAATTCTTCTTCATTTTTGTATTTACTTCACATTTAATCAAATTGAAGTTGCTGAAACCTTTGGTTTCCCATATTCAGTACACAAATGAAAATTAAATAATTGTCTTACTTAGGAAACAGTTAATCTTCAAATGAACTAGAGCTAAAAAAGATGAGCTAATTTAATATGTGAGAAATTATGTGTAATATGTTTTACCTTTATAAGAGGTAAATGAGAAAAACAAAAATATTTTTAAAAGCTAGAGATTACCTTTCATTATGTCTTCTCTTAAATTCCTTTACTACAGTTATAAATAAGTATGTCTCACATAATAACAACACATGTATACGCTGTCTAAACTTTTTATCTTGCCTCTAGTCATGTCATAATTTGAAACAACTGGGTGAGGTTGGAAGCACAGAAGATTAACCAGTAAATCTGGAAACTAGGATTTGGTAACATAATAGAAATGACATAAAAATCTAAGATATAGAATGGATGGATAAAAATGAGTGAAATTGGAGTAGATGTTATTAAATAATTTTAATCTTTATCCACAATAATATGTAAGATTCAGTGTCAACTTTATTTATGTTATAAATACATTCACTTGCACTATGCCATTTTGGTTTTAGTCATCAAAACTTTATGCAGGAGCCTTCTTCACATTTCTATTTTTTAAATTTATTTTATGTTTTAAAATTTTATCCTTGTTGTTGAAAATATTACAGATGTCCTTCCCCTTTTCCCCCAAGGACCCCCCTCCTCCCCTCTCTCACCCCTTCCCCTGTGGGATCAGATTTTCCAATAGTATATTTTTTATCACAGCAAAGGTAAGACTATTCAAGGGAGATTGAATTACACTTCATTAAGATGAGTTGTAATGTTCAACAAGTAAGAGCAGGAATGCATTTGGAAATATTTCACATAACAGAGCTGTACAAATTCTCCTCATAATTTTACAAAAGGTTAAGGGGGCCTCCAGGTACTTCACCCTCCTTTAGTTTTTCTCACTGAAGAATGTGAACTGATTTATTCAACTGATAATGTAAATGTACCATTGCAATAAGTAAAGATCTCCTCACTGGTGAAAAATGAATGACACACAAATACATGAAAATATATGACACCTCATTAGTAATTAGGAAAATAAAAATTAAAACCACAAGGAGATACATCTTAGTAGATATGCATCTTCCAGTTAGTGCAAATTAAAAGTCTGAAAATACCAAGCATGGTTTAAAATATGTGGAAATGCTCACAAAATGAAGATGAGTGAGTGTTTTGTTACAAGCACTATAGGGAAAAAATCTGATAATACCTACTATTTTGAAGATTAGATTTCCCTATGGCCTTATGGCCTTAGGTAGACACATCCATCAACGTGCCAATAATGTTAGAACCTTAACAAGCCAAATGATGGCAAGTATAAAGAGCAAGTATATTATTATATACTATTGTTCTTATAAAACATAAATTTATACAACTACTCTGGAAGAAAAAGGTAGCAAAGATAAAAATGCAGATATTCTATGATCCAGATGGTTCTATTTTTATATATAGGGTGGGATAAAAGTAGGCTTATAGTTTTTCTTAGGAAAAATAAATAATAATCAATAAATAATAATACAAGAATTACCTGTGTTTTACATACAACTGTAAACCTACTTTTTTCTATCCTGTATATTTGTTGGGAGAAAAAAAATCATGGCTTTAGTAAATTAAATAAAAATTGAATTCCCCAAGGTGTTATATAAGGAAAAAAAGGACTAATTCAGTTGAAGTCTAGTGAACTTAGTTAACTCTCCCTCAAAGTTATAACTTTTTTACATAACTTTATAGTTGAGTATAAAAGCCAGAGGCAAAAGTAATTTCCAAGATTAATTAACTTGTGATGGAATAACGTAATGCTGTCATGTGTACCTCTAGGTGTCTCAGAGGCCAATGTAGGCTTTCATATCAGAGGATGGCAAGCTCCTATAGCACAGAGTAGGAATGGAACTCATTTTGATTTGAAGCTACTTAGGTTTAGGTAGTATTGTTATAGTTGAGCTTATAGGAATTTTACATTGGTAAGTAGAGTGAAAATCAATTTATATTATAATTTCTCCCACCTCCTTTGTGGTTATATCTTCACCTTAGATGTAAAAAGCTAAGAGGAAACTAGAAAGGCTAGTTGATGATCTCACCAACCCTTTTACTTTTAAATACAATATGGATAGCTTCTTCAATGGGCCTAAGCATTGATTTTTCTAAATTAATAAACTTTATTCTTTTTTTAAAAATATTTTTTATTAATTTCAGAGAAGAAGGGAGAGGGAGAGAGAGAAATATCAACGATGAGAGAGAATCATTGAGCAGCTGCCTCCTGCAGGCCCCCTACTGGGGATCAAGCCCACAACCCGGGCATGTGCCCTGACCAGGAATTGAACCGGTGACCTCTTGGTTCCTGGGTTGATGCTCAACTGCTGAGCCACACCCGGCTGGGCAATGAACTTTATCCTTTAGAGCAGTTTTCGGTTAACAGCAAAACTGTGCAGAAAGTACAGAGAGTTCCCATTTATCAGCTGTCCCCTACTCATGCACAAACTTGCCCACTATCAACAGCCTGCATCAGAGTGCTGCATTTTTTACAATTGATGAATCTACATTGCCATATCATTAACAATCAACCAAATTCCATAGTTTATAATCAAGGTTCTCTCGGTGCCATATATCTTATGGGTTTGACAAATGTATCCACCATTATAGGATTATACAGAATAACTTCACTGTCCTAAAAATCCTCTGTGCTCTCCCTTTTCATTGCTCTCTCCCCTCTAACTCTAGGCAACTATTGTTCATTTACTGTGTCCATAGTTTTGTCTTTTCCAGAAAATTGGAATCAGTGTGTAAGACTTTTTAGATTAGCTTCTTTCATTTAGTTATATGCATTTGTTTCCTCCGTGTCTTCGTGGCTTGGTACGATAATTTTATATATATATGGAAAAACAATACGTAATATGAGAGATAAATAAGGTAAAATAATGCAGTTTACAACTTTTACCCCAAACTGTCTGCACTTTGTCATAGAATCTGCACAGTGATAACACCTTAGTTGTTCTTCCTCTCTGCAGTGAAGAATACCTTTCCATCTCTTCTTTTCATCTTTGACATTGCTTCTAAAATTAGCTAGATAAAAAAGGAAGTCAATATTGTCACTAACATGAAGAAAATACTTCAAGTACTTAATGTGATGTACAATGTTCCTAATGATTTGACTGTTTGCCCTTCACCTAACATTCACAGACATACCAAGCTGCCTGTCATCCTTAGGATATTTGATGGCCTTCCATATCCGTTATGTTTACAATGTGAACTTTGTTTCCTTTATCTACTTAGTGAATTCTTATTTATAAAAATACATTCATTCGATTAGTCAACTAATATTGAAAACTTATTCTGTGCCAACCATGGTTCTCACTCTGGGACTATTAATATAAAATAAAATAGATAACACAGGGTAGGAAATAAAAACATTAAAATCACAGTGCTGACATTCTAGTGTGGGAAGAAATAACAAAGGTAAAATAATCACATAATAATATTGTTTAATTTAGAAAGGAAAGTCACTGCATCCTATTAGAGAATATCCGTTGGCATCTGGGGTGGTGTCTATATTTGATAGGATGGTTGGGGAAAAGCTTAATTTTAATTGACTTTATGATAAAAAAAAAGATAGCCATGCAGATTTGAGGAACAAGCCATCCAGAAAGATAGAAACATAGAGAGAACAGCAACACATAGATCCTGAGGCAGGAGGGGCTCTATCTGGTACGAGGAACTGGTGGTAGGCTGGTGTGTCTGTGCAGTACCTGAGAGGGAGTGGCAGGGGATGAGGCTATGAAGAGAACCAAGAGACAGCCCACAAAACCTGTTGGTTCGTAATAGGGAATTCACATTTACTCCAAGTGCAGATGGAAGCCTTTGAAGGTTCATAGGGACAGTATTTGCTTAGTTACATGTTAGTGGAAATTCTAATTGCTGGATGAAGAATGGATGGGAGGGGAGGTAACAGAAAATGAGAAATCAGTTTGAAAGTGATTAGAAGTCATCTAGTCAAGGGATAGAAATGGCTTGAGAAATCTAGTAGCAGGGAAGGTAGAAATGTATAGATACAAAATATATTATAAAGGTAGAGGCTAAAACTCCTTATGGTGCCATAATTTTGGGAAATAAAGAGGAAGTATGTGATGGTAAAAGAAGAAATAAACCAAAAATACTCAGTTTGGGGGATATTACCAGTAGGTGGACTGAACACCAGTTACTAGGATGAGGAAGTAGCAGATTGAGGTCTAATCAGCAGTTTTGTTTTGAATAATTTAACTTTGAGTTTCCCTTAAGGTATCCCACTTCAAAGTATCAAAGAAACAGAGAGTTATTTAAATTTTGATCTCTCCTGTGAGGTCTTCATCAGAGAAGTAAAATTGTAATTTACCAGCCTGTAGCTATTATTTAAAGCTATGGGAACAGTCATCTCCCAGGTAGAGAATGTAAATAGACATGACACTGGGTCAAGACTGTACTTTGAGGAACTCCAATATGTATAATTTGAGAAAAGGCCATGAAGTCAGCAAATGAGCATCTTGGGAAGTTGGAAGCAATTCTGAGGACTGTAATATTAGAGACAAGAGAATTTCTAGGAGGAGCAAAAGGCCAAACTGTTATACAGGAGTTGGCAAAAGTAGGTTTACACTTGTGAGTATGAGAAACACAGAGTTCATTCTTGTATTATTAATTATTAATTACTAGAGGCCCGATGGATGAAAATTTCTGCAAGAGTAGGCCTTGCTTCCCCCAGCTGCCAGCACCAGTTCCCTCTGGCACCCGAGACCCGTGCTGGCTTTCCCTGGGCTGCCCGCAGGCACCCAGGACTGGCTGGCTTCCTGCTGGGATTGAGAAGGAGACAGGACAGCAAAGGCCTGTCCGGAGTCCATGCAAGAGGTCCAGAAGGGACTGTGCCGTCCCTGGAAGGCTGGGGGAGGGAAGGGTGGTGCGCCTGGGGTGTTGACTAGGAAGCGGCACACCCTCAGGGCAAGTGCTGTACAGACACAATCACCCCACACTCCTGGAAGGAGCAGCTGTGGCCCATTGTACAGGGGAGGCTACTGCAGCACAGAGAGGGCCAGTGACTTCCTCCAGGGCATAGAGCAGTTAAAGGGAAGAGCTAAAAATAGAACCCTGGGCTGCCACACAGACTGTGCCTCCTTCACCTGTGACTCTGGGTAGG
>NW_005871099.1:1106681-1118054 GCF_000147115.1 Myotis lucifugus | reverse complement strand
AAAAAAAACAGAATAGGACCATCAGGCTGCATCAACGTCTGAAAGTACACCTAGGGGGTGAGAGACGTCTCATCCCCTCTGATCACCGGCCCACCTTCAGGACCTTTCACGGACCCCACCCCACCCCCCTGTTCATGTGCCCACTTCTTGCAGTTCACATGGCCCCTCCACCTGTTCACATGCCCAGTTTAATTAGCATATTACCCTTTTATTATTATAGATTGTATTGTATAGTATAACAATTGTAAACCTACTTTTGCCCAGCCTTGTACATTCCCAGGAGTAAAGTATCATGAAAATCAAATAATGTTCTGAAAACGTAGCAATGTGGTATGGAGGTCATTGGAGGCTTTGACCTCAGTGACATTGTAAGACTGAAGCTAAACTGGGTTGTGTTAAAGAACAGGTAAGAAGTTGTTAAATGGGTTAAACAATAAATGAGAAGTTAAGTGGAGTCGATATGTATAAATCGTTTTTAAGAGAATTTTTTTGAGAAAGAGAGCAGAAAAATTGAGCAGTATCTTGAGGATGATACAAACAGAGAGGACGCTTTATGGTGTGCACCAGAACTGATAGAGTATGCTAATGATGATACCCATTAGAACGGATGAATTTGAAGATTATAAGAAGTGTTTTAACATATCTCTGGAAAGTGCAGGGGATGGACTCTAGAAGAATGCATGGTCTGGACTTTGAAGGGATGTTTTCTCTTGGAAAACCTGGATAGTTATAGGTTGACTTGTACTAGAAAAGATGAAGGAATTTATTTTTGAAGTATGAGACTATCAGGCACAAGGGTGGGTGAGGAAGGGAGTATTTGAGGTTGGGAACATCATTTCATTGTGAATGAAACCCTTGAAATTATTTGGGGTGGTGCTCCTGAGGGTACAAGAAGTTTGAGAGAAGAAGTATAACCATTCCCTTTGGAGCCTGGGAATGTGAAACTTATGAAGAGAATATAGTAAGTCTCTGGCTGGTATTGTTTTTCTGTATGACATTTATGATCATGAATTTAAAGTGAAGTCAGTCATCTCAGTTTCTTATTGTTTTCTCTAGAAACATTTAAAGGCTAAGGTGTAGGCCCAGAGTAGATGTGTTCAGGCATAGATGGATTTTTGTTATATAATTATGGTACAATTAGAAGAAGATAAGAGTACTAAGATTATTTTAAATGTGGTGATTATATTAACAGATCATAGAATTCTAAGGTAACAAGAAAAAGAGTGGAGGAAGCTAAGGGTTAGTGAAACTAAAAAGGTGAGTTCAAGGTCATAAATAATCTGAAAATCTGTAGTTGTGGGGGATACTAGAGAAAGTGAACCACAAAAATAAAATTAATAGGTGAGAGAATAGGATGAACAATTTGAGATATAATCTCTGATAACAATGGTTCTATTGGATATGGTGATAATGCGATTGTGTGGTTATAACAGAGAAGGTAATATAACCCCCCATTATCAATTCTCTACCATTCCTTTTGATCATAAAACTCTCATGATTCTTCAGAAAGATGGCAGACCTGTTTCTCTGCCTCTCTTTTATCTTAGGTTGGTTTTGAGAGTAAATTTGTACAAGGGACTATGCATAGAATTTATGTGGACAACTTCAGTGCCATACTTACAAAAACAAAATTTTCTGACCTCTACTTTCTTTGTGGACTAATATGGAGACAAAGTGCTAGTGAGTACACATTGCCCATGCCCGGGAAGGTAAGACCTAAGGGATGGAAGAACAAAATTCAGAGAAATTGCGTCCACATCTGAAATTGTGAAATTGAGCCATAGCGTCAGCTGTGACTATTACCGTGGGGAGAAACATCATAAGCTGCTGTCTTCTTTGAGCTGCTACGGAGTCTGGAGGACTGAGGTAGCTACTCATTCAGGCTTTACAGTTTGCAGTGAAAGTAGCATCTTGAGGCAGCAGCCCTATTGGGCCTTGCCTGGTAAATTCTGCTCAAAAATCTCCACCCACCTCTACCCACTGCAAACCAATTCAAGGCTCCTTCTTTTTTGCCTTGGTAGCCCCTCCAACATTACAGGTATCAAGAGGAGTAATTACGTGTTTGCTTGTTTGCACAGCAACGCTGTGTGCCATTTGCGGGCAGCAGCTGGGCCTGTTTTCCATCTTGGTAACCTCAATGCCTAGCAAATGAAAGGAGTGATTTAATATTTTTTGAGTCCCAAAAAGAACATCAAACTGTCTAATTGTTGCAAGAAACATGAATGAGACACTTTCTATGCTCACAGACATTACAGTGCAACCACAAAACCAGAAGAGGAAGGGCAGCCAGAAAAATGACGACGAGGACCAGCTCAGAAAAGGCTTATAATTCTGCATGAGGCAAGAGAGAAGCAGATATTAATACCGAGGAACCCTGAGATCCAGACCCACAAAACCCACTGCCTAATATTATCTGTAATTGAAGTTCCCGTGGCACCTCACATGCAACACGCCACTTCTAGTACAGTATCCCCTGTTATGGACAGTGTTTTCATCATCCAATTGTCTGCAAAAATAAGGACATGGCAATCACCCTGGATTCCTCCAACTCTCATTTGTAGCTATCCAATTGGTTACTGAGTTCTGTGGATCAGACCTTACATGTATTGTATATACCTGTCTCTTTGCTCTCTATCTGAGATACCATTTGTTTAGTTCAGTCCCCTCATCTTTCTCCTGTGAATTATTTCATTTCTTCAATTTCCCAGTCTCTGTTTTTTTCCTTCAAATAACTCCCCAAATTAATTTCTCACACTATATCCCAGAGTGTCATATCTAAAATGTACCTAAGCCTGGCTGGCGTGGCTCAGTGGTTGAGCATTGACCTATGAATCTGGAGGTCATGGTTCAATTCCCTGTCAGGGCACATGCCTGAGTTTCGGGCTCGATCCCCAGTGGGGGGCATGCAGGAGGCAGCCAATCAATGATTCTCTTTCATCATTGATGTTTCTCTCTTTCCCTCTCCCTTCCTCTCTGAAATAAATAAAAATATATTAAAATGTAAATAAAATTATGTTTTTTTCTTTGCTTTATAACTATCACCAGTACTTGGTCATGTTGACATAATGACATATAAGACCCTCTGTGATTTAGCCCCTGAATTCAGTGTCATCTACCCTAAGTGTCCCTGTCCAATTTTGACATGACTGTATTATTGAACTGCCGCTAATTGCCCATCATTATGTGCAATTGTTCTTTTTGTTCTGACTCTACCCGAAACTCTTTATAGCCCACATCTGGCATCCCTACCACACCCATTCTTGGCCTGCCTTACTCCTAACTAAGTATCTCATCTTCCTGAAAGAATTCTATGTGTGTCCATGCTAGCCTATGTATCTCAGTACTTACTAAATTGTACCTGAAATGATTTGATTACCTGTATGCCTTCTCTTCTAGCTAAGCTCTTCAAAGCATGTGCCAAGTCTATTCATTATTTAAATATTCCAAATAAGACTAATAATGGGTGTTCAAATATTTGCCAAACTGTAATAAAGGTTTGTAAGTCATTAATGATAAACAAGAGATCTGCTAACCAAAACTTTTCTTCTAGAACAAGTCTTTATGAAACAATACTGATTAATGAGATATTTTCTTGCTACATCAAATATTCAAGTTTACACTAAAAATTTTATCCCACAGCCACAATTTTAACTTTAAATCCAATTAGCCATGGAAAATACATGCGATAAAGAGCAAAGACAATACAACTCCACCTATAAATTTAAATGTTCTCTCTGTGGGTTTACTGGTGCCCTCTTTAGTCATGAAGAATTGCCTTTTGCATTTACCATATGTAGAAAACCTCTTCAGACAACCTGCAGGATTATAGTAAAGTTGAAGAGATGAGTGGCATAAACATACATAGATAACTTAGGAAAAGATGTGAACTAGGCAAACTTTTCTTGGTCTCATTTCATCTTTGCATCACTCTTTTCTTCTTCACTGGGGTCAATGGCCTAGTGCTGGCTTTCGGTCTCCACTTATCCTCAGGCCATGGATGTCTCTTAGCATAATATGGGGTCCTGTGATTCTTTATGCCTTTCCAATTAAAAGGATTTTCCTCAGTCTTTCAGGGTTTTGTGAAGTGATTGCAGAATTAGTCTTTGATAAACTACTATCTTAATACTTTAAAATTTTAAAAATTTAAATGTTGACTCTTTTTTTTAAAATATACTTTATTGATTTTTTATAGAGAGGAAGGGAGAGAGATAGAGAGTTAGAAACATTGATGAGAGAGAAACATCAATCAGCTGCCTCCTGCACACTCCCTACTGGGGATGTGCCCGCAACCAAGGTACATGCCCTTGACCAAAATTGAACCTGGGACCCTTGAGTCCACAGGCTGACACTCTATCCACTGAGCCAAACCTGTTAGGGCTAAATGTTGACTCTTAATTGTGAAATTATCTCAATCAATAGTGGAAGTGTACTTTCAGAGAGTGATGATAGATGCAGGGAAACTTGGAAGATTCTTCAAGTCAAATCACTTGGATTTATGTTTCTATCCACCTAACACAAATAAAAGGCTTATAGATTATAATGGATAATTATACCAATTATTTTAAAACACTGCATAATCTTTAAAACGCAGAAAAGAAAACCAGGGTCAAAATATTCTACCATAAAATAAAATAGAGAGACAAAAAAGTATCAAGAGGGTAAAATATAAAAAGTTTTAATTCTCATGCTTTCAAAATGACTTATACTCTCCAGGAATTGAATGAAAATATTTAAAAGTTCTTTATATGAGGGGAATTTTCATGAATTTATCATGTCTGTGTGAATTCTCCATGTACATGTATTAAACTTTGATTTTCTCCTGTTAAAAATGAATAAAAAGATAAATAAATAAACAAACGTTCTTTATATTAAAATAGAAATATTTTGAAATTACTAATTACAACAGTAGTTGTTTATTTGTGTAAGCTAGTTATAAGGTATTATCTAATTAGACTTTAAAATAACTTGTTAGGAATATTTCTAGACATGTTGTTTTCATTAAGTTCAACATTAGGTCAGAATTTTTTTAGACTCTTTAATCATATAGTTTTATAATATTGTAACATAAAATTCCCAAAGAACTTCTATAACTATTCTAGGAAATTTTTGTTGAAAATATTTGTGTCTAGAAAATATTTGTGTCTAGGTTTACTGGATGCAATTACTGAGCAGAGGTAAACTTAAATATCATTATATTAAATGAAGCAGCATAATCCAAAATAACATATTTTCCCCATATGCGTAATGTGGGAGGGGGTGAGCTAAGACTTTCACGGGATGGGACCTACTCAGGACTACACCCTGCATACCAGAAATTATTGTACCACTGAATCTTTATTTGTGATTCACCCTTAGCAGCATAAAATCCTCTGTACTTTGGGGGTGCAGAATGACATGAGAGCTGAGACTGTATGACACCATTAAAAACACATTAATAAAACAAGTTGTTGCATGTTATGCTAATAAGTAACAACTTGGAGCATGATGATTAAATGTTATATTTTTCTTTCAGATTTCTTGCCACCTAACACACCCTTTTCTAAAATATGCCACAACATAACCAACACTCCCTAGCTTCAACAGCCTACTTATGTCTCTCTTAAAGGAGAGCATAACCCTTTGTCCTTAATGTCAGAGAGTCGGCAATGTTCTTTCCTGCTAAAGATCCTAACCTTTATCACTGACAGGTCCATGTTTCTTCTTACAAACCTAACTCCTTCAAAGTTAAATATGACAGCATGTGCACAATCTTCTGCCTATCTTACATGCCTGTGGTGTGGAGCTTTCTTTATTTGAAACAAATTAAAATATGAGACCAAGTGGAAAGTACTATGCTCACATATGTGCTATGTATTTTTATATAATTACTAATTTTCAATGATTAAAATTGAAATGGAATGATCATTTATATCCTATTGACTAGGTAAGTCTCTATGAATATTTATGGAGACTGGGGATATCATTGAGAGGGTCACCTAATGATTTGAGACAATTGTTTTGCCTCTTGAATCTTTAAGTCCCCCCAGATCAGTCAAGGGACTCCTTCGATAAATGGGACAGGTCAGAAAAGCAATGATTCACAGAAAAGAGAAAACAGTCAGTAACAAATAGTGAAAATAAGGGGAGAAAATGGTTCCTCAGAAATACCCAAAACAGTGCTAATTAAAACCACCATGAATTATCATTTTTTCATTAATTAGGTTGTTAAGGAAAATGAAGTTCCATATTGTTGATGGGAGTGTAATTGGCCAGCCTTTTTAGAAAGCCATTTTCTAATGTGAAATATGAAATATAAAACTACTCATACCCTCTACCATGTGAGTCCAAAAGTATTATATATATCCTAAGCAATTATGGAAAAAATACTATTATATATTTTATTATAATACTAATTATTTTTTTAAAAATATATTTTTATTGATTTTTTTGGAGGGGGAGAGAGAGGGAGAGGGGGAGAGAGATAGAAACATTGACCAGCTGCCTCCTTCATGGCCCCCCACCCAGGATTGACCACAACCTAGGCATGTGCCCTGACCAAGAATCAAACCGGTGACCTTTTGGTGCATGGGTCTATGCTCAACCACTGAGCCACACCAGCTGGACTACAATACTAGCTATTAAACAAAGACAATGGAAATTAGTTTTAAAGTCCAAAATTGGTGCTGGCTAAATAAATTTTGTGAGATCTTATACATGACAGAATATTAAATCACCACTAAATATTATGGGTATTATTTCTACTTTTATAGCATGAAAATATTTATATGTAGTTTTAAGTGAGAGAGTAATATTCTAAAAATTCACATGTTAAATTGTGAGCTACACACACAGACATGCTGAGGACAAGCCAGTGGGAAGTAAACTGATACAGTATGAAAGTACATTACAGTGTGATAATTTCAATTACTCTCCTCTCTTTTTCCAAAGGTAAGACAGGTTGTTATGATACTTGTATAACAATAAAACAATAATTAAACAAATGAAAAAATATATAAACATAGTAATCAGATTCCAAATTTAAGAAAGAATTCACTAACACAGTGTTGAAAAAGTTTAATTGGGTGAAATCAATGAATAATAATGACTGATTGATTAGAACATCTCTATAGTAATTTGATAGCACTTACTTGATTTTTATTTTTTGTTGATTTGAGAGAGAGAAGGAAAGGGAGAGCAAGAGAGAGAGAGAGAAACATTGATTTTTTGTCCCCCTTATTCATGCACTCATTGGTTGTTTCTTGTAAATGTTCTATCAGGACATGCTCTAACCAACTGAGCTACCCAACCAGAGCCTGACTTGATAGGATTTAATCATTAGATATTTGGCTTAACATATTCTGTTATTTCTTAGAATACTATAAAAAGCTAATTTAAAAATGCGTCATTTGCTTTGAATTAAATAGAAAGGATAGAATTAAGTAAACTTAATTACTGACTTATAAATAATATACTTTCATTTTTTTCTTCATTCTACTAGACCTTTCACTTTCCTTCCTCTTCCTTCACTCTTCCCTCCCCTGTAGCCCCTAGTATGCTTTTTAAAGTCTGTAAATTTCAAACTATACAGGCCAAAGAAATTGGTATTACACTTTTGGTAAGAATGCCACCAAATATTGCCAATACAATTAATTAAAAATGTTTATTATAAAGTGCATTTTTATTCTTTTTTTTAATCACTGTAGTTTAGCTGAAAATTTTGGCTTCTTACAAGAGTTGGAATAATAGTAACCAAAGACTTCCTGTATTAAACTATAATTATCATGTGTTAAGTTCTCTATTACATTTTTCACATACAGGGCCAGGCATCAGGCAAACATGCATGAGAAAATGTTCCTTTCAGAAATGCTTGCTTTATAAATATCTTCTGGAAATTATAATAAGGAACTACCTCTATTATTAATTTCTATATTTTAATATCATGTATGTCCATAAGAATTATATTTTTCATATATTCTAAATTAAGGAATGGGAATTTCTCAAAAGAGGAAAAACAGCTAAAATCAGATAATGTCAATTGTGTTTGTATTCACTAATTTCAAGATATCTAACTACACTCTAACTACACTTACTCCAGAAAGGTCACAGTTTTGCCTTTCTGAAGTGTGGCAGGCCACTCAGTTGATAAGGACCCAGATAGACATCAGGGATTTACTCCTAATTTCAGGGTGGAAATTCCATGACCTGGTTCCCTAAGCTCAGCCACTCTGGATCACAAGTCAAAGTATCAGGGGGTGCGTTTCAGTTTCTAAATATCTCTGGAAAATATTTTTATTTTTGAGACTGGCTCCCAGTGGGTCATTATCTTCATGAATTTAAAAAATGTAGGAGTTGGAGATTATTTAGTTCTAATCTCTCATTTCACAGACAAGAACATTAAAACTCAGAAGGAGTGAAGCTTGCTATTTCTAATGAAAAGCTATGAATTTTTATTTGAAAGTGGGCAATTTCTCATTTTACAAATAGATGAATCAGTATTGTTCTTTGAATACTTCCTCTGTTTCCCGTCCCCCCAAAATGTAGCGCCAGGATCAATCATCTATTTTCTGAGTTCTCCGGGTGAATGGCTAAATGCCCTGATGGCTGTAGTCAGTCAGCTTCTGTCAGGGTTTTTGCTTTTTTGTCTACCCACTATTCACGCCCAGACTTTTTCATCCTACTTAGATTCAGCCTTGACACGATGAACCAAAGCACTCTTCTTTATCCTGGTCAACAGAGATTGTCATCTGTATAAAGCAAAGTCAATTAGACTCTCTTTGGAATGTGGTTCTGGAACGGAGTGCCTCGAGAAAAGAAAACACTTGGAGAAGATTTGCTCAGAGGGTGGTGGTGTGATGACATGGCATTTTAAATCAGGAGAGTGTCCCGGGGTTTGAATACTTTGGGACGGCTCATGGTCAGCCTGTTTACATTCTAGTAAAGTCTTGTTACTGTAAGTTAGCCTGAATTAGTTTCTGTTACTTACAGTCAAAGACTGCTTTATAATTCATTTTCATTCATCCTTCTCAATTTCTCAGGACTATTTGAAGTATTGTACAGGCATGGCTAACAAACTTTCTTGCTCTCACCTGAGATAATCAGAAAGAAGTATAAATTAGAGAAAATGTATAGCAACCATAAATTAAGTGCTATAGACTAAAATTGTGTCTTTCCCTCTCTGAATTTCCTGTATGTTGAAACCTGACTCTCAGAGTGATGGTATTTGGAAGTGGGACCTTCAGGTGGTGATTAGGTCAGGAGGGCAGAGCCCTCATGAATGGGACTGGTGCCCTTATAAAAGCAGTCCAGATTGTTCCCTGGCTTTTTCTGCCACGTGAGGACATACCTAAAAGACAGCCATCTATGAACCTGAAAAGAGGCCTGCACCAGTGCTGAATCTGCCAGTGCCTTGATCTTGAACTTCCCAGCCTCCAGGACTGTTACAAATAAATGTTGGTTGTTTATAAGCAACCCAGCATTCGGTATTTTATTATAGCAGCCAGAATGGGCTAAAACAATAAGTATTTATTGATATACTAGAGGCCCGGTGCACAAAAATTTGTGTACTGGGGGCGGGGGGGGGGGGGGGGAGGTCCCTCAGCCCGGCCTGTGCCCTCTCACAGTCTGGGACCCCTTGGGGGATGACCAACTGTTGGCTTAGGCCTGCTCCCCAGGGGATTGGGCCTAAGCTGGCAATCAGACATCCCTCTGGCAGCCCAGCAGCCCTTGGGGGATGTCCACTTGCCAGCAAGGAGCAGACCTAAGCTGCAGTCAGACATCCTTAGTGCTGCTGAGGAGGCAGGAAAGGCTCCCACCACCACTGCTGTACTGGCAGCCGTCAACCTGGCTTGTGGCTGAGCAGAGCTCCCCATGTGAGATCGCCCTGACCACCAAAGGGCAGCTCCTGCATTGAGCGTCTGCCCCCTGGTGGTCAGTGTGTGTCATAGTGACCAGTCATTCCCAGTCTTTCTGCTGTTAGGGTCAGTTTGCATATTACCCTTTTACTATATAGGATAGAGGCCTAATGCAGGCGTGGGGGCCAGCTGGTTTGCCTTGAAGGGTGTCCCGGATCAGGGTGGGGGTCCCACGTGGGTGCCTGGCCAGCTTGGGTGAGGGGCTGATGGCTGTTTGCAGCTGGTCACACCCCCTTCAGGGTGGGGGTCACCACTGGGGTGCCTGGCCAGTCTGGATAAGGGGCTGAGGGTTTTCAGGCTGGCCAAGCCGGCCAGTGACTGAAGCTCCCAGCCTCTCCTTTTATCCTTTTATTTCTGGGATTTATTTACCTTCTATAATTGAAACTTTGCTACCGCTCCAGCTCTGAGGTGACGGCCTGCTGAAAGCAGGTATCTGGGGTTTGTTTAGCTTCTATAATTGCAACTTTGTTGCTTAGAGTGGAGCTCAGAGCCAGGCTGCAGCAGGCGGGGAACCTTGGCTTCCTCCATCACTGGAGCAAAGCAAGCCTCCTGCTCGCTTCAGTTGCGTGGCTGCCGGCCGCCATCTTTGTTGGCGGTTAATTTGCATATCTCGCTGATTAGCCAATGGGAAGCATAGCGGAGGTATGGTTAATTTCAACCTTTGTCTATGATTAGATAGGATGGTAATGGACTTTCCAAATTTCACATTTGCTAAAGTCTTTTATCTCACTTCTTTTTAGAAATTTTTTATTTTTATCTCATTTCTGATGACTGAAGAGGTGTGAATATTTGGCTCACTGATTCTGTTGTCTATTATCTATCTACTATCATCTTTTCCCTCAGGTCCTGTTGGAAGAAATGAGTCATTTGTTTCATTTGTGATTTATCTGAAACTACAATTCACAAAGGAAATTTTCTGTAATTATCAAGATCATTTAGGAATCAGGACTTGCATAGATATATTCAGTTAATCTTAAAGATTCTCTTTTTGAAAGAGACAGTATGAGGAAAGAAAAAAAGGGGTAGTTAGCCATAGATAGATAGATAGATAGATAGCCAGGGGCCATCACAACCGAACAGACAACTGAATGGATGACCAAACAGGCTGAGTGGGGCAACTAGACCAGCAGGGGGGTTAGTAAGGGACAACCAAATGACTGAACTCCAGACTGCGTGGGGCGACCAAGCCAGCACGGGGGAAGTGAGGGATGACCACATGACTGAGCAGCAGGCTACATGGGGTGACCAGGGAAGTAGGGCGGTAAGTGAGGGATGACCAAATGACTGAGCAGGAGGCTACATGGGGTGACCAGGCCAGTAGGGGGGTAAGTGAGGGATGACCAAATGACTGACAGCAGGCTGCATGGGGCAACCAGGCTGGCAGGGAGGTTAGTGAGGGATGACCAAATGACTGAACAGCAGGCTATGTGGGGAGACCAGGCCAGCAGGGGGCGCAATTGGTGGCAACTAGGCTGGCAGGGGG
>NW_005871099.1:1013538-1106581 GCF_000147115.1 Myotis lucifugus | reverse complement strand
GGGGGGGCAGTTGGAGGCAACAAGCCCGGCGGTGGGGGCAGTTGGGGGTGACCAAGAGAGGGGGGCAGAGGGGCTACCAGGCCAGCAGGGGGGGGCAGTGTGTGGGGGGGCGACCAAGGGGGGGCAGTGTGTGGGGGGGCGACCAAGTTAGCGGGGGGGGGAGTTGGAGGTGACCAGGTTGGCAAGGGGGTGCAATTAAGGGCAACCAGGCCAGCAGAGGGGGGCAGTTAGGGGTGACCAGGATGGCAGGTAGAGGTGGTTAGGGATGACCAGGCTGGCAGGGGGGCCAGTAGGGGTGATCAGGCAGGCAGGTAGGTTAGCAGTTAGGAGCCAGCGGTCCCAGATTGTGAGAGTGATGTCCAACTACCGGTTTAGGCCCGATCCTCTCCATCCCCCAGATTGGAGAGGGTGCAGGCTGGGCTGAGGGGACCCCCCCACCCCCCATGCACAAATTTTGTACACCAGGCCTCTGGTTAACAATAAAAAGAAATTCTGAGGGGACAGACATTAGCAGGCCAAAGGAGCACTGCCCCGAGTATGGGATTTCCAGGTCCAGGACATGACCTATAGAGAGGGAGGCATCAACTTGTTCAAACCTGGTAGCCTTTAACACATGAATCACACAGCTGATTTTCATTATTTTGATTCCAGACTCATCAGATAGTTTTTTATTTTAATTTAGCTTTCCGTGTAACTTGACAAAGTACAAGAAAAAGTACCATGGTCAGATGAAACAGGCATTCTGGACAGCTAGCCAGAAGGCCTTCTGTTACACATAAATGAAATGTAATTCAATTTGGCTCAAGAAAAAAGGGAATTAGTGGATTCATGAAACAACAACAACAAGAACAACAACAAAAACAATATCCACGCAGGTGGAGTAGTTGTAAAATCTGGGTGAATGCCATCATTCAGAAGAAGTCATCAGGACTTGGAACTTGATCTCTCCACCCTTAGGCCCTGCTTTTATCCATATTGGCTTCATCTCAGGCAACTTTCCTCTTGCAGTGAGAAAAGAGCCCTCTGACAATGGCAGTTTATATTCCACCAGCTGGCATCTCTTTCCTGATAGTTGCAAAGTCCCAGGATTGAAGATACCTTTGTCTATCATGGGTCATGTGTCCAGTTATAGAACAAGGTTTGTCTCTGTCTCTTCCAAATAACTTTTTAGTGGGTTTAGTTCTCCAAAGAAAAGTGTAATTGCTTCAACCAAAGCCAGGATGAAAGTGATAGAGTGTAATCAAAGATAGGCCCCTACAACAGGACAATTATTTTTATTATAATTAATAAAACACTATTTGGCATTATCAACACCAATCTCTATATGTTTGATTGATATGATTATAAATTTGATAAAGGAAACTACATTTTAGGATACTACCAGTACAAGCTGTCCAAATGTATTGGACATCTCTTGTGCTCCATCTTCAATTTTCTCAGTCTCTGCCCCACCCCTATTCTCCAATCCTTGCTCCCTCAGCTCTGTTCTTTATCTGTTTTCTGGTCTGCAGCTTTTCTGATAAGGCCTGTGAGATCTCACCTGTCACTTCACACACATGAACCTGGGAAATAAGGACTTAATGCCCCCTGGGCAGTCCTCCATCTATGGAGCGGGAAAGCCTGTGGATAATCACTCTCCTCTCCTGTCCTTTAGTGGACAGTTCTTAGTAGCCCAGTGGGACGCAGCCTCTGTTGCCCACATAGTAATCAGCTCATTAGCTCACCTTTGATTTGATTGGCTTTCTCCTCTCCAATTTCACTTTTCCTACTTCCCCACTCTTGTTTCCTGGGATCTTGTCCCCAAATAAACTACCTGAACAAAGTCATTGCCTTAACTTGTGTTTTACGGGGGAAATAGGCCAAGACAGACACTGTGTTAAGTTCTGTAGGCAGGCTTCACTGGAACTAAATACAGCTTATATTTATTCAGCAACACATGGTGCCAGACTCCGAAGCACGCACTTTCTAATTGTCGACTAAAAACGTCCAAACATTAGTGAAGTTTTATAAAAATTTATTTGAGCCAAAAAGGGTATACACCTGGAAGCAAGATCTCAACCGACTGAGATAGAGTCTTATGAGAGTAACAGTTTGTAGTTTTTTTTTATTCATTTGAAATTAAGGAGAGAAGGTAAGGAAGATTACATTGCAGTAGAAGAAAGCAAGGCAAGGATTAGATTACAGAATAATTAACAAGATTTTGTGTTCTCTTGAGGGTGGGTATGCTTATGTCAAAGGTGTGTTAACCTAGATGCACAGAAACAATAGACAGGTCTTACTTAAAGCAAAGATAAACCTTTTACTAAAGAAGTTGAATGCCTGGGACGTGACTACCCATCATGAACTGCCTAGTTAGGAGTTTATGATCAGATCATCCTGTGAGGTTACTTTTCATAGAACCTTTTTTTTGGTCCACATTTAAAATTCAAAACAACCCTTTAAAACATATCATTATTGCCTGGCCGGTATGGCTCAGTGGTTGAGCGTTGACCTATGAACCAGGAGGTCATGGTTTGATTCCCAGTCAGGGCACATGCCTGGGTTGCAGCTTGATCCCCAGTGTGGGGCGGCACGCAGGAGGCAGCTGATCAATGATTCTCTCTCATCATCAATGTTTTTATCTCTCTCTCCCTCTCTCTCTCACTTCCTCCCTGAAATAAATAAAAAATATATTATAAAAATAAAACATATCAATATTTCCATGGTAAAAGTGGAGCGCTCTTGCTTGGGTAACCTTGTGTTCGCTAGTGCTGTTGTCAAAATTTCCAGTTTTCCTAGTGCCACACTCATGGGAGGATTGACTTTCCTGTCCCTCTGAGGTTGGGCATGGCCACATGAGGGTGGGAGACTTTTAAAAGCCAGTTTCTAGTTGTCTATGTTCCCTTCACACTGTTGTATTTCAGAGGGTGGAGACTCTACCAGTCCGAGTGTCACTAAGACCAGAAAAAAACAGATCCAACCCCCTAGTCAGTCTGCTATGGCCATCCAGCATAGAACGGAATAAATCTTCACTTTTTAAAGCTACTTGACATTTGTATATTCTTTTGTCACTTACTTAGACTCTCCTGACTGGAAAGTGGATTCAAACTCTAACAATCTGAACCCTTTTAATAATTATATAATTCTCATAGCCTTGAAATAGACACTGCAAAGTAGGTCAAATGTAAGTAGCTGAAAAGAGTTGAAAATTTTCCAAAACAAAGAAAAAAAAATGCAGCACTAACCCCAAATCAGGAATGTGGCTGGCAAGGTTTAGAGTTCTGAAGGTTGATCATGCAGGTGGAGCCAAAAGTTCAGTTAGGGGAGTAACCTCAGTTATGCTCAGTGAGATAGGGTTGGAGCCAAAATAGGGAGGTTTTGGGATGTCAGTCTAAAAATTTTATTTAGGAATAATGTGAATCTATTAAAATTGTTTAAGCTAAGAAAAATTGTAAGTATTATGGAATTATTGAATTTATATGTGTGAGACACGATCCAGAGTGACTGAGAAAGATTTATTTGGCTCTAGTATATAAGATAAATCAAAGAAGGTCAGAGTAGCAATCAGGAGGTCAATGAGGAAGTCTAGGAATGAAATCTAAAATATAGTCATAGAACAGAACTATTTTGAGGGGAAACATGATTGCACTTTCTACTGAGTGACTATGGGAGAAGAAAGAAAGCCAAAAACCATAGAATTTCTAGAGTCAAGTCTGTGTGGATAGAAGAAAGGTAAGACTACCATTATTACAAAAACCAGGAACTCAAAGGAGAATAATAGAGTATTAAAAAGGAAATGTCTTGAAATTTTTCAATTGGAGCTTAAAACTAGAAATGCAGAATTTTGTTACATTTTTTGAAACAGTACCTGGCTTTTATAAGTCATGTTATTTGAATGAGTTAACTAAGAATAACTTAGTTCTAGAGTACTTAGGACAAAGAAAAACTAAGTAAATTCTTTAAGGGAGAACAATTCCCCCCTCCTCCCTATAAACTCTAAACATAAATGACCAGGTTTACATGGCTTCTAATGTTTGTCTCTAATTCCTAGTTTTAGGTTACCATATATCATAGGTCTAAATTAATGAAAATGAGAAACCCAGGCCTAGCTGGTTTGGCTCCATGGATAGAGAGCATCAGCCTGCAGACTAAAGGGTCCAGGGTTTGATTCCGATCAAAGGCACATGCCCAGGTTGTGGGCTCAACCTCCAGTAGAGGGCATGCAGGAGGCAGCCGATCAATGATTCTTTGTCATTATTGATGTTTCTATCTCTCTCTTCCTCTTCCTTCCTCTCTGAAATCAATTTAAAAAAAGAAAAGAAAATGAGAAACCCAAAAAGAAGCTCTATTTTTTCTAGTACTAAGTCAACTATAATAGCACCTAAAATTATGAGAATATTTGCATTAAAAACTCACTTATATAAATGTCACATTTACTTCCTTGTTATTTTGTATTTAAACACCATTTCCTCTTCAGGTTTTGTGTAAGGAAACAATTCTGTTTATACTTGAGCCCCATTTTAGTTAGTCTTAAAGGGCTGGAAATTATAATAGTGAAAATGAATAGAGTAGCAAAGAATAGCAGTACCATTATACTAGAGGTACTGGTGTAGTCTTAAAACAAGAACCCTTGTTGGCAACCATCAACTAAAGCTCAACCTACACTCCTCTGCTTTTTCATTATTCTACCAATGGCCAGCAAACTTTCCTCCTGTTGATCAAATGTGTTGTTAAGTCTGGAGATAGGCTTTAATAGATTTCTCCAGGATCTTTTCATTTTTGTCCTCAGGGGGGAAAATAGTTATGCTCCTGTCCACACAGTTTCCCATTAACCTTTGCTGGAAAACAGCAATTTGCAATCAGATGCATACGGTGATCTAAGATAAGCATCTCTGAAAAATATTTGTGGTAAACCTTGGTAAAAACATTATCTACTCTAACTCCCACACTCTAAATCAGCGGTTCTCCACCTGTGGGTCGCGACCCCTTTGGGGGTTGAATGACCCTTTCACAGGGGTCGCCTAAGACCATCGGAAAACACATATATAATTACATATTGTTTTTGTGATTAATCACTGTGCTTTAATTATGTTCAATTTGTAACAATGAAATTGGGGGTCACCACAACATGAGGAACTGTATTAAAGGGTCAGGGCATTAGGAAGGTTGAGAACCACTGCTCTAAAGAGGTATTTACTTCAGTAGTCATTTTAAGAAGGTGAGGTGCAGTAAAAATGAAATGGAGTTGCACTTTATAAAAGTAGGGCAATTGCTATGTTGTAACATTATTGGATAATATCTAAAAGGCAAGAGAGGGAAATCTATCTTTGATCTTTCATATCCCAAATCATAGAGAAACTTGGTTCATAATTTCTACAGTTGAGACAAGAAATGGAATAATTGCGCAAAGTGCTGATAATACTGAGATGAGAGAGAATGATGCTCTAACTCTGGTACTCTATAAATGAAGTAAGGTCAGAGCTAAGATAGTATTAAGCCCTACTCATGGGAGTTTATATCACTGTTACATCTTGAATTTTACAATGGAGTTGAAGGAGGAAAGGCATATATATGCTTTATGCTTTTTAATGGTTCAAGTAGTACCTGTAGTTTAAACTTAATACAATTATTCCAAAAGTAACATGGTAAAGTGGGAACACACTGGAATGAAGTCCTGAGATCTGTATTCTAGCTTTCCCTCTGCCATATCTCACTCACCTTAGGCAAACCATGAAAACCATCTCACCTGTCTGGTAGTGGAGTTCTTCACTAGAAAATTCAGAGGTTTGCAGTAAGTGATCCTGTATATCTCTTCCTCTTCATTGGGCCAATGATGGCTTTATATTATTGATTTTTGTCAGTGTTTACATTTGTGATGGATTCTGAGTCTCTGTTCAAGTTCTTAAATAAAAAATATTAACTAGGCCCTGGCCTGTGTGGCTCAGTTGGTCGGAGCATTATAAAATAGGGGAGGGGGGAATGAAACTAGTCACTTTTAGAGTTATGAAAGGGAAATCTTAACTACTTACTTGAAGTAAAAAGGTGATTCCAATAACTCTTACTAAACATTTCATGGATAAGGTAATATTTACCTGCAATAGAGAAACCACAAACAAAAAACAAAGGAAATTAGTTGAAATTCTCTCAGTCTAGTGATGATTAAAGTGACCCATTAGCAAGGACAGAAATAGTCTTCCTGTAGGAAAAGGGAGAGGTGTTTGTCAGATCTAATTGTATGTGTGATATTTGATGAGTTTCAAATAAGCTAAACCACAGGCAGAAAAAAGAAAGTACCAAGAAATGAATTGAATTCACTACTCTATTCACCTAGTGTTTTCATTTATATAGACAAATCTACTGTGAAATGTGGCACAGACTACATTTCCAAGTTTAATGCAGAATTTTAGATAGCAATACAAAATTTGATAGCAATGAAAAGTTAAGGTAAACATTTTCAAAAGAGTCTGATTTGCTATGATAGTCATGGTACCTCTCAGTGAGGTTTACCTTATTAAAATTCTGCATTTGCCATTTGAATTTGACATGTTCCTAAAAATATCATGATTCTATTATGACTACAATTCTCATCACTTCTGGGTATTTTAAACTTGTATTTTACTAATTCTAATGACATGGGTGGTTACATAAACCAGAAACATATGAGAGCTCTGAGCTCTAAAAAATACTACAAACCCTAACACAGAGTTATTTACTTCTATTGGGACTAAGTTGTAAGCAAACTCTACCTTGGTGGTCTCCAAGAAGGGTTTTGGAGCCATGAATTTATTTTGTAGAACTCATATAGAATGTCAGCCAAAATTATCAAACTAAAGTCTTGAAATCTCTAAGCAGAAGTTAGAGTTCCAGAGGCTAATTTGGAAATTAGGGTCTAATGGGACTGATTATATAGTCAGGTCTTTTCTTCCCCAGTTACAAAGGCTCATAGAAAAGGTAGTCATCAGCATATTTAAGCACAGAGATGACTCAAGCTACAATAAAATATGCTCTCAGGTAATGAATTACAATTTAAACATTGCAAATAAGATATCTAGGGAAATAATTTTATCCAGTGAATATCTATAAATTGTAATTAGCTTACTAGAAGATATTTCTTTGGTGAGTCACCCAAATCAAAATGACCTATTAACTAATTTTAGAGACTTTTTAACATTGTAGAACTACTTGTAAGATGGAGCCTAGTTATAAGAAAGTTATAGTTCAATTATGGTTTAATGTCAAAATTAAATTAATGCTAGAGTAGTACCCATGTAGCTATGGTAAAATTGTACAGGAAAAGTTGTTTAATTTGCAGAGCAAAAACTCAAAAGTAACAGTATGACAGCCCAAGTAATTTTACCATCTCCCCAGATGGCAGTGACATCTAACTTTTCTTATTCCAGTCAGATTTTATTAACTTGGCTAAACAGTGAATAGAAATATACCACTATTTTCTATGGACATACTACTTTTAATGGTATAATAAGTTCAAAGATAAAATGCTCATCACAACTAAGGTATATGTTGAGAAAGGCAAGTAAAATGGAATAAATCACAACTGCCCTGTGGACCTTTCTATCATCATTCATTTTTTATTCATTCAATAAACACTCATTGAATATCTCCTGTATGTCAGATCTGAACTAGGTTCTGAGGATATAATGGCAAATAAATAAACAGCCAGAATTTCCTGTATTTGCTCTTTTGGAATTTGCAATTTATGCTGATCAACCCCCCCCCCCAAAAAAAAAGCAACCAAACAAACAAACAAAACACCCACTAGACTTTGTAAGATACTAATCTTCCTCCAAGAGTAGGAATGGTCTGACATAAAGTCACTAGTCGTAAGGTGGAGCACAGCTCTAAGGCAACAGCTTATCCTGTTTAGTGCCAAGTCGTCTTCCCTACATAGTGACAGTACCAGATGGTTCCTCATACCTATGAACAACGACATCTCATAATTTTAAGTTCCAGTCCTATAGTAACTTGGAAAGTAATACAAAAAAGATTCTGGGTGAATGAGTGCTGCAGGCAAGCTTATGTACTGTTGATCCCAGTGAATGAAAATGAGAATAAACAGGAGAAGAACAAGGAATAGACAGTGGGGGAAAAGACAGTAGAATATAAGAAAGCTTATCTCTGCTCTATAATAAAGGCGAAGTACTGGTTCTAAATTAATTATAAATCTATATTATATGCATATTATCACATATATACAGTTGATCATTGAACAACACTGAGTTTGGTGTATTCAAACACATGCAGTTGAAAATCTACATTTGACTCCCCCAAAACTTAGTTGTCCCCCAGTGTCCATGCGAGATTAGTTCCAGGACCCCAACAGATACCCAAATCTGCAGATGCTCAAGTCCCTGATATAAAATGGTGTAGATAAATGCATACAGTCAGCCCTCCGCCTCAGCCGACTCCCAACTGTGGATTGAAAACAGTAGAGGTATTTATTTAAAAAAAAGTCCATGTAGAAGTGAACGTGATTAGTTCAAACCTGTGTTGTTCAAAGGCCAACTATATACATATACACACACACAAGCATATACACATACATATACATGGGTGTTGTGTATATACTGTATATATTACTTTCATATATTTTTGGATTCCTGAAAATCATATCAATTCTATTTTCAAAACACTGACAAAATTATATTATTATTTTTTCCACATAAAGACTACAGACTGATGGCTTATGACCATGATCCTATCAGACTGCTTTCTTTCTAGATTTCTTTGGATGTATAAATAAGACATAAGCAGAAAAAGTCCTGAACCAAACATAACAGTAAGACAGAAGCTTTTCCTGCAGGAAGACATACCATGGTTTGTTTTACACAAACCCTTACTACTCAGAGTATATTTTCTTTAAATCAAAATTCTTTGCTTATTGATAACAACCTCTTTTCAAAAATATTTTTTCCTTGCTATGTCAATTCTAATGCTTTGTTGTGGTCAAGGGTCATTCAAGCACGTGCTGTGCTGTGAAAAATACAGAATAACATGGTTTTATTTTTTATGTTGAAGATTTTTGTGTTGTTATAAAGGAAACCGATCCCTTTCAAAGGTCAATTCTACACCTCATCTCCTGTCACCCGAATACTCTAAAGAACTGGGTGGAAATAGTTTTTAAAGTACTAGAAGCTTTTCTAAAATAGAAATTTGGTCTCTAAAGGGTAGAAAAATATTCACTGACAGTCACATATTTTTATGATGAAGGAATGAAAAAGTTATTTTACTGGAGTGTTTTGAGTGTTTTATTTGATTGCCAGAAGATACCCTTGATATTTATTTTATTCTCCATAGCCAAATCCATTGAAGTCAAGGTTTGTATTTAAAAGCTCATTGCTATTGCTGAGACCAAACATAAGTAATGAAGAGAAAGTACAGCCTATCAGAAATCCCAGGTTCTCTTCTCCAAATACACTTTTGCCATTATTTCCGCATGTGGGAAGTGAAGTAAATACTTAATGTTAAAACACTTTGTAGTTGAAGTGATAGGTGCTGAAATCCAGAGCCATGTGTCTAAATGTTAGTGTGTTATTTCTATTAGTCACTAATGGTTTGCTGATTTATTTAGGGTTAGAGGATAATTTGATTTCCCAAAGAAATATATCACCTAATACAAGTGATAGGAAATGACCATTGACTAACTCCTTCAACTTTTCAGACACCACCATAAAATCTTACTTTTGTCTTATAAATGCAGAAAGAGTTGTGTTGAGAGAACTTCATAAAAAAGAGTTGCCACACGTTTCATGTGGAAAATCCTATAATATGTCCTGGAGAAAGGCTGGAGCTGAAGTTTAGGGTCTGTATGGGATATTTATACAGGACTGGAATTCTAAGAAAATATTTGAGACAAGTTGACCCTTCTTTTTTTTTAAAAAAAGTTCTTTAACAATATTCTCTTCTGTTCCTGGTCAAGAGCATCAGAGAGAATGGAAAATCTGACATTCTCTCTTGTTCTTTGCTGCAAATTCTAGCAATAAAATTGAAAAGGAAATATATGTATGAATATATATATCTTTTATTAGGTTGGGAAAAACAGACAGTTTTGTCAATAGTGTCCAAAGGTTCTTATTCACTTCCAACACACAGAAATTACCTCATTTAAGAGTAGGGAAAAAAAAGCTGTCTGGCATTTTAATAAGCTGTCTGGCTAGACAACTTAAACAGGCCATGGTTCTAAGAGCATAATTTAAATCGGTATGATTAAATTCACTTATAAACACATTGGTGTCTGAAGTTTACCAATTGATTTATAAATTCAATTTTAAACTAATATATATATAGTATTTTTTAATTCTGTGTTTAATATGTAATACATCATATTGTATTATGTATAATATATAATAGTTACATATATGTTACATATCAGTGTTGTTAGAATATATAATAGTGTTTACCTGTGTAAACAGTTTGAATTACAATTAATTTGTTGTTTTTTAATGGTAATATTCATATAATGTCTAAAATATAAATAAAAAATAGCCCTAATAGCCCTAGCTGGTTTGGTTCAGTGGATAGAGTGCCGGCCTGTGGACTGAAGGGTCCCAGGTTCGATTCCCATCAAGCGCACATGCCCTGGTGTTAGCCTGGTTCCTAGTAGAGGGCATGCAGGAGGCAGCCAATCAATAATTCTCTTTCATCATTGATGTTTCTGTCTCTACCTTTCCCTTCTTCTATGAAATCAATAAAAATATATATTAAAAAATAAAATATAAAGTAAAAATACAATGAAATGATTCTTATTTTATTGATATAGAGAAAATCTTACATATTTTTTGGTCATCTTTGCCAAAGAAATAAACATATCATTTTAAAAAAGAAAGAAGATACCATTTTTAAAATGCTATGTATTATAACATTGCCCAGGGGAGCCTAATACATGTTAATATTTTAATTCAATATTTGATATATTAACAATGAGTAGCCAAACATGACATTAGCTATTGAGTAATTGCATAAACTTTTCCAGTGAATTATGATAGTAGGCCTAATGTGAATATTGTTTGAAAGAGAAATCTAAATGCTTGTCTCTTTTAAATTTATCCTAGTCCATAAATCTATCATTTCTAGAAGATTCTATCATGTAAAATTATTGAGATAATTATCCAAAAGAAATTAAGATAACGCTCTTCAATTACAACTTAAAAAAAATAATGTAAACTTTTTTGACATTTAAAACACATTTAAACAAAATATTTTTATATTCTAATAAAATTTTTGGATCTGGATAACAAATTATTTCTTGACCTGGGTGATGTACACAAGGGATTTGTCTTATAACAATTCTTGTGGCCATGCACACAAAACCAAAATGGAGTCCTAAATTTTGTGTATGTGTGGTTTTCTCTACCCATGTTTTAATTTAAAATTTGTTTTATATTACTAAAGTTAATCAGTCAAAAGTATTTTGTTATAAGACACTTTTATAAGGTAATCATAAAGTTAAATTTTGAAACCTCAAACTTGACTTGAATTCTAATTTTTTGGTAAAAGTTAGAGAAAGCAAATTTTGAAGTATGCCTGAAACCACATCTAGCATATGGTAAACATGTATGAATTTTCTTTAATCTGGATGTACATTTAAGTAATTTGAGGAGCTTTTAAATAATACTCTTACCTGGGACTAATCTTTAGAAAATGACTAATTGACCTGAAGTGGGAGTTTGGTCATCTCTCCAAATAATTTTAATGTAACTAAGGAATTAAGAACCACTGTCTTAGCAGATGTTAAAAATCTACTTTTAATATGAGTTCACTGAAATATCTCCTAGACCATATATATTTAAGCAGTAAGTGGCATAAAATTTATTTTTCTCTCCCTTATTATTGCATATCTCCTTTAAAAAAATATAATTACAGTATGGCATAAAAGTAAACAAAATAAATTAAGAAAATACAATAGTTATAGCAAAGGGAAGAAATGGAGTGAAAATCATAAATATAGTGACTTAAAAGTTTAGATATTTGGGTTTTTTAACCTTGTATCCTGAAATGTATTAACTATAGGCTAAATGATTTAGTTAATATTAACAAGTGGCCCAAATAACTTTGTTCTTTTGTTGTTACAGTCATGTTCATAAAACTATTCATATCACACTTATTAATGCTTTTCTCCAATACTGTATATGGATACGAAACTAAAAAAACAATCCCAGTTACCATTGCAACAAAAAAATATTAAGATATCTAGGAATAAATTTAACCATGGATAGATTTAAGAGATTAGTAATTAGCTTCTTCAAAATAGTCCACTAAATATAGATTAAAATTTTGAAATATTCTTTCTCCTAAAATATTCTCTTAAAAGCACATGTATAAATATCTTTGTTACATATGGTTACTCTACGATTTATGAAAGCAGTTATCTATGAATGAACATTTTAATGTGTAAGTGATATGGGAAATACTTTTGTCATGGAAATCCTTTCCATTCTTATCTAAAGGTCTTCCGATTAAAAATAAACAAAGGAATAAAAAGATTCCATCCGATATAAAATCTGCTGCAGTTGATAAATTTCAGGCAGAAGGAGAGCCTAGTCCTCTGTGTAACTGGATACCGTTAGTTGTTTTACTGCTCTTATCTTCAGGCCCCTCTATCTGAGCATATAATGCATGAGGTGACTAGTCAATTAGTCTTTCCTCTCAAGAGAACTGGCTTTGGCCATGCACACAATAAAAGGACTCTATTAACTTAATTTTATCTGCAATTTGTGTACATGACCCAAATCACCTCAAAGTAAATTATAATTAGTTGTCTGAATCCATGAAAGAACTAGGACTAGAATCAGACTTAAGGCCCACAGGGGGATGGTAGAACTGTGAGGGAATTGTGTGCAGCACCTGCCCATACCGTGCCCTGCTTAATCAACTGCATCTCCATGGGGCACTGGACAGAAGGCTGGAAGATCACCAAGAGCTGTTTACACAACTGGAACCATTCCATCTCAGCTCAACTGAAGCAAAAAATAGTGAAAGGGCTCTCTATTCCAATCATCCAGCAAAAACAGTATGAAGTGGACATCTTGGGAAGTAAATCACTGGGAACATTAAGACATCAAGGACAGTAGTTTTTTTTTTTTTAAGTAGTTCGATTAAAGCAGTTTTTATCGTTTATCTCTAGTGTTTACTGTGGGATCCATTGCTTTCTGGATGTGCTATCACACAAAAGCAAGAAAAAAAAAGTCATATATAAGTTACAGTAAAATATTTTTCTTTCCTCATTGCATGCTTCATTGAGCAGTTTCTTCTTTAATTATTCGCATAGCTTCTCATAGCCTAGTGTATCTAAAATTTCTAAGCCCATGAGCTCCTCAACCTGTATTTTGTACAAAGACATCACATGAAATCTGGTATGAATTTCCATTTCCAATAAAATTTAGTCAAAATAAATATTTTAGATTTTTCCCCCCAACTCTATTCCTAACATTAAAATCCGTGATATATTTTTCCTCTGGGTCTTTATAATTCTTATTATAAGCATGTATTTTTTTTTACTAATGTGTGTTTTTCTTAATGCTGGATTGAGAATAATTGAAGATTTCAGGTTCAAGGTTATCTGGTTGGCAAAACTGTACAAAAAAAAAACACCAAAAACAAAGGCAAACAAATGCTGTAACAAACATCAAATTTTATACCCATCACTTTCTCAAAAACAGAAATAGTTACAATTTACTTTTTCTGTGCCAGGTGCTGTGCTGTTTTATATGTGTTATCTCACTTAAATCTCAAAACATCACTAGGTAATTATAAACAATTTTAATATTAATAATATACTGTTATTACTGCCAATTTGGCAGGTGGAAAAGTAAGAGCTTACAAATTAAGAAATAGAAACAACAGTGCCTAAGGTTATACCACCACTGAGCATTGGACTGGAGATTTGAAATTGGTGTTTCAAATTTCAGAATTTAATTTCTTAATCATGATTCCATATTGACAATTCTACAAAATTTTTAATATGCTTTATAATTTATAGAATAAATGTGATTAAACTGTAAAAGAAAAAAAACCTAGGAAAGAAAAGATCAAAGATGTAAGTAAGGAAAGTAAGGAAATTTTATAAGGACAGATACCTCATAAATGCAAAATGATAGTATGGAACCTTGTGATGAAAAGGAGACTCTTTTTCAAATAAGAAATTTTCCAAAATCCTTATTTAAAAATGTAAACCAGTAGCTTGTAAGTGCATCTGCTATTATTATATTTTCAGATCATATTGGAGAGGCAACATAACTTAGTGGTCAAGACATTAAGTTTCAGAGTCAGATTATTTGGGTTCTTCTACCTATTAGTTTTGTCATCTTGAGTAAATTAATTAACCTATTTAGGCCTCAATTTCTTCATTGGTAAAATAAGGGAAATAATTGTAACCTACTTTTTGGGTTCTTGTAAGAATGAAATAACTCAATTCATATAAGGCATGTAGAAACTTTCTGGACCATAATAAGCATTGAATAAATGTTAGCCATTTACTTATTTAACTTTTAGGAAATCCTTTTTTTTTTCTGGTTCACATAACAGTGTGAGTAGAGCAATGAAAGGATCTGAATGAATACATCATGGTTAATACGTTGTTCTTGATTATCTTGGAAAATCGACATATTATTGTGTTCCTTCAATATATGGAGAGTTCCTCGATGCTTGAATACTTTGATTTCAATATTAATAATGCAGTACTAACTTTGTTGAGCAACTTATCAGAATGGCACTTAGCTACAATAATGATGTATGCTCATGACCTAAATAGAAGAATAAACTAATTCTACTGATAATCCAATATAGCTGCAATGTGCAAGATTGGGGTACCAGTAGGTAAGGCTTGAGATAAAATTTGTTCACAATTACCAGTTCCATATTCTTTTTTTTACAAGCTAATTAATATTCATGTGAAATGAATTGAGTTTTTAAAACACTTTTAGAGTGATTCTTTCTTGATATATTGAAAGAAGGCAATTGTATAAACACAAGGCTTATTATATACACCAAACATGAAGAAACACAGTTGGAAACAAGGAAACATTAAAACATTGGTGTGATTAACAGGAAAACACAGCAACAAAGTGCTCACACCAGCATTCAGCAATCAGTCACTCATAACAAATACTTCAAGTTGACTATCAGATTAACAGATATTCCCACTGGCAGACCCAGTAAATAGAAAAGACTAAAATCATGCAAAAACAGACTATAATTACTGTATGTGGCATCCAGTTATTTAATTTCCTATCTCTCATAGACTGTTTTACCAGATTTTCTTTCCTTATTAGAAAAGCTGTAAGCGGTTCATCTCTGAAATACGTCAGTTGTTTGAAAATGAGCAAAGGTAATTGTGATACCCGTTCACAAGAAAAAGAAAACATATTTCAAACATATGGAAACAAAGATTTTCAATTACATATGAAACTTTTCACCCAGGCATTGTCCTTTCCCGCCTCTTAGTACTCTCATGCACATCCAGAAATATCATCATCAACATTCTTTTTAATGAGAGACATACACTCGATGATTGTTTTAGTAACTTAGCCTGCTTTGTACTATCATCTGATTCCTCAAGCAGCCTCCTATGAAACAATACAAGGAGGGATATTAGGAAGTCTTAGCATAACATAGATAGCTGCCAAATTGTCAGCTGTTGCCGGATGAATGGTAAGACGAAGACACATTTTTACCCCCCTGGGCTAACCATCTTAGGTGACACATCTGTATACAGTTGTCCAGTTAATATTAGGATAAGTCTTCACTGTTGACGTAAGTAACACAATTTACAAAACTAAGGGTGCAGTAATGACTTTCCTCTGGAATGTAATGTGAGGATTATAACCAAGACAGTTAGCCCTGTTGATCAGTCACAAGGGCCTACGCCAGTCCACGGGGACTGTTGAAAGCATTGCTAATTCTTCATGCCTTAAGTATGTAATCACATCCTAGGGACTTAAGTTACATACTGATAACAATTGCTTCTCTTCTAGAAGACAGACCACACCAACCATAAAAGCAGAGAATTGAATATGTCTCCATAAATTTCTCGTGGACACACATAACAGTGTTTGCATTGAGGGGTATCATCTGCTGCCATTGTCAATGGACTCCTCATCCAGGACAACTGCACCCTAGGGGCCTTTTAACTTTTAAATTTACGATTTCACACTTGAGGCAAGTCTGTTGTCACTTAAAAAGACAAATGCAGATTCCAGAGAATTAATTTCCCTTTAACTACAACTGAAGAGGCACCTCGTGAACTTTTGTAGTTTTTTAAAAAGGATCTCCCAAGATTAGCAGAAAATTGCAAGAAAATAGGACAGTAGAACAGAAAAACTTTGGTCTTTTGTAAAATAAATTAAGTGCAGAAATTATGGTTTTATAAGTTATATTTTGTAATGCCTATTTGCAAATGCCACAGTGCAATAGATTCACTCATGTACATTTCTTTTTAAATAAAATTGAGACCCTTGCTCTCAGTACCAAATTAAAGTGAAAATGTAAGTCTATTATCAGGGTAATTCATTAGATAAGTACTTTAGGTAATTGTGATTTAAATCTGGATGATTTCTCTAATTGCCTGAGTGTGTTTTCAAAATTCACAATTCATGTATAACCAGTTACTATAAAACATGAGCTGTTTGGGCTAAAATAATTAATAATAAAGGCAAATTACCATATTTTTAAATGAAGGGTATATGGCTTTGTAAACTTATTTAAAAGTTATTTAATACTAGTGGGTGCAAAACAAAACAACATAGTTCATAAGACTTTCTAAATAGTTTACTATATTTAAGGAAACATAATTAAATTATTCTATCATTGTTATTATATTTGAGCACTTCTTTTATTGATTCCATACTCTATTTTAGACTTAGAAATAAAGAAGCTATATATAATGGCTTTTGTATAATAGTCATATTTTGAAAACACAAGAGTTAAGAATCCTAATCTCATTTCTCTTTCGAAAAAGTCCCTTTATTTTCCTTTACCTTAGCTTCTATATCAGCACTATATTAAAATAATTAGTAATTTAACTATTTTTAGAGTATTCCCCTTACATGATTTAGAGAAACATTTTATTTTATTAAAGTTCATTTTCTTGTTTAAAGTATTACAAATAGTAGTACATATGTCTCCTTTTTTTCCCCATTGACCTTCCCCCAGCTTCCCCTACCTCCCAGCACATGCCCTTACCCACACCCCCCAGTGTCTCATGTCCATTGGTTATGTTTATATGCATGCATACAAGTCCTTGGATTGATCTCTTACCACCCCTCCCAACCCTACCCAGCCTTCTCGCTGTAATTTGAAAGTCTGTTCCATGCTTCTCTGCCTCTGTATCTATCTTTTTGTTCATTAGGTTATAATGTTCTTTATTATCCATAAATGAGTGAGAAACATTTTAAATGTAGAATTTCTCCATAATAACTTAGTAACCTAATATCCATACACGAATAACACAAAAAAACTAGTGAGATCCATCAAGAATAATTCATATTTGAACCATCATGCTATATAAATGCAATACAATTTTGAGTCCTTCCCCTAAACATATGCAGATCCATGAGCACTTAAAAAGGCCACGTAGTGACTGAAACTCTTCTTCCAAAATGACAGACATTTGTTTGTATTTATTTCTCCTTTTTTCTCCCAGGTTCCTCTTCCTATCACCCCTCTTATCTCATGAATGCCATCAGACCTACTTCCCTGTTTCTTAGGGGCACACTTAGTTTTATTGTACTTTGCTTTATTGCGCTTCACGGATGTTGCATTTTTTTCACAAATTTAAGGCAAGACCCTTCACCAGTAAAATATTATTACTGGCTTTATTGCCTGCCTGCTTCTTTGCGGGAGTCTGCCACCGAACCAGCAGTGCTCAGAGGTGTGCCTGTACTCTGCTCAAGCATAGTGAAAGAGGAGTTCCTCTGTAGCTGAAGGTGTAGGGCAGGGGCATCCTCAGGTACAGCTTTGTCCCTGAATTAAGTGTATCCACAGCCCCCTCATCCCCTACTCCTCGACCCCTAGACTCTCCTATCCCCACTCTGCATCCTCCAGCCTGTCCTGACTTTTCACATCACGACTTCTGATAACGTTAATTAGTAAATTAGGAAGCAGGAAATGGAGCCTGGCCCCTGTCAAATCTACACCTAAGTCAGCCTGCACTTAAGTAAACACCTGTCAAGGAAACCCATCGTATGCCAATGACAGTCCTCCAACTCAGCTGTAGCCAGTTCACCTTCCCCTGGAAAGCAGGGCCTGCTGGCCAATCATGCTGCTTCCATCGTGCCTCCTCAAGGGCTCAGGAAAACCCTCGTGCCCACCATCCCTCAGAAAGAGGGTCCCACTGCTCGTGAGGCGTGGTGCTTCCCTGTCTATATGTTTTCTTTTGAATGAAGGACATCACACTTCCTAAATTGTGGTAGTTTTGCCATTGGAAAGTTTTGGCGACAAGATAGCGCCAAAGACAGGTGCTGGCTCCTAAATGAAGGTGGAGAAACCCACGGAGCCCTTTTATTCGCTGCCTCGTGGGCCACTCTCCGGATCTGGGGTAAGCCATAGCTCTGCTTATGGTGCATTCTGAGCTCTTCCAATCTGTTTGTCCTTATCCTTCGGGGTGGAAATAGGGGTGTGACAGACTCCAGACTTTCATAGTGAGACTTAGTGGCCCAAAACATTTGGGTTTGTGGCCGACCTTATTAACCAAGGTAAGTGTCTTTGGGCGATCCTGACAGTCTCAGGAACTGTGCATAACCAAACAGAAACAGTACATCTGGTTGAATCAGGGAGGATTATTTTAACAAGGGAAAACAATGGGTACCCCTCAATCCAAAGAAAGTAAGATGGCCGATGTTAGGGAACCTACAAAAACTTCCGTGTAAGTTCATAGCCTAAAGAGCTGGGGGAATGGGGAAATGAACTAGGACAAAAAATTTGAACTGTTTTGACCAAGGGCACATCAAAATCTAAGGACTATTAAAAGCCATTAGGTGGCATACAGATGGCCAACAGGTCCAGGACAAGGTGCTCAACACTAATCATCAGGGAAATGCAAATCAAAACTACCAAATACCACCTCACATCTATTAGATGGCTGTTACCTAAAAGACAAGAAGTAAAAGTGTTGGTGAGGACGTGGAGAAAAGGGAATAGTTTTTCACTGTTGGGGGTAAATATAGATTGGTGTAGCTACTATGGAAAACAGTATGGAGGTTCCTTTAAAAAATTAAAAATAGAAGTACCATATGATCCAGCAGTTTTTCTGGGCATTTATCCAAGGAAATCAAAACACTGACTCAAAAAAAAACCCCACACACATGTGCACCTTCATGTTCATTGCAGCATTATTTACAATAGCAAAGATGTGGAAACAACCTAAGTGTCCATCAGTGGATAAATGGATAAAGATGTGATACACACATACACACGCATGCACACACACACCACACACAAAATGGAAATTTATATAATTCAGCCATGAAGAAAAATAATGAAATCTTGCCATTTGTGATACCAGGAAACTTGAGGGACAATAAGTTTGGTGATTGTGGTGGTGGTGGTTGTGGGTGGAGGTTATTGTGGGTGGCGCTGGAAGAGGACATAGAAGGGATAAATGGTGATAAACAAAACAAAATAAAATAACAAATAAAAAAAGAAACGAGGGTATGATGCAATAGATACAGAGAACAGATTGTGGTTGCTAGAGGCAGAAGGTAGGCATTGGCAAAATGTTTAAAGGGGCTTTGAAAGGTACAAACTTCCAATTATTTGTATTTTCTTTTAAAATAATCTATTGTCACATTGGTTAAATGGGTTAAGTATTATTTCATAATGATCTGTGATCCTATTTAGGCAAATGCTCATACGTTTTTGATGTTTTGACAACTTCCCTAAATCAAATTCTAAATAGTGTCCTTTTGACCTCAAAGTAACTTTGAGATTTCCCAGAAGCCTCCTGAAAAATCTCGAACTATTTGTGTTTCACCTTGTAAAAGAGAGATACTAAAATAATTACCTTTATTTGCTATGTTAAATTGTGTGGGAAGCCTTGTCAAATAAGAAGTGATGATAGACCTTCTTAGGCTGCTTGCATACAAAATATAGGTATTCCAATAATTGTTTAAAGTTTCTGTAAATTTGTCAGTATTCTCATTGCCCAGTTATTATCCAAAATTATTGTATGCCACAGAAATAACTCAGCAAAAGGTGACAGTTGGAATGAGAAATAGAAATCCTGCTATTTTTTTCTTTATTCACTTGGGCTTTCAAAGCTGAGGAATCATTCAGAGAGGAAGTTCTTCTAAATGCATCCTATGTCTTGTGATCTAAAACTTTTAAAATAAGAAAGCAAAGAAGAAATGAAGAAGTTTTCAGAGAACATGGATTTTTTCTTTAATATTGCATTACACATGGACAGGTTCTCTGGTGCCTGAAGACTGCACAGCTGTGTACATTTGTGTTCAAGATTAGGTTTATTGCATCTAGCTTGCCGCTTCTTTTATGGTTACTCTTCCTCAGCTGTCTGTCTTCCCATCTCACTTTCACATTTAAGCTCTTAAAGAAACATAGGAAGGTAATTAAATGGTCCTGGAATTTTAGTGCAAGGATACTAAGTCATAGCTAAAATCAACCTGCTCTGTTGGATGGTATCTTTCGTTAAATTACCCAAACCTTAAGCATAGGCATTGGGTTAACTACTCAGAATATTTTATTTAAAAAGCACGTTAAGCAAAGTAAAAAAAAAAAAAAAAAGGTGTAGGTGGGGTGGGATGAAAATGCAAAGCATTGCTCAATTAGGCTAATTGGTTTTAATTTTGAACTTGGACTATTTCTTATACGAAACTAACATTTTCCCCTCCCCCCACCACTTCCCAAGTTTCTGAAATCAATGCATATAACAACACAGTCCTCTCATTCTCATCCTTGGTGTACCAGCCCTTATCTAAGTTGAATTGTTTCCTTTGATTCACTTTTTAAGTAATACTATATACATAAATTGACATCAATATGCACATTAAAATATGTATGTAATATCTGCCATAGATTTTGAAATAATAAAAAAGGACATCCTTGGGATTTTACCGTGTTTGGTTGTGATTTTAGCCCCCTTTGTAGCCTTCCTCCCTCAGTGTTCACTTCTCTCTGGTCTTTTCATTACAGATGCTCAGAATCTATTTGCTATCTCACTCTCACACAAGTCAAATTTTCTGTCAGGCAAGGACATGCTATGACCAAAATCATTTATCTCGTGCAAGATTTAAAAATTAATTTTAAATTTCCCAGAAGTATTTTTGTTTCTTATCAGACATACTTACTAATAGAATTCCAAGCATTAAAAAGCTAAGGTTAAAAGTCATTTCTAGGAGCTCAAGAACCAATCTGTGCGTGGAAACGAAGGCTCAGAGGATTTAGGAGGTCCTAAGCCTAAGGCCCTGCATCTTCCCCTTGGGTGTGATTGACATGTTAGTGTAAAGGAGTGAAGGTGGAGATTGGCCAGGTTCCAAAATCAACTCCAAACTGACAGTTACAGCTCTGTGCCTCTAGTTGTCTGGTCCAATGTTGGCTTTTTCATTGCGGTAAGAAACAGTTCATTTTTGCTTTTAAGACCCTACTTAGGGTTCGTTTCCACTTTGTTCATCTCAAAGGCTGAAAACTCCAGGTGTCATTAGTATGAAAATTTGAACACTTTGTAGAAATTTCTTGTGTACTACACCTGTTTTCCTGAAATAGTATTACTTTAAGTAATTATTTTTAATCAAAATATGTTTATTACTCCATAACAATGAACTTAGTTCAGGAGAGGGAAAAAACACAAATCAAATAGCAAAATGTTTAAAATGAATAAAACTGCCACTGAAAATCAAGCATAAAGAAATTATCTATTCTTATTTTGAAGTTAAAAGGTCTTATACCTACTTGAAGTCTTGTATGAAATGCAGTATGAATTTTGTATATGTTATGGGCTGAATCCGTGCCCCCAAATTATGTTGAAGTCCTAATCCCCTGTTCCTCAGAATTTGACCATATTTGGAGACAGGCTCTTTGCAGAGGTGATTATGTTAAAATAGGCCCTAACTTAATGTGACTAGTATCCTTACAAGAAGAGGAAATTGGACACAGACAAACACATAGGGAAAACAGTGTAAAGACAACGAGAGACCTGGAAAAGATCCTGCCCTCACAGCTCTCAGAAGAAAACAATTCTATCGACCTTGGTCTCAGGCTTATATCCTCCAAAACTATGAGAAAATAAATTCCCATTGTTTAATCCATTTCATACATGCTATTTTGTTAGGTATGGCAACTCTAGCAAGGTAATACAGTACAGAAATAATTTATTATTTGTAAAGAAAACATAATTTTCAAAATAAATTTAAATTAAGTAGTAAATATCCGCCTGGCTGGAATGGTTCAGTGGTTGAACATAGACCTATGAACCAGGAGGTCATGGTTCAATTCCTGGTCAGGGCACATGCCTGGATTGCAGGCTTGATCCTCAGTGTGGCGCATGCAGGGGGGCACCCATCAATGATTCTCATCATTGATGTTTCTATCGCTCTCTTCCTTCCTCTCAGAAATCAATATATATATATATATTATATATTTTAATATATATATTAAAAAGTAGTAAATATTCAAAATTTGCTGAAGATTTTGGTTGAATTACTTTGCAAAGTTTCAAGAAATAATCTGGTTTTAAAAATCATCAAACACATTGCAAATACTAATTTCTAAGGGTAGTTTCAAGATACCACATGTTTGGATATGTTTAAAAGATGTCTTGATCACATCCATAATTTTTTTTAAATTGCCACATCATTTAATTAATGTCAACTCAGTTTTGATGTGGTAACTGTAGTTTAACTCTTGGCAAATGTACATGAAAAACACATTATGATCAAACAAATATGGAGAACAATAGTAAAATAAATAATCATTAACAGAGGTTGATCTACATATTTAAGTCTGATTTACCAAGGCAGTTAGTACCATTTCATTACATCAGCTAGGGCTTTCATCTAATATAATCCATCAGCATTTCCTAATGAATTCAAGTTTGTTTGTTTTGCAAAGTATTCAGCCATACATTTCTAAAAAGTATTTCCAACAAGAGTTTTATTTATAGCCAAAACCGGTTTGGCTCAGTGGATAGAGCGTTTTATATACTATAATGGAATAGAACTAAATTTATTCTTTTAATTTTATAAATATTTTTCTTTTTCCTTAGGCATTTTTTTTCTGCAGGAGGCAGCTGATCGATGGTTCTCTCTCATCGATGTTTCTAGCTCTCTATCTCTCTCCCTTCCTCTGTAAAAAATCAATAAAATATATTTTTTTAAAAAAAGAGTTTTATTTATAAAGCTAAGAAAAGCAAAGTTGCTTTTTAAATTTTGATTTTATATACTATAATGGAATAGAACTAAATTTATTCTTTTAATTTTATAAATATTTTTCTTTTTCCTTAGGCATTTTTTTTCAGAACAATGCAATGCCACTTGAAAAGTGAATATTTTATAAAGAATTTCAGGCATTGTGTGTGAGTACCTGTGTATGGAGTGCTTCGGTAGGCAATGTGGGATTAACAAAGATTTCAGGAATCACCCACTGCCTTCATGATGCCTCCAATTTTGAGACACATAGATTTTTACAAAATGAAAAACAAGGGCTTAATTCGGGAGATTTAAGAAAGAAACTAATAGTTAATTGCTAAGCAAAAAGTATAAAATAAATGCTACAATATTTAAACATTGAGGTATAGTATTTTAAGGAGACAATCTTATTGCATTACTGATACTGTTATTTAATGAACTTTAAATCAAACAATTATATTCAAAAATAGTTATAAAACCATTTTTTCTAAAAAGAAAGTTTGGAGAAAATGGGAGTTTTTTAGGAAAAGAATTTAATTTTGAGGTTAAGCTGCCAGACATTGTTATTTACAAACTTGATAAAATGCATCAATGCCGCTACTTTTTCTGCAAACCAAAACTTACTGTTTCTCTTTCTTACTGAAACAAAGCTCACAAGTGTTAAAGTAGAATGTTCGACCTGTCTCCTTGCATTTCAGTCTCCTCTGGGCTGCAACGTGGGGCTTACAGCAGACAGTTCATTGATACATGAGTAGAGTCAGCTGTTTGAGCCCAATTGTTTACTCTGACCCCAAACTCAGCATTTTGGGTTTCCAATCTGTGCTGTGCTAAATGTAGCAATTGCTACAACAACCTGAAGAGTAGATTAAGTTGGATTTTCAAAAGTGATCATGAGACATCTTTAGAGAAGTCTGATGAATACACAACACTCTTGAAATTAGAATTCAAGCCTGAGGGGCTTGTATTAGTGTCCCTGGGGCGGTTGTAGCAAACCACAAACTGGGTGGCTTAAAAAACAAATTTGTCTCACAAATCTGGAGGCTAGGAGTCCAAAAGGAAGATGCTGTCTGGGCCATACTGCTCTGAAGCCTGTAGAGAAAAAGTCTTCCTTGCCTCTTCCAGCTCTGGTGTTTCCCGTGAATTCTTGCAGTTCCTTGACTTGTAGATGCATCATTCCAATCCCTGCCGCTGTTGTTACATGGCTGTCTTCTCTCTTTATGGTCTCTTTCCTCTTTTAAGAACCTGATCATATTGAAAGAAAGGCCCACCCTCATTTAGTATGACCTCATCTTACCTAATTACATTTGTAACAACAGTATTCCCAAATAAGGTCACATTCTCAGGCACTGGGATTTAGGACTTCAACATATCTTTGGGGAGGACATACTTTAACTTATAACAATCTGGTTTTAATGATAGGAAATAGAAAACCCATGTATTAGTTTCCTTTTGCTGCTGTAGCAAATTACTACAAATTTAGTGACTTAAAACAACAGTCTGAAAGCCAGAAGTCTGAAATGGTTCTCTGAACCATAAAACCAAGGTGTCGGGAGGGCTGTCCTTTTCTGGAGGCTTTGGGAGAAAATCTGTTTTCTTGACCTTTCCAGCTTCTAGAGGCTTCCTGCATTCTTTGGTTCATGACCACTCTCTCCATATTCAAAGCCAGGAATGACAAGTCCAGCTTTCCCAGCAATGCCATCTCTGTGGTTCTGAGTCTTCTGACTCCTGTTTCTCCACTTAAAGGCCCATTTGAAGACACTGGGACTACCTGAATAATCCAGAATAAACTCCTTCCTGAAGGGCAACTGATCAGCAATCTTAATTCCATCTATGACTTAATTTCCCCCGTGTCATTGAACAGAACATACTCACAGGTTCCAGGGATTAGGATACAGACAGTTAGGGGGGTGAGAGGGGGAGGGTGCCATTATTCTGCCTATTACAATCCAACAAAAATTTTCTTTGCTCTTAAAAATATAGATTTGTTTCTTCATAAACTGATAGCAGAAAAATTATTTGACCTAGAGAGCCTCTGAGTTCACTGGTGCATACATTCATGCTGATTCATTTGCAAATGCTTCTGAATGTCTGCTCTATGGCTGGAAACTAGGCATACCTGAGTTTTTCCCCTCCATGAGCTCCCATTCTAGAACCATCCATAAACAATAAATTGCAGTAAATATGAAGTTTACTGATGATGTCTTCACAGTTGACTGACAACACAATGGATGAACACAAAGGACTTTTTCTAACAGGATCATGCAAACCCTTTAAAGAAAGAGGCAGTTAAAAATGGTCTTAAGTGTGAATAAAAGTTTACCAGTTACAGAAACTGGGGACCAGGAAGGCAGAAGGAGAAGAATGATAGAGGAGTATTTTCAGGGCATTACAGGTGGTACCTGTCTCTTGGAGCGTGTGATGCAAGAAGAGGTGAGATAATTTGATGTTGGAAAGAGGCTGCGATCAGGTTATAGGTGGCCTAACATCAGTCATGGGAATGGAGACTTCATACAGAAGGACAATGTTTTGTCAGTTTTGGGGAACTAGCCCCTTTTAGAATTTGATAAAACCCTGGAATCTCTCTCTACGAATATATACAACATGCCCATGTAAACATTTTACACATAATTTCAGGGATTATGGAAACCCTAATTTAAATCTATAAAGTTATTTGGAGTCTGTGGACTACAAATTAAGAGAGAGACAGAAGCAAAAAGAGAGAAAGAAATGGAAGAAAAAAAAACTTGTTATAGACAATAGGGGATTATTAACAAGCCGTGAAGGAGTTTATAATGTAACTGGATTTGTGTTAATAAAAGTGACTCTGGCCTATGAATGGAATTGGGGAGGGTGAATCTGGAGATCGAAATAGGAGACCAATTCCAAAATGTGCAGATGAGAAATCAAGAGTATTAAAAATAGCAGCATTCTGGTTGTTTTGCTGTAATCTTTTCTATTTTTTATTATTTATTTTATTTATTGATGAGAGAGAGAGAGAGAGAGAGAGAGAGAGAGAGAATATATATAGAGAAAGAAACAATTATTTGTTGTTCCACTTATTTATGCATTTATTGGCTGATTCTTGTATGTGCCCTGACCAGGGATTGAACCCACAACCTTAGAGTATCAGGATGAGACTCCAACCAACTGAGCTACTGGGCAGGCCTGTTTTGCTATAACCTTTGGATAAGCCTTTTAAAAAGGTTCTTAGTTATTTGTTACACCATTTAAGAAGCTATGGTATGAAAAAATTATAACTTGTGAAGAAGAATAATATTAGTAACTATTGTAATTCTTATGTATTTTAATGATGTTAAGCAGGATTCAGTATTTGTAATAAGTTTTAATGGGTAAAATATAGATTCTCTGAAAACAAAATATTAAAAAAATTTAGGGGAATCAAGAAATATCAAAGTGAACATACACATATGTTTAAATAATTTTACCGAGGCATAGTCTACATATCATACAATTCACTTATTGTAAATGTATATTTCAGTGATGTTTTAGTGAATTTATAGATTTTTGAAAGCATGACAATAATTTAGTTCAGAACCTCCCTTCATCCTGAAAAAGTTCTATGCTCTACACCTACCTCCATGATCCCTGCTCCTATACCAAACAATAAGCAACTACTAATCTGTTCTGTCTCCACTGTTTTGCCCTTATTTGTTGATTTATTGTTTAATTCTTTAAACATGGTTTATTTTACTTCATTGAACATACAATAGCTGCTTTGAAATTTTTGTCTGCTAAGTCTGAAATGAGTGACATCTGGGGACACTCAGAGACAATTTCTATTGTTGATTTTTTTTTTTGTATGTGTGACACATTTCTATTTCTTTGTAAGTCTCTTAATTTTTGTTGTGGTAAAAAACTAGACTTTAAAAATAACATTTTGTAGCAGTTGTAAATTCAGATTCCCTCTTCCCCAAAGGTTGTAGTTATTGTTTTGTTTGTCAATCATTTGGTTTTTTTATTCAGTAACTTGTTTTGGGTAAAGCTGTCTCCCACACAGTGTGCGAACACTGATGTTTTTGTTTTGTTTATTTATCGTGTTTTTACTTTAAAATCTGGCATTTTAGGATTTGCCTCGTGTCTGCATAACTTAGTTGTCAATGATTAGAAAGAGGCAGTGCTCAAGCCTGTGACACCAATAATACTTCTTTTCTGCTGAATCATCAGTGTGAGTAGAGGAATATATTCATGTTGAGATTATCTGCCCTTGCTTCTCCTCCACTGGAATCTTTCATGTTTCCTCTGAACGTGTATCCAGTCTTGATTTTGGCCAAGAGGGTGTGGCTGGCTTGAATCCTCTTAGGTCTCTGTTTTGCAGGTATACAGACTCAGGCAAAAAAACAAAAAACAAAAACAAAAACAAACAAACAAACAAACAAACATAAATGCTTTTCGGATGGTTGCACTACTTTGTTTGATATCCAGAGCATGGAGATGCTTGTTTTGGGTCCTTTTGTTCAGCTCTACAGCTGATTTTGGGGGATGGAATTTTTCAGTCCTCTTACTTGGTCATAGGTGGGAATCCCTTACCCATAGGTTTATGCACTTCCTTTAATACTCTACTTATTCATGCATGTATATTATTTCTATCGGATAATGAATATTATGCCCTCCTTTTTTATCACTTGTTCCACTTTCTCAAGACTGTTGTGATATTAGTGTCATATCTCTATTATCTGGCAAAATAAAACATTCCTATTGTGGTCAACTGTTGGCAGCAACATGGTCAATCCACCTTTGTGTCTCCTCAGAATCCCTTAAGCTTTATCTCCTTAATGTGGGCCAGATAGCACTGTTTAAACACACACACACACACACACACACACACACACACACACACAAATAGGTAAGGGAAAACTATGTAAAGCAGTTAAAAGGAATATATTATTAAAGAGAACAGTAACTGCCCTGTTTACAATTTAAAACACTGTTTTGGAATGCTGTGAAACTGTGAATTATATTAATTATACACATGTGACATTAATTAAAATATCAACTCTTTCAAAATTACAAATCCAGCTTAAATTATAATTCATATATCACTCAAATATCTTATTATTAAAAAGAATTACTAATTATGGATAAATTACGCACATAGAGAGAAACACTTTATCTCTACTGAATAATGTTATACAGAATTATGATACAAATTATGGATTTTCCTGTTTAGATGTAGTTTCTTTTTAAAGACTGTATATTCATAGAATTTAACTCATTTTTTCTGTTAGTATAAATTCAATATATGTAAGTGAAACAAATCTTTCTCTGAAACAAGCAAATTTATATATCATATATCTCAAAATACAATTTTCTCATGAATTGATTCACTCATTCAATTAGTTAGCAATTAAAAATTCATCTGTTCTTATAGAACCAACTTTTACTAGTATATTAGTGTTGTGGGGGATAGCGGCAAAGAGAGACCATATATAGTCTATGTTTTTTATTAGTGTTCTCTATTAGCAAATTAAGAAATGTTCCACAAATATTTATTGAGTACTCATGTTCCAAGAATTGTGCTCAGAATTATAAAATTATAATACAAGGTGGAATTGTAACAAATATCCAAGTTCCAGACAGATTCCCCATCTTTATTTTTTTTAAAAAAATAAAAATATCATTTGGACTATTCTAATTTTTTTTTTGTCTACCAATGGTATTCTACACAAAGTTAAAAATAATAGCTGTTATTTACTGAAAGCTTGCTATGTATCAAGAACAGTGCTAAATGCTTTGCTAGCATTAGGTCACAGCAAACCTTTAGGTGCTAGTATTTTTATCTTCCTTTTACAGATAAGAAATTGTGGCAGTTTGCTGCCTATGATCTCAGGTCTAGGAAATGGTTAGATAATTTGCTTAAGTTTGCAAAGGTAATGGATGACTAAGCTCACAACTGAACAAAATATTTGATTATGTCTTTTCTTCTATCTTTAATTATATCCAATGGACATGAGTTTGTGTAATATATAAACTTCATTAAACATAAAATAAAACAGCAATCATTTAATAGTGATATACCTCAGTGTAAATTTAATTGGAAAATATTGTCTTTGAATCAAGTACAGATTTGAAGTCAACGTGTGTTTTTTTAATTTTGTTTTATTGCTTAAAGTATTACAAAGAGTATTACATATGTCTCCTTTTTTTTCCCCCTTGACTTTCCCCTGGCAACGTTTTATACATCTTAGTATGGTAACTCAGCTTATGTCCTTTTCAGATATGGCACACCATTTCTTAAGTGGAGAGTATTGTAAAATATTAATTTTTCGTTTAATTTTTATTTATTAAAATTATTTTAGGAGCTAATATTATTAGCAATCCCCCCCACCTTCTCGCCCCTGCAAATCATCTATTAAGATCTCAGATAACCTTTGTGCTCTATGAAACACACTTTGGAAAAGGGGCGTTAACATTAATATGAAAGACAAGAGAAAGATCAGGTTGGGATGAATGAGTTCCAGGATACCAGAGCTTTAATTAGGATAGCTAAAGTATAGAAGAACAACATAGTTTTAGGTAATAGAAGCTTTTAGAATCACTGAGGTCCCATACCTGAGAAGAACATTAGGAAGTTTGAGACTATGAACTTCGGGTGAATAAGTATCAGTCTAGATTCATCAGTTGTAACAAATGTACCACTCTAATGGGGGATGTTATGCATGTGTGGGAACAGGGGTATATGCGAAATCTCTGCACCTCCTCTTTATTTTCTGTGAAAATAAAACGAATCTAAAAAGTAAAGTCTATTAAAATAAATTAAGAGTTATTGAGAATTGTGCCTGGCTAAGCAACATGAACAATGGTTTTTAAGTTGCTCTCTGAGTAATGTGGACTAGCATTTGATTAATGAGAAGTCATGGTAAGTCAGAATCAGGTGGCTGAATCAGAATGGAAGCTAGATTAAAGCAGATATTTATTAAAAAGCAACAGAAGTTCATTTGTGGGCTCTCTCTCTCTCTCTCTCTCTCTCTCCCTCTCTCTCTCTCTCTCTCTCTCTCTCTCTCTCTCTCTCGTTCTGACACACACACACACACACACACATACACACACACACACACACACTTTTGTATTTTTAGTTTTAGTCTGTTTCTTTATAGACTGGGAGGAGGAAACTTAAAAGAAAAGACCCAGTGGTTGAGCATCCACTTATGAACAAGTAGGGCATGGTTCGATTCCCAGTAGGGGCACATGCCCAGGTTGCAGCTCGATCCCCAGTAGGGGGCATGAAGGAGGCAGCCGATCAATGATTCTCCCTCATCATTGATGTTTCTCTCTCTCTCCCTCTCCCTTCCTCTCTGAAATCAATTTTAAAAATATTTTAAAAATTAAAAAAAGAAACCACACTAAAATGTATTTGTGTGCCTTTTATAGAGATAGCAGCTTAAGCAATAAATTGGAAAACACCATTCTGATCTGTATTCATTTGAGCAGAAGAAGAATATAGATGAGAAAAGGAATTATGGAAGTCAGAAAAGAAAATACGTGCATCGAATAACAAGAACGGGTTGGAGAAAACTGGAAGGAATTGGGAACAGGCTTGTAAGCATTGCTTGCATTGAGATGGAAACTTTTCCTTAAGATGTCCTGTTCTTTGTACGAAAGTCCTCATTTATCAGATGCTATCTCAATTCACTTCTCACTTCCACATCTTTTCTAAATGTTCCCAATATATCATTTTTCAAAAATGAAAGAATTCTTTTGTTTAGTCTCATGGAGTTTTTGCTTTGAATCTTTTGGTTTCAGAAAATTAGGGATTCTAAACAGAAATGGCTGATGAAATCCACAACAGATGTGAAGAGACTATAAAATTTGTGAACAAGGAACACCCCTTTCATGAACTTTGAGTTGTAGGCTACATATCCCATCCCCAAAAGACTGGTTTCCTTTTGTCTTCTCAATTCTGAACCCAGAAAGAGGAAGGAGCATGCCAGTTTCTGCTTTAACCACAACAAAATTAATAATACTTTCTTATGTCAGCTTTCCAAGCCAGATACAAAGAAGGTTGAATGCAAAGAATTGTGGAGACACTGACAAGATGAAAGGAATTCCTATCACTTTCATCGAAACTTACTTAAAGCAGAAGCAGAGTAGTAGCCATGGGCAATCCTCATTTCTAAGTAACGTCAGGCTGCAGGTGTCCCTGGGGATTGAGGAATGTGTATGGTTAATGTGTCTCTTTAGGTCTAGGATTCCTCACCCCATTTGTATATATTTTTGGCACAAATTAATGGTAGTTCTTTTTTTGAGGTTATTTTGTATGATTCCTTGTAACATTAATTTTTCTCCATGTATTCGACTCAACACTTAGGACTCCTGGGCTTGGCATAACCATTTTGTTTTTTATACATTTTTGTATTATGCCTCTCCCTTCTGCATCTGCAAGTCCATAAACAGAATTTGACAAAAGTCCGATCTCTGTGTGTCATCTCTCTGAGGACCCATTTGTGATTGTAAAGGAATGTTTTCCTACACTAATTCTTCAGCGCTTTCCATCAACTAATTGGGCTGACTTTGGCCTCGTATATATTTTTGATAAGAATGTCCCTGGTGAATGGGGCGGTTCTGTTAAAAAGCTTTTCCATATTGACATGTGCTTGAATCAGGCTTTGGTTTTGTGTTTTTCAAACATGCTATGGACCTTTTTTTTTTTACTCCAACGTATTTTACTAGTTTTATGACTTTTCTGTATAAATGAAATTGAAACAATTGAAAAGAGGGAGAGAAACCAATATGTCAAGGAATCACACCTATTAACAAGAGGCTTCTGACATAGGAATTAAATTGGCAGCAGTGAAAACCTCATTACACATTATGTGTTACATTTGATTTCATTTTAGTACTAAAATCAACATTTTTAAATGTTAAAAAATTGGCAAAGGTGAGGCTTAATTTCTCTCAAAAGAACATATTTGAATTTAAATGAGGTGACATTATAGGAAATTTTTAAATGGTTAGCCTATATAATAAAAGCCTAATATCCAAATTGTCCCCTCGGGTGGTCATTCGACTGCTCGCTATGACCTGTGCTGACCACCAGGGGGCGGCGCGGAATATGGAGGGCGTCAGCGCTGGCAGCGGGTGGCAGTGGAGGTGCTGCCAGCCCCATTGGGCCCAAATGAGAGCGGGACCATGATGGGATGGTGGAGCAGGTGAGCAGGTGCCACCAGGCCAAGGCGGGTGCAAGCAGGGGCCCGATCGCCCCACCAATTGACCCGCAGACAGTGACCAGTGGCGGCGGTCGGGGGCCGGGCCGCCGCCCAGTTCCCAGGCACTGAGGGGACCGGGCGGGGCGCCTGGCCCTGACCGATCGCCCTGCAGGTGGGATGGTGGAGCAGGTGAGGGGGCAGTGCCAGGCCACAGCGGAGTGCCAGGTGGGGCTGTGAGGCCACCCCAAGGACCCCACCTATGCAGGAATTCATGCAGCGGGCCTCTAGTATTTTATATAAAGAAGAATAAATCAGTGACAAACTTAGATGTGTAGTAACAGAAAATTTCAATGAATAAAATCCACTGATGATATTCAACTCATTATATTAGTTGCTGGGTTTATAAAGAAAACACACCTATTTCTAGCTCTTAAAATTACACAATTATATAGACAAACAAATTCATATTTTAAATAATGTGAGAGTACAACAATGGAAGTCTGATTCTGAGGGCAGCAGATACCAACCACTATGTTGCCTGAAATGTAACTGACTCTCAATAAATGTGGATTGAACCAAAATGAAAGCTTTAATGAATAAATAAGTTAATGAAATGATGATCTATGATTTGAAAATATAGTGAATGCTAATCATTAATGCTTTACTGAACTATAAATAACAATGGAGAAATTTCTCCATTATTTGTGAATATTACTTATTGGTTAAAATATACTTTCCTGCCCTAACCGGTTTGGCTCAGTGTATAAGGCATCGGCCTGTGGACTCAAAGGTCCCAGGTTCGATTCCAGTCAAGGGCATGTACCTTGGTTGCAGGCACATACCCAATAGGGAGTGTGCAGGAGGCAGCTGATTGATGTTTCTCTCTCATCGATGTTTCTAACTTTCTATCCCTCTCCCTTCCTCTCTGTAAAAAATCAATAAAATATATTTAAAAAAATAAAATATACTTTCCTTTTAAAAATATCCTTCCTTGGCCATATATCAAATGATACAGAAGCTTTAACCCAAAATGATAGATGTGCTGAAGCTAATATACAGCCTAAAAAGACAGGTCACGACAGAGTCACCAGATCGACCCCACAACCTAGCAACTGAAGGGAAAAGGCCTGATGTAGCAGGAGCAAGCAATTTTTCTCGATCTTGGTCTAATGCAATGGACCACGCTGATTGTAATTCTTTTATGATGTGCTATAGCTGTTGCTTAAATATTTGAAAGTTCTATGTTTCATTTGTTTGGGTTGTTCAACATTTATGTTTTTTCTATTTGCTCCATCACCAACCTTTGCTTATAATATAGAATCACTTCTTCATCGAAGTACTCAGTATGTGAAGGGCTCATTTTTCATCTCCTCTACTCTAGTAGTAGCTAAGGGGAGGGGCGAGCCATGCCTACTTCACCTTTCTGACTGGCCTGCCATTCGGCACAGTTCTCAGTACCTTAAAAGAGGTCAGCAAAGCTTGTTGAATGAGTGAATGGATAAGGAGTTGACTGGCCTATTGATTTCACCACCTCCTTTTTCTGCAACTTGTCTCCCTTTATTGGCGAGTGCTTTCTTGTTTAAGTATTGGGAAGAATATTGGGCTCAGCATCTTTAAGGTGGGTCTTAAGAAATGTCTATGGGGATTACTATACCAGATTGGCTTCCCTGGTACATGGCAGCACTTCCCTATGCCCTGGGGAGCAGCAGAAAGCATACCACTGAAATAGTGTGGATTATGGTGCAAGATTATGGACAGGGGTAAGTTTGCATAACATTTTCCAAAAGCCGCTATTAAGGGGTTTAAAAATATCCCATATAAAGTAGTCAGGTCTTAAAAACTAGTATCAGTTTGGTGGAGTAAATCCATTTCAAGCTTTAGACTTCAATAAATGGCTGTACAATCAGCATGTAACCATACATGAAGCCAACTGCATGTCTTTAAATTGGGTGTCATATTTTATCCTAAATTACTTTTAAAAATATGGACTCTTTGAAATTGCCACTTAAATTTGAGCTTCTAAGAAACTTACCAAGAGAGAAAAGCTTGTTCCCTTGATTTTCTTGGAAAAAATAAAAGGATTTGAAATGATGAAGCTTATTAAACCTGAAGCCTAGCTTTTAACAAGTTACTACCAACCTTCAAAGCATTCTTTGAGATATACAGGTTTTTGTGTGTGTGTGGGGCGGGGGGGCGTGGTGAGGGAATCATATTGACACTAAAGTAGTGTTTGCTTAATCCACCACCCATCATTACTTTTTTTCTTTACACTTATGTTAGTGTACCCTAATATTCCTTTGAGATCTAGCAAGGGATTTAAAAAGTGTGTGCTTAATGCTGGTCATATATTTTTTCTTCCTCTTTAGGGAATAGAGATAGTAGACTTTGACATATGTGACAAACTCTTTAAGTTTTTAATATATGTTGCTGTCATTAAATGTGAGTATCAATTATATCATATTTTAAGTATCACACATTTATTTAGGCTAAAAATTCAAGCTGTGGAATCATATAGATCATTGCAAATCAAAGAAATAGGTAGTACTGAAACAACTCACACATGAGCTATATACTTAATGAAGCACTGACTTTCAAAAAAGTCACTGAGAGAATGTAAAGGGAGTCATTTCCTTAATTCCTTTGTATAATGTTTTCCTTATTGAAGTAAAGTAACAAATTACTGAGAACTATTCAAAATAAAATAAGCAAAACCATCACAATTTTATTCCAAACATTTGAGTAACCCTGGTGATGGGTCAGTTCCCAGCTCACTGCTCAGATATCAGGCGGTGCCATGCTCCACTTGGGTTGCACACTGTTTTCTCCTCTCGAAGTGTTTTTCTAGGAGTTGATGTTCATTACAACATTTATACATAGTGGAATCCATTTCCCATGTGCCTTATAATTACTTTTTAATGCAATATGCTACTGAGAAGAGGATTATTTTTCAAGTTCAGTAACTTTTTCTCCATTAAGCATGCTTATTTTTCAACACCTTCGCTATGGCGTGTTGGCTCTGTTGGTATTGCAAAAAGGACCAAATTGCTTCCTGCTCACTAGGCAGCCATCCTAAAGTAACAATTTGGATCAACCTGATCCGGGCAGCATTAGTGTTTCATTTACTGTGATGGATTCTTTTATTTTTAGTATATTTCAGGAAAGTTTGATGTTCATGTGTACATTTGTATTTTTCTTAAACTTGCCATTTACATTATAAGACATACTTTATAGAATTGTGGAGTTGGGAAGAAGCATGAAGATCTATTTGTTCATATCCTTATAATATGTAATTCTTACTAAAAAAAACGTAATAGATGATGGTCCAGAAGTGCAATCATGCAGTGGTATTGTATATGGTCAAGTGCAAATGTAATAATTTGTCCTGGATGATTCTAAATTAACTTTTGTACACTAGCTTTTTTGTTTTTCTTTTCTTTTTTTCCCATCAAGAATGTGTCCTGCAATATCGAAATATCAGACTGCCGTGAGGACAACCACTACAGTAGTTTTGAAATTCATTTTAATGATATTCAAACAATAATGATATGCAAATAATGATGATCAGTGAATAGAAAATTATATATCAATTGGTCATCTTTTATCTTTCACCTCTCATTTTTCCTCAGTATTTTAAGGACAAGGATTTTGGTCTCATTTACTATCTTAAGCACAGTGTCTATGACAGTACCTGTCACATGGTAGGTATTTATATGTAAAACATATAAATGAATGTTATTTGTAATTTCAATGGCTTCAATTAGTATTTAATTGACTGGAGTGACATATAAAATTGTTATTTCTAGATAAAAATAATATTTAAATCAAAGAGGAAGATAGAAGGGAAAAATAATGTTTATTGAAAATCACTGTTTTAAGTATTATCCTCCTCCATTTCATTTAACATGCTCATCTTTAAGAGAGCTAGTGTCACCCCATTATACAGAAAGTCAATTAAGCTTAGCAAAGTGGTATGTCCAAGGACATGCCGGGATTTAAAAATACTGTCTCCCAATTTTAAATGTATATTTCTTTCTATTACTATTCAAATTCTGCTGTTGGTCAGAACTACATTAGCAGCAAATGATGTGAATTATTTTGATTTACTATTGACGTGATACCAATGTATATGGAATTTTATGGTTCCCATAATATTTTAATGTAGTTTATTTGATCTTAAGATAAGTGTGACAGACACTGTTAGTGTCCTATCCATTTTTCTCGGGGCTCACTTTTCCTGAGAACCTCCAATGTAGCCTTCTGTGACTCTTTGCCTGAAGATTTTCTGGGGCCACCAGGACTTCCTAAGGGTACATAGGACCGGCTGGAAGTGGTAGGCATGTAATGTCTCTGGAAATAGCTCTCATACAATGACTGATAGGAATTGGAGGATAAAGATCCCAGTTTCCTCACCCTTCAATCGAGCAACTCAGCACACATTCCACATGGTTTCTGAGAGGTCTCCAGGTGCTCAAAACAGTCACCTGTTCCATAGTACAGCCTTTATGGCTTCATCCCCCTTCCTTTCTCATCACCCCATTCCTGACCAGGGCTTCCTGGGTTCATCTCTGAAATGAGTTGCTTTCGTTCTAACACTTACCTTGTGCTCAGATTCTGGGGGATTACGATCTAAGGTATGAAGATGAGTTTTATCATCCCTCTCCACAATTAGGAAAGACTGATGTTTAGAAAAATATCACACACACCAATTCATAGAGAAGAAGTGATCAAGTTTACCTGCAGTTTTCTGTTTCTGTGTGCATCTTGCTTTATGTGTGACGAGTCTCCAGTTTTTCCCAGGGCCTTCCTTGTGTGGTGGGTGTGGCTCTCTGTTCACACGGCTCTGTGGTATCTCCTTCCTCCTTCCACATGGACAAAAGCAAGAAGGCAAGATCAGTGGTATCAGTCTCTGCTTGGGACAAATGTAGTTTTAGGTTTAGGCCTTTAGGTTCCATCCAAATTTAAGATAGTTTGGCTCTAGATCATAGAAATTAAATCAAAATGATTTTTCTGAGGTTACTATGTCTAAAACTATGTTCACAATTAAACAATTTAGTTGCTTTCACTAAGGGTAAAATACACAACCGACAATTTAATTTTAAGCAAAATTTCTCCCATGTTAAGTACATGCAAGTCAGAAGGGACTAGGTTTATACCCGTTATTGTTTTGTCCCCATCTTTGTTCTCTGACACCCTGTTTATACTGGCTTCAGTGCTCTGACTATTTCTGTTCACATTGTCAGGCCTGGCAGAGGAGGCCTTTTAAATCCCGCTGCTTGGAACACAATACCCCACAATTACTATTATTACTAGACATGATGCTCTGGTTTCCCTGTTTCCTTTCAAGCTTTTAGTGCTCTTTCTTTTGTTTTCCTTGCATTTTATCTTGCCTGCTTCTATGAGCCATGTGTATTCTGGAGCCTCTAGGAGGTATAGTACCTTGGCCTGTGGCTCTCCTGTTCTGCTCGATGTCTCCTTGAACCCTGTGGTCACTCACTCAAAACACCACCAACATCCACAATTAAGCTGTACTCCTTCTTGCTTTCTGCTTGTAGGATTTTTCTGTCTCTGTAATTTGTTCATTCCTTCACCAAACTTGCTCTCTAATCATGCCTCTCGGGATTTATTTTCATCTTTGTCCTTAACATTAGTTGGCACTAACTTGTTTACTCGCCCATATATTTCTTTTCTTTTCTCCTGTATGAGACTGAGTCCCACAAGGACAGGGGCTTGATGCTGTGTTTCTTGTTTCTCGTTGTATCTCTGGGTCTTATCACATGTTTATCTCTGAAACCCAGAAGAAAACACAAAGCTGACATATCCCATGCTTTCTCTAATCACTGTGAAGTAACAAAAATCCTTTGATCAGTTCAAGTTGCAAGATAGTTTCCTTTCAGAATTAGAATGCCCAGTTGCATATGATGTCAAACTGTCCAACGATTCTTAGTCACAAGTACTTCCCCTCCTATTTCTGTCTTGATACCTTCAGCAGAGAAGGGAGCAAAGTCTGTTTCTCCTCTGATTTTTAACCAGAGTTTGAGGACAGTGGGGGAGGAGAGGGATGGAGAGAAGGAAAGATGTCACCTGGCTGGCTGATGGAGAGAAGGAAAGATGTCACCTTGAGCTCTTTGGAGACTGCCCATCCACTAGCTAACTCTCACCTGTAGTTACTCTGATAGAGGAGGTGATACAGCTCCCCTAGCTTATTGCTGACTCCTTTCACAGTCCATAGCAACCTTCAGTACCCTCTGAAGGCGACTCCAATACACAGGGTCTAAGACAGCTCCACTTGTCTCTCTTGCACCTAAGTTGCATCTAGTCTATGGGTAGCTTTAAGGCGTCCTTTCAGTTGACTAAGGCTGGGAAGGTAGGCCAATCCCAAAGAAGCAGGTTCTTTCTTCATTCATTGGCGTCTGGTCAGTCCTCTCATGCACTTTATAATTATTCAGTGGGAGTCTGGCATGGCCCTCTTCCACAGAAAGCTTCTGGTTAAGTGCGGGACTCATAACAAAGCTCTCTGCAAAGAATCCACCATTTCTCATGGGTTTTGGCTTACCCTTTTCAGTTCTCCATGTGAGATGTTTGAATATTATAACTAGTGTTTGTACAACTGCATATACATTTCTCACAACTTCCATTCTTAAATCCTCTTAAACTCTCTATTGCTCTTTGGTCATATTTATATTTCATAGGTGGGTTCATTTACTATGATAGATCAGTAAACCCAGATTTCTTAAAGGAGTGTTATTTCTCATGGTAAATTCATATTAATATATAATGGTTTCCTTGCAGGCCAAATAATTGTTTGCTATAATTTAGTTAAATGGTGGATTTAATTAAAGCAGACATCTTAACTTCATTTCTTAGCAGAGTTCCAATTCTTTGTTTCAATAATAAACAATAGGAATTTATCCCAAGAAACCAGAAACACCAATCAGAAAGGACACATGCACCCTTGTGTTCACAGCAGCACAATTTAAAATAGCTAAGATTTGAAAACAGCCTAAGTGCCCATCAGCAGATGAGTGGATTAGAAAACTGTGGTACATCTACACAATGGAATACTATGCTGCTATAAAAAAGAAAGAACTCTTACCATACACAACAGCATAGATGGACCTGGAGAGCATTATGCTAAGCAAAATAAGTCAGTCAGAGAAGGATAAGTATCACATGATCTCACTCATTTGTGGAATATAATGAACAATGCAAACTGATGAACAAAAATAGATATAGAGACAAAGAAGCATCAAACAGACTGCCAAACTTCAGTGGGAAGGCAGGGGAAAGGGGGAAAGGGGGTAAGAGATCAACCAAAGGATTTGTGTGCATGCATATAAGCGTAACCAATGGACACAGACACTAGAGGGGTGAGGGCTTGTGCTGGGGGGTGTGGGGGTGGGGGTTACCAGGGAAAGGTCAATGGGGGAAAAAGGAGACATATGTAATACTATGTGTTTTACTTTAAACAATAAAGAATTTTAAAAAAAGAAAAGAAAAAGAAAAATGTTCCACAGTCTAATCCAAAGCAAAAATGAAATGTCCTGAAACCTGACTTTTGACTATGATATATTGATTAGTTATTTTAGGCCATCAGACTTGAGAAACTAAATAAAATGTACATCGCTCTGTTAAACAAACAAACAAAAAACAAACATACAAACAATAGTACTAGCTAATATTTATTGAGTGCTTCCTAAGAGGTTGGCACTTGGCACTATGCTGTTTTATATAAAATATTATTTGAGAAGAACATTATAGACTGATTTTGTATACCACACACCATTCTTTACTTTACATGTATTAGCCAATTTAACCTTCACAACAGCCTACACTATGAGGTAGATTCTGTTTTTATCATCCCAATTGTAGAGACAAGGAACAGAGATTTAAGCAACTTATATGAAATCACATAGCTATGAAGGCCAAGCAAGGATCTTTCCCATATCTCATTGTCCAACTTAGGCCTCAAAATAACTTGTTGAAATATCTGTTTCAGTTCTGTTCTAGAGATTACCAGCTTAAAAAAAAATTGATTGATTTGAGAGAGGGGGCCAGAGAGAGAGAGAGAGAGAGAGAGAGAGAGAGAGAGAGAAACAATGCTTTATTGTTCCACTTATTTTTGCATACATTGGTTGCTTCTTGTATGTGTTCTGACCAGGGATTGAACCCACAACCTTGGCGTATCTGGATGATGCTCTAACCAACTGAGATACCCGTCCAGAGCCGAGATGATCAACCTCTTAAGGGAATCAATTAACTATTATTTAATTTTCTATTCCAAGTACATAGGGTACAGTGAATGTTTTAAAAATTACCTTTTGAGTGGAATACAACTTTCAACCTTGGATTTTGTAATTCAAAAATGTATTAAAAATCTATTTACATAAAATTAAGAAAATGATTCTTAGTGTATCCTTCCAAATTTCTGATTGAATAAGTTCTCAACAAAAATATAAACAAGCAGCAAGAATATTACCCAGTTTATATTATTTCAACTTTCCAAAGAATGTTAAAAACTTACTCCTCTCTAAACAACTGTCAGTGGTTAATATTTTTTTTAGATTGTTGCAGAGATCCAAATTAGGCAAAATAATAGAGCTTTCATTTCTACTCTCCTTGTTTATCTTTACTTTTGACCCAAATTGGGCCATGTCTTTCCTGAGGTTTGTACAGTATCCAGAGCTCTTGGCTTCTTGGTATTCTTAATAAAACTACAAACTTTTCAGGAATTACTTTTGAATACTATAATATTTTCTGATGCTAGTCATAACTACATCAGAAAAAAAAAATCTTAGTGTGGGCTCATTCATTTACTCATCTTCTCCCAAGTCAAAGTGTCAAATTTATATACGAAATTCAGCCTTTATTTAAAGTCCATTAGTATAGGAAAAAAGTTTTTATTTCAGAACCAAAACCTGGACTTCTTAATTTCTTTTATATGATAAATCCCCTAATTATAGCAGAATGATTTAATAAATACTTTGGCTTTGAGAACATAAGTGGATTCTAAAGTAAAATACACTAATTCTATTTCAAACATTAACTGGATTTTGGAGTGTCACTTTAGCATATTATTTAGTAGTTATTATTTATTTATAAACTTTTTTTGTTTCCTCCACATTCTGTCCTCAACTCCAAGCAAGAAAGCACAATGATCATGTTTATATAATTATACAGATATCTAGTTATATAATAAATAACTGAAAAACAATTTTATCACACATTTTTAAACTTTAAGCCTAAGAAATTTATGGCTGAAGAAAGTCCCTCCCACCACACAGGCAAATATAGAGGAGAGCTCTTTCTCTTTCTCTAAGCCACAACTAAACTTTATGTTTATAAATGTGCTGGATTCCCTAAATAATCCCCAAGTGTACTAATCTTAGTTATAATTGCCACAAAAACATGTTATTTTTGAACTTATATGCACAGAAATTTATATAAAGGGTGGGACAAAGGTAGTTTTATAGTTGTGAGTACATGAAACATAGAAACACAGACTTCATCCTTGTATTATTTATTATTTTATTGTTTTCCATACAAACAACTGTATACTTACTTTTGCCACACCTTTTATTAAGCCTTATAATAAATAGGAACTCAGAATAAGAAAATTTCTAATTCATCTTAGAACAGACTATTATAATTAAAAGTGACTATAGGGCCTTGGCCTGTTTAGTTCAGTGGTTAGAGTGTCAGCCCATAGACTGAAGGGTTGATTCCAGGTAGATTCCTGGTCAAGAGCATGAACATTGGCTGTGGCTTGACCCTGGCCTAGGTCAGAATGTGTGAGGAAGGCAACCAATCGATGTATCTCTCTCACATTGATGTTTCTCTCTCTCTTTCTCTTCCCCTCCTCTGCCCCTCCCACTCTTTCTAAAAATCAATGGGAAAATATCCTCAGGTAAGGACTAAAAAATAAAAATAAATAAAACAAAAGTGACTATAAGGATTATTAGTGAAATATCTCCGTGTTTCAAATATATCTGTATAATGTGTCTTTTCTACTAGTAACAAAGGTTGTCCTGGATCACAGGGATCATGGCTTACAATGTAAATTAGAATGGACAACCAGGTACTCAATACATGTTCTTTAAGTCAACTAAGTCAACTGTCAAGTGCTAGTACTCATTTTAAAGGACATCTTCTTAAATGTCCTTTAAGAAGAAAAAACTATACATAAATATTCTTTGAAATGGGATCTCCTTTGGTTTAAATGGGAAGAATACCTGATAATGGTGATAACAGACTAAAAAAGTTGAGTGAGTTTTTCAGTGGTGTAATGCTAGGATTACATAGAGAAGAACAATTCATTAGTGCAAGGTTGGCCACAATTGGCACCAGAATTGGCAACTTCTTCTGTACTGTTATTTTGAGGGGAACATAGAGATCCTATTTTGCCAGAAATATTGTCCACCAGCCTCTGTGTTTTCCAGAATTACTTTTGTCATTCCTTGTTAAGGATTAAGTCTTTGCTAACACGTCGTAAGCAAATATATTACATCCATGACAAAAATGTATCACCATCACCAGGAGCAAATGAGTGAATGCACCTCAGTTAACTGAGAATAAAGGTCAGAGTACAGACTCATATCCAGTTCCCATGTAGTACTGGGAGGCTCTGAGTAGCAGAGATACTGGTCGCTAGGAAAAGCTTTAAGAAGCCACCTAAAAGAAGGATAAAGGTGAATAAAATTTACCTATGTCAAATTCAAGACATTAATAGGCAAGTATGTAATTGTGGTTACTTTGAAAGTACACATTTGAATAAAATTTTGTTTTATAATCTAGCATTGTACATTCTACTTTTGCTTCACAGTACTTACCATGCCTTGTGATGATATTGTAGGTGTGATTTTTTTAACTCTTGTTGCACAAGTTCACACACACACACACACACACACACACACACAAATGAACTCTCATGGGCCTTAGGCCAAAAGGTCTAACTATTTCTTTACTATTTTATCACCAGCATAACTCAGGGCTTGACACATAAAAGTTGCTCAATAAATATTTGTTGAATGAACCTAAGTTAATGAATAACAAACTAATACACCTAAATTATGTTTAAGAGAGTTGGCCAAGGTTTGAGCCTTTGTTTGATGTTATCTACTTTCCCTTTAATTATTTAATTCTGACTAGAAAAATGCAGCATCCATTGCAGAAGGATAGAGTAACAGTGAAGTTGTAATAGACTTCAGGTCCACTTTTAAATGCCATGGATTTAATTTTAAATAATTGCATGGATTGGGCAAGGTTAACTATGTAAGCCATAGATATTTTAAGTAATTATGACTTATGAGATGCCATGGCTTTTATGAAAACAAGATTTTGTAAGGTGAAGAAGTCATTTTAAATATTATTGTGTGAGCAGTCAGCAGTGGCTATTGGATCAGAATCCAGAACCACAGAAGGGTTGGCTTGAGCTCTAAGGGCTACATCAAGCTCTCTCTCTCACGTGCTCTTCATTAAAAGTGCATATATGTTGAAAGCCAGCAATATGTGGAAAAGTAACTTCTGCTCAGTGATTATTTTCTTTGGGCTAAAAATGAATACCACAGATGGATTCCTTCTACATTTTTTTTCCTTATTTTGACCACTGCATTTGAGAATAAAGGCATTGGATTGTTAAAGAGTGCTGCGGAAGTTTAACTTTGACTTCCCTACTTTGAAAGACCAGAAAGCTTTCCTTAGTATCCTCTGCTTCTCTCTCTCCCATGTATCACCCATTTTAGGAACTCTTTTACTTCTGATAATATCACATTTTAGTTTGGGAGAAGGGACATCCTTAGATCTCAGTTCATCCATGACCGGATGCATTCTCCCATGTCTCCTTGCCTCTAGAGCAATGGGAACATAATTCACTTTGCAACCCAAATTAGAATTCCACAAAAGTGAGCACAGCAATGCCTAGCACATTGAATGAACTTGAGGCATATTTAAGCCTTGACTAGTAGGCTCCATGGCCTGAACATGCCAATCTCAATACTGAAGATGATTTTTTTTTTCACCAAAACACATGTTTTTGATCTATCCAGACATTTCTTCTTAGGAAGCTTAGAAAGCCAGCCTGGTTAAGTCTGTATTAGATGGCCTTAGCTGACAAATGTTTTACAACTTGAAAGCCTATTGATCCAATTTGTTGTCATTTCTACAAAGAAATTTTTTGCACATCACAATGATAATGAGTTGAGTTTTAAAAAGCAAGCTACCGCCATCTAACTGTAAATGCATTTTAATTTTAGTCCCTAAGCTAACTTTTGATAGCTTTTAAACCTCTTTTTAGGGACAAAGAAAGACATTAATAGGAATATTATAAAAAGCAAAATTTTTATAGTAAATACAAATATTGGGCATAATGTTAACCAAATGTTTTATTGCTTAAAATACAAATTAAAGTTCACTACCTTTCATTCTCAGGATATCAGAAGATACTTGCTTATTCCAGAGCAATAAATGGTCTTGAAAACTAGCCAAGCTCTGGACAGATGGCTTGATTGGGTTGAATTGTCTTCTGTACACCAGAAGGTTGTGGATTCAATTTCTGGTCAGGACACATACCTAGGTTTTAGGTTTGATCTCTGATAAGGTCACCTGTGGGAGGCAACCGATCAATGTTTCTCTCCTCCTCCTCCTCCTCCTCCTCCTCCTCCTCTTCCTCCCTTCTCCTCTCTCTAAAATCAATAAAAACATATACTTGGATGACAATTAAAAAATTGACTAAAGAAAAATTTAATTGTAAAAAAAATTTTAAATAAAGAAAACTAGGCAAACGTCTTTTAATTGCAAAAAGGGCCACAGTAGTTAGAGATAGGGCCCCGATTCCCATTACCACCTTGATACACACATTCAACTTATCAGTCTACTACTGGTAGATCAGTAACACAGTCTTACATAACAGAGGGGCCATCAAGATAGTCAACATTGGGCCAGTGAATAGGTTTGGATTATAGAATTTCCTAGCAACATTTAAGTATTTGTGTGTTTTGTTTTGTTTTTAATTTGTTTATTCTTAGTATAATTTTGCTATCTTTAAGACTACAAATTCTCAGTAAATTATAAACTGATTCATAAATTTGTGTTAATACCAGGAATAAATAAAATTGATATTAATTATAGTATAAATTAAGATTTTTGCTTTAATGTTATCTTCTGTTGTGTATAAAGAAGCCTATTGTTTTCTTCAGGCTGTTCAAAGAAAGGAAAAAAATTACAGTTTGAAACAGAACCACAATTACTCATAAATAAATATCTAAGTGATTGATAGTTCTATACCATATTCAGTCTAAAGAGCAGCCAGGTTGGTTTCAGGATTGCTGTCACTTTTAATGCCCTTTGACAAAATAGACAGTGAGCTGTTCCAGCCATCCTCTTAATGTGTTCCAGTGCTGGAAATTGTTGTGTAGCATACTAGTATAAAACTAGTTACCAAGCTTAATTCAGTTATGCTTCTGTAGTTGAAGATTTTGAATCATTCAGCATAAGTAAATGCCATGTCACTGATATGGTTCCATTTGTTTTCATAAGCACTTATTGATACCAGACACTTTCCATCATAAAATGCTTAGGTTAAAATTAATTTTCCCAATGATTATTAAGTATAATGTGACAGTTTTTAAAAATAGAAGTTTAAGGCTTTGCAGAAGGGTACATATATGAAAGAATAAGATTGACATGCCATAATATTTTTATCTGACAACTAGAGGCTCGATGCATGAAATTCATGCAAGGGGCTAGGCCTCTGGCTGCAGGGGTGGCCTCTGCCTCTGCCTCTGCCCTCGCCTCGCAACCCCAACCCCCCATGTCAGCCAGGGGCCTCTGCCTCTGCCTCGGCCCCAGCCCGCAGCGGCTTGGTCCAGAAGGTCGTCTGGTCTAATAAGCATATTACACTTTTATTATTATAGATATGCTGCATCTCAATCTCCTAAGAGCTCTTAACATGGGAGTTAGATGTACAGTAGTTGACTCTTACTGTGGTTTTGCTTCCTGTGATTTTGCTTTTCATGGTTTTAGTACCCTCCAGTCAACTGCCAATGGGAAACATTAAATGTAAAATTCCAGAAATAAACAATTTGTAGTTTTAAATTGTGCACTGTTATGAATAGTGGCATGAAATCTCACACCATCCCACTCGCTCCCTTATGTAATATGAATCAGCCCTTTGTCCAGGGTATCCACACTGTGAACACTGCCAGCCCACTAGCCACTTACTTAGTAGCCCTTTGAGTTATTAGAGGGACTATTGACCCTTGTGGGAACACAGCGCTTGTGCCCAAGTACCCTTGTTTTACTTACTAGTGGCCCCAAAGCATAAGAATAATGATGCTGGCAATTCGGACATGCCAAAGTGAAGCAGTGAAGTACTTCCTTTAAGTGAAAAGGTATGTGTGTAAAATGTTCTTGATCTTGACCTTAATTTGGTATGCTGGTGTTTTTGTTTTGTCTAAAAGAATACATAGCTTTTGTAATAGATGTGATGCCTGGTCACTTATCATATTGCCACTTTATAACATTTATAGCAATGAAGAATTTAGTAACTAATCTAAAGATTGATTTTTCCTGCTTCTGAGGTTTTCAGGAACCCTCTGCAATTGGTGATATCTATACTAATAAAAGGGCAATATAATAATTAGACTGGGAGACCATCCGGGAGACCTTCTGGACGTCCTTCCAGACAAAGCCATGGTGGTGGGGCCGAGGCAAAGGTAGTTAGGGGCAATCAGGCCAGGAGGGGAGGGAAGTTGGGGGTGATCAGGCCAGTGGGGGTGGGGGAAGTTGGGGTTGACCAGGCTGGCGGGGGGGGGCAGTTGGGGGCAATCAGGCCAGCAAGGGGGGGCACTTTGGGGTGAGAAGGCCAGTAGGGGGGACAGCTGGGGGCGAGCAGGCTGACAGACAGAGTGATTAGGGGTGATCAGGCAGGCAGGCAGGTGAGCAGTTAGGAGCCAGCGGTCCCGGATTGTGAGAGGGATCCCAGATTGGAGAGGGTGCAGGCTGGGCTGAGGGACAGCTCCCCTGCATGAATTTTGTGCACTGGGCCACTAGTATATATATATTATTCTTGCACCCAACCTCTATCAACTTATATTCTAAGAGTAAATGAAATATGAACATAAATTATATTCCCTAAATTTTTGTGGTAGGCAGCATGTGTTTGATGGGGTCTTAGGTAAATTCAAGCTTAAAGGGTGTGCATAATGAGAAAGATCCGGAGTCTCAAACCTGGTTTATGAATGCATAATTTCATATGGATAGTCTACCAACCTAAATTTTCTTTGTAATCAACAAAATATCATACAGAGTGGAAAATGTGACACTAATTCTTATGATACTGTAGAAATTTTTATATGAAAGCCAATTTATAACTTATGTAAAAGAAATAAGTTAATATTAAAATATTACATACACATGAAAATCTCCAAAATATCTGGGAGCTTTTCAGAAGCTTCAATGAATCAGATTTTAAGAAACATTTTCTTATCTCACCCTCTCTATAGGTGTGGGAATGATTACACTAGAGCAGTGGTTCTCAACCTGTGGGTCGCGACCCCTTTGGGGGTCGAACAACCCTTTCACAGGGATCGCCTAAGACCATACTGCATATCAGATATTTACATTACGATTCATAACAGTAGCAAAATTACAGTTATGAAGTAGCAACGAAAATAATTTTATGGTTGGGGGTCACAACATAAGGAACTGTATTTAAAGGATCAGAAGGTTGAGAACCACTGCACTAGAGAGTTAGGAGAAACCTAAAGAATATGTGACCCTTTCTCATATTGCATACTTAGAAACTCAAGAAGCAATATAGTTTACAATATGTTTAAGGTTGATTTTAATTTCCTCTGAAAATATCAAAGACGTGCCCTTATGTGAGCCCCATGGATATAAGTTGACACTTGAGTTACCAGTCTCAATTGAACTTTAGATTTTGTGGGTAATTCAAGTACTACTGTGCCTCTTCAATAATCTGTAGAGCAGATACTTTGCCTTTAAATTTTTTTCTAGGCAATTATGAATTGCTTTTTTAGTAATTACAACAAAAACTAAATATTAGAAAGATGATAAGATGCATAGATTTGTGAACAATGTCACATTCTTATAAACGTTGCTAAAATCTTGCCACAGATGGGTAAATGTTTGTGGATCATATATGCAATTTGAATACCACAGAGTTAAGAAAATGGATCCTCAAGGGATGTTGTAGAAGATAATTTTTCTATCTGTTCCTGAAACTAATGACACACAAGAATATTTGAGACTTTTGTCAAATATCCTAATTACATAAGCTACCATTGCCAATACACTTTTATATAAATATATCAGATAATTAGTACTACTATTTCATTCTAAACCTCAGTTTGTCATTGTTAAATGGCCATGATGAGTTTACTTGCCCATAAAAATTTGTGAGGATTAAATGAGGTAATCCATGCAGTGTACAGTGCATTGTATAGTAAATAGTAGCTATTGTTGAATATATTGCTTATGGCTCTCTTCTTTCTTGTCTCAGCCTCAATTTATTTCTCAGCACATCCAAGTATATCTGACAGCAATCATTACTCTTTCCATGCCTTTATTTGAAGAGTAGCATTTTAACAAATGTCTGATCAGTAATTGCTTCCATAAAGACTCCCAAATTATCCATGCAATAGAAATCTCTGTCTACCGCACATAATTTTTTTAAGGATTTTGAAATTTGGGGCTCAGCTTTTTGAATGTCTCAGTTGTGGGTATCAGATTTAGCATCGTTCCTTCCAGAACACAGAGATGAGTGACATTCTTTGTCATCTATTTTTTTTCAACTAAGTATGTGCTGTAACACAATTACCAGAAATCCTCTGTAACTGTGGGAATTTACCCTAAGTCAAGGGCATGATGAGGGGCATTTATGGTGAATATTTAGATATGATTGTGTGGTTCCTATGCTAAAGGATGTCCAATCAATGCTCAAGGAAACTCTTCCTTAAAAGAGTGGATTAAAACCCTCATTGCCACTGAAAGGGTCAGCAGACATGCTATCATAGACAATCTTTTAGATGATCTCAAATCAATCCAGTGAGGAAGGTTAGCCAGTCATGAGAGACCCTCCAGTGACCATGGAAGATTTGTAAGTTGCTACTGCTGAGAAGATTGACCACTAGAAGCTCATAAGTAACCATCATCTCTGATGGAGCTACCACCACTGACTGCTGATGGATCCTATCAGAAAGCTGCCAATGCTAAGTGGAACTAGCAAGAGATACTGCTAAAGATTCTCCCCTCATGTGCTCTCACATGACAGTCCATGTCAACTCTTACCCCATAAACTTGTGATCCCTGCAGAACTTCTCATATTGTGGTTTCAAGTTATTTCTGTATCACCAGTACTTGACCTAGAGGCTAAAACATGGTAAAAAAAAAAGTATTTAATGAGGGAGGGAAGGAAGTGAAATAATTCGGTAAATTATTACATGGGAGCCCTCACTGAGATTAGAAAATAGATTATGGCCAAGACCGGTTTGGCTCAGTGGATAGAGTGTCGGCCTGCGGACTGAAAGGTCCCAGGTTTGATTCCGGTCAAGGGCATGTACCTTGGTTGTGGGCACATCCCCTGTGGGAGGTGTGCAGGAGGCAGCTGGTTGATGTTTCTCTCTCATCGATGTTTCTGACTCTCTATCTCTCTCCCTTCCTCTCTGTAAAGAAATCAATAAAAATATATTTAAAAAAAATAGATTGTGGGGTTGGGGAGATCTGAAGGTCTAAGAAACACCTTCCCTCTCATTGTGATTTACCCTTTGGGGTATTGTGTGTGGAGAGTGGGCTGGAGTACAGGTTACTGAAGATGATTGGTTGGGATGGAGAAAAAAATAGTACACAATGACTTTTCCAATAAGTACCTCAAAGTGAAGAAAAGTCATATTACTCACTAGTAAATTTGATGGCATTGAAAGTCCAGAAATACTGGAATACATTAAGAAAATTTGAATTGTATTTTTCTCTTAATTTTGTTAGATAGCTCAAGTTGGGAAGTTTTAAAAAGACTTGAAAATTTGGGGAAGAGAGAGAGAGAGAGAGAGAGAGAGAGAGAGAGAGAGAGAGAGAGAGAAAGAGAGATAATGAGAATGAGATACCTGGAATGAGTTGTCTTTTGTTCACATAGAAGAGAAATACTGTGGTACTAAGTTGTCAAGGCTGTGTTCTAGGGGGGAAAATTGAGGCTAATATACTATAAATTTCATCATGGCTACAAAGTATGGGAAGATCAAAGAGAATTCATGCTTGTAAGGGAAACCAACAAAAATAAAAGGATGCAGTAAAACAGTGATAAATGTAGAATTTATTTCAAAGTTCAGCCAAGGTGCATGTCATTCTTAGAGCCCGAAGAAACTGAAGTCTTCAACAATATTTCCAAGATACTTTAGAGCATGACAAAGTATGGACTTCACTAAAGCAAACATATCTTGAATTCATGATACTGATAGTGTTGAGATAACACACAAAAGTCACTTTAGAGCATGTAGGAGGAAAAGCAACCTTTTAGGACTCTCAGCAAGCCCAGGCAGAGTCACTGGAAAACTTGTAAAATCATGTTGATTGGGGTCTTGACTCATTGAGTGGATGCCTGATTGTGACCTGAAGCCATTTATCAGGAGAAGGCAAGACAGAGATAATGAGTAATGCATATAAGAAAGGAATGGAGCTTGTAAAATATTGGTTTAACAGGATAGTAAAGCCTGTGAATGTCAAATGTGTTGGCTGAGAAAACATGTAATTTTGATTTTTGTTCTTTAAGAGAGTGGCTTGAGAAAGACTTTAATATCTACATTTTCCAATTTATAAGACAATTTTGATTGCTCATTCATCAAAGTTTGTACACTTAACCAAAAGAGATTTACACCAACATTTCCCTAATACTGCTTTTAAACAAAAATTTACTGATCCCAGGAGGAGGAATTGTTAATAAAATAGCTGCACACATTTTGTATAATTGTTAATAAAATAGCTGCACACATTTTGTATAATGCAAATTTCTATCATTTTTACTACTAAATTTGACCTGTTCAAGTGATATTTAAATAAACAGTTGGTTTATGTCACAGTCATATATATATATATGATTTTTAATCCTCTGTTCCACTTTTCTTTATTCTGTCCTCTCTCCCATACTCTATACACAGGCTTGATCCTCATACTACCCCACTATGTCCTTCTGTTTTCTTTTCATTCTCTTTTCTCTCAGGCAATACACTTTATGAGACCCTAATAACTTGACTCTATGTGTCACATAGTGTGGCTTATGCAGAAGTACTTTCACTCAGCTCAGTTCCATTTCCCAGTTTGATAATTACGGAAAAGGTATTTATTTCTTGCCTTGAGCAATTTTGACAAAGGTAAGATGTATCCTTGGTGTTCTATTTATTTTTCCTATTCTGCATGTGCATGCCATACCATGGTTTGCATATGGTAAATGTTAAATAAAGTGTACTATTAGCAGAATTGACTTTTAAATTTTTTTCTCAGATAATACCCTCCTTCTCCAGACCCCCATGACTATAAGTGTAAATTTGAGCTATATTTTATATTATTTTATTAGGTGACTTAGTCACAATCCATCTCTCTCTTTTTCCAAATACTACTTTTCAGTGATTTTAACCCTTCTTGATTCACTCCTCAGCTATTCTTGGAGCTGTGTATCTCATGCTCTCCAGTACCATACTGCATGTACTATATAGTCAGATCGCATTTCTTATTGAAGAAGTAATCGATTGAGAGGAACTAGAGACAAATAATGACCAGCTAGCTCTGAGATATTTTGCTTGGGCTTTCCTTGAGTTCTCCCAACTAGACAGACCCATTGATGTGCCCAGTGTCAATCAGCTGGAGTTTGATCATGCTCCAGCTCCTGGAAAGTCCTGCTTGAAGTCAGGAATTATTTTCAATCATCTGTGTCCAGCCCACTGAAAGCCAACATTTATTGAGTACCATCCAAGAGTCCTCACTGGGGCTTAACATATAGGTTTTTCAATTTTTTATTTAAAAATGGAGACACAGGACTTAGATTATTTAACATGCCATGAAACACTAGTAGTTGGCATAGATATGATTATATCTGTTGGCTTGGAAATAATCCACAGGAAAAAATGGGCTCTGTTGCCCTAGTTGTAGTAGATGAGTTGCCTTATGACACATTAGAACTGAGGAGGAATTGGCTGTCCCAAATGATCTCTTCCCTGTACAATTGGCCAACATGTTTGTCCAAGTCATAAAATTGAGCCTCTGCTTTAAGCTAACCTCTAAAGAGTTTAGCATTAAAATGTGTGTTAGATACTCTGCTTTTTCAAGTTCAGCTTTAGAGCTGAACCCCAAACTCAGTAGCTGAGCAGTTTATTCCTAGACTTGATCCTGCCAGTCATCCCTAAAAGTCTGTCCCACTCTCAAGCCTTATCTTGTGGTCCATGTTGGTGACTGAGGTACTGATGCCTATGGATTGATAGTAACAGTTACGTACCAGCCTACACATGTGTGAGCATCAGGTGCCATAGTGCTCCTGTTCTTCTGAACCTCACCCACCTACTGAGACCTTCATTAACATGCACCTTACTTCAAAGTGACTGCCACTCCGGAGGATCCTTCTGTAGCCAAGGGAGCCAATGATTTCTGGCATGGGACCCAAACCTTGCATGAGCACCTGGTTGTCTTCTTTCCTTTTCCTGAGAATCCTTGGCTTCCTCTCATTCAGCTTGAACTGTAGTTTCCATAGTTTAATCTAGTACCTGTGGAAGCATGTTACCAAGACCTTATCTCAAAGGAACAAAATTCTATTGGAGAGCTTTCTAACAGCAATGGGCTGTTGGGGCCAGGGGGGCAGTTTAAAGCTGCGTTACTTATTATTAGTTAGTTATTGTTAATTAAATAGACATTAGTATTGTCCTTATTTAGTTATTTTTACTGCTGTGTGATCTATACTTCTTTCCTTTGTCTTTATAACTTTGAAGGCTTCCTTGATGATACATGGTTCCTGGGAAGGCTAGAGGCAAGTTGATAAAGTTGATAAGAAAATGATTTTTTTCCTTGAACTTTTATTTTCTTTGTGTGTGTGGGGGGGGGATTGTTATAAATTTGTTTCATATTATCTGCAGGGTCTGATAAAATAGCAATTTTTAGGCAAACTGTCTTGTGATTCTATACAGAAAGTTATTTTTAATTCATATTCTTTACATTACTTATAATTTTGATAAGTATCATTTATTTCATTTTTATGCAGTAAATAAAGTATATGATGGGTTTTAAATAGAAAAACTTATAGAATAAAAAGTAATTTAAAATATTATTTTTTAGTAGAGAAAAAATATTGGTCAGGTTTCTGTTGGTCTTTTCCATATGGATATATGAGGGTTAAATGCCCCACAAAAATTGTACTAACTTTCAAACTGAGTTGTTGAAGTTGTCTAAGATGCACAGCACACTAAACATGATGTCTCTTACCGGAGAAGATTAAAGGAACTCTTCCTCAAGAGCAGGGCTGGCTTGCTCAACTGGATTTTCAGCGTGTTGTGTTTAGAGCCTCAGTGGCTTATACATTAAGTTGTTGTTCTGCTAAAATGCATATTTCAATTATGTGTTTTTTAAAAGGAGAAAATGTTCTTTTATTTCTACACTTAAAACAATAAAAATGTATGGCCCATGCAGTATGCCAGTAACGAGTTATGAGATAGGATTTCAAATTACATTGCCTTTTCACAGGGAAAATGCATGGAGTGATTCCCAGGACTTTTTGCACCCTTTGAGATTCAAAGGTGAGATAGTTTCTCTGCAACCACCACCTTCTTTTATGTGCTGCAATTATTTGTGTGTGATCAAAGTACCAGTTTATGAAGTGCAGTCCATGTTAAAAGTATATTTAGAAGTATGTGTTTCCTCCAAAATATGCCCCAAGTAAAAATTAAGTGCGATCATTTCCAAAGATGGTTAAATCCCAAATTAAATAAAAGTCTTGGAAAGGAAAACTTTAAATAAATGATAGAGTATTTGAAATCCTCAGGTAATATTTATATAATATTTGCACAGTGAAAATGGGCTGTATATTCTTTGGAAAGTTTTAGTTTCATTTATAGTCCTACATCTGTCATAAAAATATAACATCTTTGAAAAGATAGCAACTATAGTTAGTGAATATTAAAGATGTTAATAAATGATGACTAGTAAGATTTTATTATATATAATATCTTTCATACTCACATGAATTTAAAATGTGCTTTTTCCCCCCAATGGGGAAAAAGTGTTTATATCATGCGAATACAATATTATGGAATCATATCTCAAAGAAAAAAATGTATTTTACAGTTTTCAATGGCAAACTTCTGTGGCAAAAAATCTTACCCTTTAAATGATATACATTTCCTGTGACAAAACTTATTGTCAGTGTATTATCTGTGCTCAATCATGGGACATAATAAGTAAAGTCTATTTTATATAAAGTATAATGTGTCTCAATGGGGTTAAACTATTTAAAGAATTTTCTCCCCAGCTATGGGTCAAACGCACAACCCAGGTATGTGCCCTGACCAGGAATTGAACCTATAACCTTTTGATGCACAATGCTCAAACCAATTGACATACTCAGCCAGGGCCTCATTTGGTTCTTGTTTTGACCATTTGGACTCTTTGCTCCAGAAAAGCCCCATGGTTCTCCTTGACTTGATATCCACATTCTACTTATCCCTTTAGTCTTTGATTTCCAGGTCATAGGTCTCCATTTTGGCAAAGATCCTGTTTAGATTAGTGTGCTTCAAGTGTAATATACAGAGTACCATTGTCACTGTTTACCCCACCTTAGTATACCCTGACCTGGGCATATTAAAACAGTGATTAAGAAATGCAAACAACCAAAATCTCAAAGGAACTGATGTGTCAGAAACAATGTACTAAAGGAATAGCCATGATAAGTTTAAGATTTCAGGATTGGATTGTTTCTAGACCATCATTCAAGCTTTTATTCATTTTCTCAATGTTCTGGTGTCAAGTATGAAATAGAGGTAAAGTAAATAGAAGTACTTTTTTGCACTCAACAAGTAAATCAGAAAAGCAAATACACACAGGCAAGTGGTAAATATTGGAAAACAAAAGAGATTTTAAGAGAGGTAGTAGGAATTTTGAGTTCAGTTTGGGATCTATTGAGGTAAGGGTATCTGGGAGACTTTGCAGAGGTATTGTGATTCCTAGGTGTTGAACACCATAAAGTAATTGGATCAGAGATTTGGATAGTCATTCAGACATGTATACAGTGGTTTGAATCATTGGAATGTATGAAATCACTCACTGATGATTTATGAAGTGAAACAAAAGTGAGACTCAATGCCAGAACCTAAACAAACAAACAAACAAACAAACAAACAATCAAAACCCTCAACTTTTATTCAGTTGAACTACCAATAAATATCTTGGTCAATTCACTCATTCATTAAATATGGTTAGTTTCAGGTTTTATTCTGTTCAAGTTCTTCATCCCATTGATAACAGTGCAGAGTTTTTGCAGAACAGCAAAAATATTTGCTTTTCTTGGATTATGGTTCCATCTAACCTTTTCTATTGACAGGACTGAGGAAATCCAGAAGCTGGAGAATATGTCAGAGGTTATTGTCCTAACGAATGTTAATTGAGCTAAAATTCACTAAAAACTCCTTAATTATTATTACTAGCAAGCTTCTTAATTCTCTCCTAGTTGACAAACTTATGAATGTAGAAAAAAATCAATACTATTTTAATATTTCCAGAGAGTCCTGATCAAAAGCAAATTACTGGAAGTTGATAAAATATACTTTATAACATACTTTGCTTATTACGTCTGCTCTACATGAGGACTCATAATGTGTTAGCTGTGAGTAATGCCATCTTAGCTCATTAGATTTATGGAAAATTAGTCTCTAAAGAAAATCAGGGAAGTTATCTTTTTTGAGCATAAAGCAATATTATTTCAGGTGCTTTCCTCAAGGAACTACATATTTGCTAACAAATAATTTCCCCAATGCGATTTATTATACTTAGACTAAATAGTATATCTCTGTAGAGTGTTCACAAAAGAAAATAACATGATTCTCTACCTGATTGTGAACTAATCTTTTTTTTTCATGATAATAGTTACTAAAGGAACCAATATTAAAATGTATTTGTGGCATTTGCCTTACAGAATAACTTTCACAAGGAGAATATTCCCAAAATATACCATTAAGGTTTTTATTTCATGTACTTTCATCCTTAGAAGCAAAGTTTCCAAACTTTGCAAACCAAATAAGAAAAAAACACATTTTTCTTCTTTAATTATTTTATTTCATTTTTATTGTTGGAACTATTACAGATGTTCCCCATTTGCCTCCCCTCACCAGCCCTTTCAATTCTTTCAGAATATGCTTAATAGAGTAATTTAATGGCTGCTAGAGACAACAGATAGACAATGGAAAAGAAAAACATAATGTGAGAAGTTATCCACTGAGTAACTAAAAAATAAAAAAATAAATTGCACTATATAAAGTGCAACTATACAGACACTTATATACCAGAGAAAACACAGCCAGCTTGCATCTCTTGTTCAACTGGGGAAGTCTGAATTCGTATAGGGCCATGTAAAAGCAACCATTTTGTAGTTGTTTAAAAGGATTATGGACATAGCATCCATGATCTCATCTGCAGTGGTGGAACTTGGTAGGATTTTCCACATACAAATTATTTTTATACAAAAATGTATTTGTTTAGATAGCATGACAGCATGTGGTTGATTCAAATGCTTATATTCCTATCTTTTTTCATAAATCATGATCTCAGGAATGCTGAAAATAGGTCAAAGAGATAAATACTGAAACAGAGATTACAGAACAGTCATAGTATTTATAAGAAGTCTTGAATTTTAATTTGAGTAGTTGGCTTTACATTCTCCTCATTTTAACTTATGCTCAAATCTCATTGTCTTTATTTTTTTTAAAATTTAGAGACTCTTGCCATAACAAAATCAATTTGCCATGCCAACTCATCCAACTTCCCATAGCTACTCTGGCCTCCACCCTGTCACTACCACTAATCATACTCAGACGTGGAAACTAAGACACAAAGTTAATGACTTTTCCAAAATCCTATAGATGGTGATTATATAATATCTTCATTAAAAGTTAAAATGCAAACTCCATATTTATAAAATACAAACATACTGTGATGAAGTTGTTGGTTGACCATACAACTGAGTTGGAGGTAATCCCTTTCCTCAAAGGCCTTCTGTTAGAGAGCTGATTTAATCAATTGCAAATATTTTTTATTTGTAATTTTTAGCTTACATATTTATTCTCTTTTTTTCTTGTCTCCAACATCCTCCAGCCCCAACTTCTCAGACATGTCAATCCATCTCACGAAAAGTAAGTATAATTAGCCTTAGGTGTTACCTGCCATTTTACGTTTTTGAGAGCTCAGAATAAGGTGTTTCAAATGTCTGAAGACGACTTTCCAATTTCAAGTCTGAAACCTGGGCCATTGAGCTCCATTCTTGGCATTCTCTTTTTGTTTAGAAAAACCAGACCTAAAACTTTTAGTGACCCTCTGCATGATATTATGATCTTCTGGATTCTTTGCTTAGATCATGACAAATGACAGATCAAAACCTCAAATTTTACAGCTGTTTCTCTTTGCTGTTTCACACTGTCTACAGTCTTTAGCCTAGTGTTAAGCCTTATACTCAAAAGTGTTCCAATATTTATTGTTTTTCAGCTGCTATTAGAGGATAATCCTTTGGAGCGACACACTATAAAGAATACTAGGATGGATTGTAAAGTTGAAGAAGAAATATAGGACAAAGTGATTTTGATACACATGCTTAATTTTGTTGTCCCATGCAATCTTAAGCACAAAATAAATTGTAAACTGTTCAACACATGAAGAATGAATTTACACACCTAAGCCAAGATTTATTTTATAAATTTATATAAGGCAATGATTCTGGGAACAGGGAATTGGAGTGTATATCCTCAGCTTTTCTCTCAGTTGCGCTAGCTACTGCTTCACAAGTGTGCTCCAGACTACATGTTATTTTGGGGAATGCGTCTTTCCACATTATATTGCAAAACTCCTGCTAGTTTAATACTTAAGGGTCAATGAATCACTTGGCTAGAGTGAATGAGAGTAGGGGAAGGGTCACATAACATCCAGGGTATAAATATTTTCAGTCCTCTGAAAAAATAAAACAAATGATCCTCTTTCAATTATAAATAAACCGCTCAAAAAACAACATCTCCCTTTTTCTTTTGACAATCAGTGATTTCCCTTTCTTTATAAAGGTACCTTCTTCCCCTCACTTCAAGGTTAGTGGGGAGAGAAGAAGGGAAGGAGGAGGGAAAACCTTAGAAGAAGTGATAAAATGGCTAGCTGCAGTCTTCGTTAATGAAGACTGCTATTGAAAGGAGTACTGTGTGCATCTGAGTTCCCAGGCAGAGTGGGAATGAAACCTTCTATGGCCTCTATTGTTTTAAGCAACACCTCCTCCTGGATATCATCTCTACCCATTGATTTTACCTTACCTCTGCATGTTAATTTCTTCCCCCTCAAACTCCAAACACCTTAACTCCAAAATCTTTGCCCAGACATGTCCCATAGCTCTAGAACTCAACATAACATGGATTCTATTAATTGATAAATACCACCAAGTCGGCATGTCTGAAACATCAGGAGCTTTTCTAAGTCACAAAGTTCCCCTCCGTCCTCTGGTCTAGACCGAGGTGACCATATACTTTACCATTCGTGCTGAGACACTTTTGAAAATTAAAGAGAGCTCTAAAATGAATATGTAGTGAAATCATTTTCCTCTCAGAACCTTTTAATTACTCTTATGCCACTTAAATGCTTCTTATGACTAGAGCCAGTTTTAGTTTTTTTTACTTTAACTGCTTGCTGTACTATACCCTGTGACTATAGCCACATGCAACCAGTCCTAGGTTTCCTAACTCTTCATTACTTTTAATATTAAAAGCACAGAATAGCCCTAGCCAGTTTGGCTCAGTGGATAGAGCGTCGGCCTATGGACTAAAGCAGCGGTTCTCAACCTGTGGGTCACAACCCCTTTGGCGGTCGAACGACCCTTCCACAGGGGTCGCCTAAGACCATCCTGCATATCAGATATTTACAGTATGATTCATAACCGTAGCAACATTACAGTTATGAAGTAGCAACGAAAACAATTTTATGGTTGGGTCACAACATGAGGAACTGTATTTAAAGGGCCAGAAGGTTGAGAACCACTGGAAAGGGTCCCAGGTTTGATTCTGGTTAAGGGCACATACCTGGGTTGGGGGCTTGATCCCCAGTAGGGGACGTGCAGGAGGCAGCCAATCAATGATTCTCTCTCATCATTGATGTTTCTATCTCTCTTTCCCTCTCCCTTTCTCTCTGAAATCAATAAAGATATATATTTAAAAAGCACAGAATATTAATTTTCATGTTAATTTTTTAGCTTATGATTTTTCTTTCTTGGAAATTTACTGGAGAAACTTTACAGTCTCTCCAGTAAATGTTGTCTCTGTGTCTGTCAATTAGACCACCACATAGAACCTTCATTTTACAGGCGATGGACAGGGTCCAAAAACTTAGGGACAAAAATCGGGGAGAAAATTTCACACTGTATTTAAGTGTTAAAAATAAGTTTTCTTATATATTCTATTACAAATTTTAGTTTAACTTCAATATTCCCATTTGATGTTAATGAGTATAAAATTAAAATAACCAGTTAATTATAGCTTCTTTGCCTACCACTAAGTTTTTCATTGTTTTCTAGCTTTTATTGTTGCTGACAATAAGTCTATTGTCAGTTTAATAAACCAGCTACATTTTCTTCCTGGTAGCTTTTTATTATTTTGATTTTATTTACAATAGAGTAGAACACATATTTTTTTAAAATCTTTATTGTTGGGAGTATTACAGATCCCCCCCGTTCTATTTTCCCCTCCCCCGCACCACTGGGTTCCCACACCACCCAGGCCTTCACCACCCTGTTATCCGTGTTCATGGGCAATACACATATGCATATAAGTTCTTTGGTTAATCTCTTCCACAGGAATCACATGTGTGATACCCTGAGTGATGGACGTCTTTAATGTGGCAGCTTTACATTTGACCTATGGGTTTTCTAGTTTGGAACTAATTTTCATGTTAATTTTTTAGCTTATGATTTCTAATGCCCATGTTTATAGGAATGACTTTCAAAATTTCACATATGATTATCTTTACTAATGCCAATACCCACTTATGTTCCACTTGGGCTAGTGGCAGTAACTTTTGTTAGTTCCCCATTTCCTAGCTTTATGATGAGAGATCAGTTCCAGAGTCACACATTATTAGAAATTATGGCCTCAACTTCAGTCCACCCATGGCTGTTAACACCACAGTCTCTTCTTAGGCACCTTCATTTTGACACTCTGTGGGCCGTTTGCCTTACTTCCCACTCATGATATGGCTTACTTCTTCCTCTAACGACTTAAAAAACAAAAACAAAAACTTGTTTTTCTTTCAAATTTAGCTATGTAAAAAAACAAAAAGTACCAAAACCAAACCAAACAAAAAAATGATCTAGCATTGCTCTTTAGTATGAGTTGAGAGAAAGGTTTTCTAGGTTTTCTCTCTGTTTTTGGCAAATTTTCAGCCTTACAATTGTTTACTAACCAAGATATTATATTGGTCTTATCTTTGCCTCAGACCTTATCTCAACCATTTTTAATATTCTACTTGATAAAATTAAATGCAGTTCTTCAGTAAGCATACTTGTAATTTTTCAGTTTGCAACCTGGGAATGCATAAGAAATCCCACTTCCCCAAGATTCCTCCAAACATATCTGGGCTTTTCTTAAAAGACTCTTCCTCCAGGAACTTTGTCTATGATGACAGAGATTTTACATTCAGTTCTGAACTCATAGAACCTAGATTAATAACTTACCTTGTAGGCACTGAGTAAATGTTGTTAAATGAATAGATTAATAAACGAAAAAATAAACCAGGGCAACCAATCCAATTCTAATCCATATATATATATATATATATATATATATATATATATATATATATATATATATTTCCCCTTCAGGCTGCTCTTTGCCATTAAGAAGGGATTCCCTGCCTGGCCAGTGTGACTCAGTGGTCGAGCACTAACCTATGAAACAATGAGGTCATGGATTGATTCTTGGTCAGGGCATAAGCCCATGTTGCAGGCTCGATCCCCAGTGCGGGGCATGCAGGAGGCAGCTGATCAATGATTCTCTCTCATCATTGCTGTTTCTTTCTCTCTCTTCCTTCCTTTTTGAAATCAATATGTATATATATATGAAGGGATTCCCTCTTACACTACCTGTTTCTTGATTACATTCATCATCATATCATACATATCCTGTGTTCTCTCTACCCAAGGCTTACATGAAAACATTTATGTTAGCCCAAGCTTGCTTTTAACATATAAAGGAGAGGTTTTAAAATATATAAAACACTTGACAATGCCTGGTATTCAGAACTGTGGTCTGTAAATCAAATCTGTTCAGTGACTTCCTTGTTTTAGGTAGTTGATATAACTTGGTCCCTTGGGCAGTAAACTTTATTTCCTAATATTAATGCTAGAAAGACTTCTAGGGCTGGGAAGGGAGATGTGATTTACTGAACAATGAAAATTTTCAAAATATTATACTTATTTCAATAGGAATATTTTCAAAATATACTTATTTCAATAGGAATATTACAAAATTAAAAATTATTCAAAGTAAATGTAGAGTCTGTACTGCAAAAGCACTGACAAATATGAAAACATTAAAACTTGTAAATTGAACTTTTACATTTCGAGGTGAAGTTCAGCATGTGTCCTAAGTGCTTTAGAAGTCATAAAAACAAGGCTCCTAGGCACAAATGGATCATTGCATTTCTGTGGACTGTCCCACTGGCTCTCCTGGCTGTTGTGTTCACTTCTGCCTCCTATGTACATGACCGTCTTAGGTTATTCCTCACAATTCAACCATTTTTCAAGATACATCAAATTTCAGCTCCTATACATGACCATCCTTAACAACTTCCTTCTTCCAATAAAATCTGACATCCTCTTTCACCATCTTTTCCTTTGACTTTTTGCATACTTCTCTTTGAGCTCTCACGACAATGTTATGATTACTTACTTTAATGCAGTGGTTCTAGCCTTTTTTTGGCCATGCCCCACTGAAGCATCTCTATAATCCTGATGCCCCCCACCCCGACATATAATTCTTATTATTTAAAAAGTGAACTCCTATTCATGTGGAGGAAGACTAAAAGGCCATTAACTTTGTCTAAACAAGCTTCCAAAGAACATATCGTCCATGAAAGAGAAAAATAAAAGAACGAAAGGACAGTTGAAGTACTAAGGAAGAAATCACTAAGAAAGTGTTAAAAAATAATATGAAGTGATATGAAAAAATAGCAAATAAAGTTTCAAAACATATAATGGAGAACTAAAGTGCATAAATATGTCACAATATATATTTATATACTGTATATGAGGCCCTTAGAACCATAAGAAATGCAAAAAATTCACTGTTAATAACTCATTCTTGAATTGCCCCCCTTAAAATCAAATTGCCCCCTGTGGGGCATGTGCCCCATGTTGGGAACTACCTGCTTTAATGTCTTTCTTTGTGAGACTCGAGTTCCTTGATATTCCCCTTCAGCTGAATTTTACACAATGTCTCCAACATTGCAGTGCTTAATTGTCTTTGAGTGGATAAATCAAAGTGTTTTTCTCTCCCTAACTTTTAACTTCTCCTTTTTACTGTATTAAACAATGAATACAAAAGTGAATGACAAGGTTTAAATTTACTGAAAGAAATTGCTAGCCTCTAGTGGATCTCCATTTGGTATCATGTGTCAACATAAGAAATATTCAAACCTGTAGAGAATTTTTGTGAGTTTATTTGAGCCAAACTGTTGAAAATTGCTAGGAAGCAATATCTCAATGTATTGAGATAATGCTCTGGATAATGGCAGTTTTGCACCTTATTTTAAATATTACAATTAAAAAAGCAGAGGCAAGTTGGTTACATGAAATCCACTGGTGATAGATCAGGAAAGTGGGAGAGAGCAAAGCAGTGAAACCTCTGTGATGGATAAAAAGTAAAATGATAGACACGTACATCTTTTACATAGGTGGGTACAGGATAGTTAGCAGTCAACGATTAACTCAATAACAATGAGGGGATCTGTGGTCTCCACCGAGCGGTGCCTGTGGTTTTAGGGGTCAGGTAAAAGGAAAAATAACTTTGATGGTCCAAGGATATGTTCGTAGATACAAAAAGATAATAGACAGGCTCAGTGAAGGTAAAGATTGACCTGTCAGGAAAGACTCCAGCCTAGGACATGACTACTTGCCATAAATTGCGTTTAGTTAAAAAATTTTAATTTCAGACCATCTTTTGTGGTTGCTTTAGGTCTCTGAGTTTGCAAGGCCGCCACGCAGGTCTTCCCTGAGCTAGTCAGGTTAGCAGGTGGCCCCTTTTCATCCACAAATGGATGCAACTGATTGATTGGTGGGTTGATAAATTGTTCCCAGGGACAATCTCCGAGGCCCTTTGCCTATTTCTTGCATTGCTACTGGGCACCCATGAGCCGACTCTTTTGACAGGCAGCAGGGATGTAGAACAATTTAAAAATATGTTCACCACTAACCAACCCTTCCTCGTTGTCGCAAGAAGCACTGATTTCCTGTGTACTTAATAAAACCAAAAATTCCTTCTTTTGTGCTAGGCAGCCAGCATGTTTTAGCAGGCCAAGAATACACAAACAATGAAAGGCCATCTGAAACATCAAAGTTCAAATTTTGGTAAATTCAAGTTTTAGGACTGAATGTATTTGATCACATTGCACTTTGAAAATCAGTAATCCATGGATGGCATATGTATCCTTGAATTACCAACAATTTTCAATTAGGCACACCGTGGCATTCTCCAGACTTTAAAAATAAACATAGGTTACTGTATTTTTAAATAATGCCACGTTCATACATTTTTCTGCCTTTGTCCTTGTAGCATCAAATCTCTTTTCATTTTCAATTTGCTTCTTTCAAACCAGTGCCCCATAGGATGTGGTGTTGAAAAGTAGAAAGTTTCCCTTTATTCCTCCAAAGTCTAATTTAGATACCACTGTGGCTTTCAAAAAAGCATACGTGGGAGAATGAATATGGGAGAAATTGTTCAAGCAAAATGGCTTATGTCTGTGTCAGTCTGAGGAAAGGGTAAAAGCTATTGAAAATGAACCAAAAATAAAAATAAAAATGCTAAAGTATGTAATTATCCTGAATGGTAAATGAGTTTTGGACAGTTATCTAAGATCTATAGGTTAATTGAAAAACTATGTTTCTTTTTGAGTATGATATAGCCTTGAGTTAATGAACCACAACATCCTTGATATGGTGTTTTGTACTGTTGGGTATATTTTAAATGAAACTTAAACAAATAAGGACTCCCCATTCTGCCTCAAGCAAAACTAAATTATTATTAGGTTTTGCACAGCAGGAGGTAAACATTCTTGAATGATTGGACATGATAGGATATTATTTTATTTTTTTCAAGTCTTAAGGAAAACATATCTCATTTCTTCTAAACTGCTTCTATATAATTGAAAAAGAATCAGGATCAGACATGTGGCATGAAACAGAAGCACTTCTTCATAAAAATATTAATTGTTATTGTAAAGTACTATTCATGTAGAGGCTGAGGATATTACACTGGATTTACAACTTGATAATGAAAATAATTTACTCTTTTGAATTAATCCTGATTATTACTTGGTAGATATTATACATGTAAAAAATAAGAAAAACATTTTAAATTAAAAAAAAATGTTTTGCCTTGTTTTTTAAATGGGAAAGGAGTCATAGAGGTGGGGGCAGGACAGGGGAGTAATGGAGTATCTTTGATTAGATCTGAGTAAATTATCTTCATATATTGATTGTGTTCTAATCATCCTGGATCTATAAAACCCATCTTGTGCAATCTCTCATTCTGCAAATAAGAAACTGAGACCCAGCTCGGCTAGCATAGCTCAGCGATTGAGTGTGGAGCCAGGAACCAAGAGGCCACCAGTTCAATTCCCAGTTAGGGCACATACTCAAATTGTGGGCTCGATCCCCTGTGGGGAGCATGCAGGAGGCAGCTGATCAATGGTGTTTCTCTCCCATCAATGTTTCTATCTCTCTATCCCTCTTCCTTCCTCTCTAAGAAATCAATAATATATATATATATATATATATTTTTTTTTTTTAAAAAAAAAAAAGCAAGCCTCTTTCCACTGCAAACAGAATAAAGCCTATGCTAATGCTGTTCTCCATTTTATTTTTATTAAAAAAAAGAAACTGAGACCCAAATAGTCAAAATAATTACACTTGTTTTTTTAAATACCACTAGATAATCAGCTTTGAAATTTACAACCCAGTATTTATGAATACAAGTCAATATTAACTTTTAGAAAAATTCATATAAAATTTAATGAAGTAAAAACTAATCAATATTTTAAAAGAGGTATCATAACAATAACCTTGAATCTGTGTACTACCGTTGTGGTTTGATTTTGCTTGATTATCTACACTGGTGCTTAGGGCAATGTGCTCCAGAGCAAATTTCCTTTCAGAATAAGAGAAAGCAAAGATATAAGAGCAGGCTGCATATATTCATATTTTCTATTCCTGAAACTTGGGATCAGTTGACCAATATCTTATTAAACTCAGAAACACTTATCACCTTCCCAGTAATCTTTTTCCTGTTTCACTATGATGGCTGTTGGCATCAACATTAGTGTTGCAGGATGGCAGCCATAACCCATCACCTCCTATCCTGACTGCAAGAAAGACAGGCAAGATGTGAGAGGGAGCAGTGCAGAGTTCAAAAGCACAATGTGTATCATGAATTAACAACTAATATATATATTGTGGTGCTTCACTTAAACTTCCACTGGTCCATCCAGAAGCCAAAAGAAGAGACTATGTGTTTGTGTATGTGGTGAGGGAAGGAGTGGATATTGCAGCTCAAATGGTCACATCTAATGACTTAAAATATGGCCTCTCATTGCCATGTCTCTGCTCTCTGCTAATTGAAAGGTCTCCTTAAACATAATCATGGGTTCATTTAACTGGAATCTGAAAACATCTTCTCATTGAATTGGAATCTGAAAACACCTTCTAATGGTTATGACCTTCTCATCCCATTGGAAAATGGTAAAATAAGTAATAAGAAAAAAAAGATTAAGAATATGACCAATAGTTCTAGTCAGTTTTGCTCAGTGGATAGAGAGTTGGCCTGAGGACCGAAGGGTCCCAGGTTCAATTCTGGTCTAGGGCACATACTTCAGTTGTAGACTTGATCCCTGTCCCTGGTTGGGGCCCATATGGGAGGCAACCAGTAGATGTGTCTTTCTCACATCTATGTTTCTCTCTCTCTCTCTCTCTCCCTCTCCCACTCTCTCTGGGGATTGATGGAAGAATGTCCTCGGGTGAGTAGTAACAACAACAAAAAGAATATGAACAATAAAATGGCAATAAATGCATATCTATAAAGAAATCTAAAAACAAAATAGATAATCATCACAGAAACAGACTTATAGATACAGAGAACATTTTGAAGGATGCCAGATGGAAGGTGGTTTGCAGGTATGGGTGAAAAAGGTGAAGGGATTAAGAAGTACAAATTGGTAGTTACAGAATAGTCATGGGGATGTAAAGTACAGCATAGGAAATATAGTCAATAATCCTATCTAATAAAGACAGAATATGCTAATTGACCCTCACACTGTTGCAAAGATGGTGGCACCCACAGCCAATAAGGAGGGAATATGCTAATTGACTGCCCCACCCTCAAAGATGGCTATGCCCACAGCCAATAAGGAGGGAATATGCTAATTGACTGCCACGCCCTTCAAAGATGGAGGCCCCCACAGCCACAAGATGGCGGTGCCCAGTCCCCTCAGCCCCCCAGCCACCTAGGGCCAGCCCAAGGCACAAGCAAGCCTCAGATGGCAGCTGCCCAGCTGCCTAGGGCCGCCCGAGGCTCAGGTAACCAGGGCCGGCTGAGGCTTGCACTGCCGGCAGTGGCAGCAGCAGAGGTGTGATGGGGGCACCGCCTTCCCCTGATCTCCAGGTCGCCTCCTTCCCCTGAGGGCTCCCGGACTGAGAGGGGGCAGGCTGGGCTGAGGGACCCCCCTCTAGTGCATGAATTTTCATGCACCGGGCCTCTAGTATTCTAATAACTATTTCTGGTTATCTTTGGGAGTTCTGTATCAGTAGCTGTAACCTGTTTTATCTATAATTTTTATATTTAGAACATTTAAGAGACTCCTTGATTTGGCATGATCACCTAATATATACCATTGGACTTAAATGAAAACATATTTTAAGATTAGATTCTATTTTCTTCTCCCAAAGGTGGATTAGTAAATAGTGAAGGATATATTCCCAAATCAACTAAATTCATACTATGCTTAAATGAAATAAAATTAACAAGTTGCAGTTTCTTTTCAAGATTCAATACTAGACTTGAAATTCTGCCTATAGATGCCAAAGATTGAGGGGGAAATGTATGCTACTTTATCATTTACACTAGAGACCCAGGGCATGAAATTCATGCATGGGTAGGGTCCCTAGGTCTGGCCGGTGATGAGGGCCGATTGGGGCCTTCTGGCTGCCAGCCAGGGCCTTCCTTCATTCCGTGCCACCCCCTGGTGGTCAGCACATGTCATAGCAAGCAATCAGTCTCCCAGTCGAATTCCCATGGTGACAATTTGCATATCTGGCATATATATATTCCTTTAAAAGTCTGTTCCAGATATTTTTCTTCTTTATTGTGGAAAGAAGACCAGACGGCATTTTGTACTGCTCTTGTAAATAAAGACAAGTTTGATGTACCCAGCATTTTCTAACAATATATTAATGCAATGTTTCAAGAAATGAAATTCAGATGACATTTTTGTTATAGCATGTAGATTACAATGTGTTCAACACATCCATCATAAGAAGTAAATAGATTGTTTAAAATCTAGCAACCTTTTTTTTTCAAAGTAGCTAAACATTTTAAAGTGCAGGAGAACAACAACAACAACAAAATGTGTAGAGAACATAATCCAAGGAAAAGCAGAATTTCAAAGTAAGAATATGATCTCTAACCTGTTTTTGACATGCTACAATAATGACAAATGTCTTGAAACTAGAATCTGGCCGAGTCTTCAGAACATGCCTATCTTCATTAAGATGCCATAGTCCATTCTGGATAAACTTTGTGTCTGAGTACTCCCAGATGAAAGTGACCTAGTGAAGGACTACAGGGATTCATGTAGGAAGTTCTTGCATTTTTACAACTATATCACATCAAAGATCTGACCCCATTACCAACTGCAGTTCTTAAAAGAACTTTTAAGCACAAGCAATTTGTAAAAAACTCATTGCCACTGTTGCTGATGAAGTAAATGTTTATCTACAGTTTTTTGAAACCAGAGCAAAGAAAGCATTATCAATTTTTACGAGACCAGAAATAATAATAGGTACTGAAGTTGCATCAAAAATTAGGCTGTTTCCATCTGTTTGATCTGTCATTGATTCAAAAACATTCCTACATGGGGAACAAATAGTACTTTCTAACTAGGTGATAGTTAATGGTTATCTGTATATATGTTAAAAAGCGTCCATCTCTATAAATACATCCACATCTAAACATTTTCTTAAAGCAAATGGCTGCTTTGTCATGCTACTAGCATTTTGTAATTACCGAAGAGCTCTTTTAATCTACCATCACTTAAATGACATTAACCAATATGGTAAATACTAACTGATGTCTTTTATGCACAGACACTCAGGGTTAGCAAGCTACTCTCACTTTTTCCCTTGACTATTAGAGTGTCTCAAGAATATTATGCTAAGTGAAATAAGCCAGTCATAGAAAAAAAGGACCATATGATTTCACTCATATGTGGAATCTAATTAACAAACTGAACTAATAAGCAAAGTAGAGACAGACTCATAGCTAGAGAGCAGGCTGACAGCTGTGGGGGGCGGGATCAGGGGGAGTGGAGGGATTGAGCATAAAAGAAAAGAGGAAAGAGAAAGAATTCATGGACAGGGACAACAGTGTGGTGATTGCAGGGTGGAGGGGTGGAGGTGCAGGTGGAAGAGGATACAGGGGAGATAAATGGTGATGAAAAAAGGGGATTGTGTTTAGTATTATGTTTATTAAGAGGATAGTGTGCTTATTTGAAAACTTGATTATACTTGGTTGTTGCAGAATAGTCATGGGGATGTAAAGTACAGCATAGGGAATATAGTCAATATATTCTAATAACTATGAGTGGTGCTGGATGGGTGCAGGATTTATTGGAGTGACCACTTATTAAGTTATATAATGTCTGGTCACTGCACTGTATACCTGAAACTAATATTATGATGTATGTCAACTGTAATTAAATTCTAAAAAACCTTGGTTATGCCAGTTGTGTTTGTTATTAAAATAAGATATTATAATTAATCAAGTATTACATAACTGGTGAAAAGGCAGTATGAAAAGAAAGAAGACTGTTATTTTTATAAAAAAAAGTTAAAACTGTCAAAGAGGCATGCATGAGACAAATGTAAAAGATTAAGAAATACATTTTGTTATTTTGGAGAGAGGGAGGAAGGAGAGGGGAGAGAGAGACATCAATGTGAGAGAGATACATCCATTGGTTGTATCTGCCCCTCCTGTATGTGCCCCAACTAGGGATGGAACCTAAAACCCAGGTATGTGCCCTGACCTGGAATCAAACACACAACCTTCCAGTGCAGGGGATGATGCTGCAACCAACTGAGCCACACTGGCCAGGACAGGAATATTTTTTGAATATTTAGGATGGTTTATGCATGCATATTATTTTATGAATCTTTAAGGGCAAACTTTAACTAAAACTGGATATTATAGGCTATAAACCATACAGTGGTTTATTAATGAAACACTACTTTTTACTTCAATCAACACACATACATTTTAATTAATTGTTAATTAGTCTTGATCTTATTAGATAAGAGTTGACATCTATAGTATATCAAGTTTTTTTCATCAAAAAATTTAGAATGTCGTTGGAGACCCCAGCCATTTTTAATGTATGTAAAGGCAATCAAAATAGACCAATATAAACAACAACTTAGCCAGGCACTATCTTTCATTGTTAAATCTATCCTTCCTTCCCCCCTTCCTTCCTTCCTTCCTTCCTTCCTTCCTTCCTTCCTTCCTTCCTTCCTTCCTTCCTTCCTTCCTTCCTTTTTCCCTCCCTCTCTCTCTTTTTCTTCCTTCCTTCCTTCCTTTCTTCAAAGTCTCATTTTCTATCTAATTTCTTGAAGTTCTTGTTTAGAGCATTTCTGTTGGCATCGCTTGTTTAGATGTTATGCAATGTTAAAGTGTCATTCAAAATATGAAATTCCCAGTTCTCTGCCATATATTAAGAATAGACCTTGGCTAATACAAATATGCCTGTTATACATTAAATATAATAGGGGAGTAAGTATTTAATGGTGCTTATGTTGGCTTGTTTTTTAAAAAGTTATAATTTCCATTCTAGAACTTAAGGAGATTGAAAAAAATGGCTGAGACTAATAGAAAATAAAATTATCTTGTGTGATAGATAACTGCTATTCCTATTTTCTTGCAAAAACGTTTGTGAGATCCCAATCAAGTACCTCCAAAATGGGAAGGTCAAATAGATGGGAATTCTATGGGATCAAAACTGATGGTATGTTTTAACTTTTCTTATTCATTTTTCACAAAAATTTGATTACTTGTCTCTGAGGTACAATAATTTTTTTCTTCTAGACTTAGCCATTATATCTTTTTACCATTTGGGTAGAGTATTTTTACAATCCTCACTCATGATGATTTTAAGATTTGGGTTTTGGTTTAACTGTTTTCACTACATTGTTTGCTGTGTTATGAAATAGGAAATAACTAATGAAGTGGTTAAGTAGAGCATTCATTTCAAGTGAAGTTCTGGCACCAAAGTGAGTAAGGTACATTTTGTAAGTGCCAAGTTTAGTTATTATGTTCAATGCTGCCAACAAATACTATCTTTCAGGGGAATATAAAAATAAGATCCTTTGTTAGGAGTTTTTCAAGACCTGAATTTTATACCTTTTATAACATTTCCACATGAGGATAGCCTTTTCACTTTATAGTGTGGGTAAATACCCTATGAGGAAAAAGTGATAGACTTCAGTCTTTGCTTTCAAGAAAAATCTCTATGTATGTTTGCATAAAATTTAACTACTTGCCAAACTTGATTTTTCCTCTAAAATTTAAAAAGACTAAATTCAGATAAATTAAAAAAATATGCATTTAAAACATTTTAAAGATAAGTAATGTGGAAGTAATTAAGGACGTGTAATTGTAGCACTAAATTCTGCTTGTAATGTTAAGAAATAAGGGGTGGAGAGGGTGACATAAATATAGAAACAATGCAGTTAGAAAATACTACCATTGAGAAAATACACAGATCAACCACTTGCATTCAAGCAATCACATGAGACAACTGCTTAATGCAGTTTGCATTGCCTGTTCATAGCAGGAGAACCAAAGAATTTTAGAATTGGGAAGGGACTTAGATATTTACAAAGAGAACATTTTCCATCTAATATGGGAATTGCCCAATGTGTAAATAAACTCAATAATATACCTAAGCGATGCCCTCTTCATCTACAAAGACGCCCAGAACTGAAAGATTCCTATCTCAAAACAAAAACAAAAAAACAACACACATTTATTCATGTCTCATTATCTCTGATTTATAACAGAGTCCAGTGAAAGTTTATTGGGTGTAATGTCTACCCCAGTGATAATAGTTCAGTTCTTAGTTACTTTATTCGACAAACATTTGAGTACCTAATTTATATTAGGAAGCACATTTCATTCTTATACACGCTGTGCAAAGAAGGGCAAATAACACAGATGGTCCATTAAGCAGCATTTTTTAAAAAAAACTTTATTTTTATTGTGAACACTATTACAGATGTCCCCACTTTCCCTCCTCTTGCCCACCTCCACCTAGCCCCTACCACCCCCTTCCCTCTGGCCTTCACCTCAGTGAAGCAACATTATTAAGAAAGAGGCAATATAGACAGGATAAGGAAAGGCATGGTTTCTACATTGAGTATCACACTCCGGGGCAGCACGAGCATCCAGCAGGTTTGGGTACAGCTTCTGGGAGGATTCCTTTGACAAGGCCTCATTCCTTCCCTGGTGTGATCAGGGGCTGGGCTATGGTAACAATTAGTCCTGTGCTGCCAGCTCAGAGGGGAAAACAGATACAACCCTTTCTATAAAGGATCAGAAGTTGGGCTTTAGGCCCAAGGTTACAGTGGGCTTTGCCATATCAGTGCTCATCATCAGGAAGCTGGGAATACTTGACTAAGAAAGATGATTATCTTAAGTACTGGGAACATAACCATCTCTAACATAGCTTTTTGTGCCAGGTTCTTTTCCTTCTTCCCCTCCATGACCCCCTCCTCCTCTGCCGCCCTCCCCCTCCTCCTCCTCCTCCTCCTCCTCCTCCTCCTCTTTCTCCTCCTCCTCTTCCTCATCCTTCTCCTCCTTCTCAACAGCCCAAATTGAATCAGGCTTTAAAAAAGCAAACCTCTTTCAAAATATCTTTAAGTTTTTGAAGGCTTCTTGAATTTTCCTGTAAGTTTTTCTTTAGGCTAAATATTCAGATTATCTGCTCCAGGCTTTGAATTTTTTGAGTGCAAAGATCACTTTTTTATTCCCTTTATCAAGCAAACTCCTGTTTTAAGGTGTGCATTTAAACGTTCTTTGAACGCAAGGATAAGTAAACGCTAAACCAGGACATTGTTTCAGCATTCTTTCTATAATATGGGGTTTATGGACTCTCCTCCTAAAGTTGATGCCCAGAACCAGGGACCATCCTCCACATCCATGTGTTTAACTTCCTTTGATAATGCCATATGTAAATTAGTACATTCTCAAATTAGATTTTCTTTTTTAGCAACTGTTGGCTCATATCAAGTTTGTGGTCATGTAAAATCTTGGACCTTTACATGAACTGTTGTCATTCCAGAAGACTAACCCGTATATTACATGCAGAAGAAAAACGGTTTCATCTTTTAGCAGTTACATCCTGTACTTACAAAATTGTCTTTTGAACTTAAAATTAGGGCCACATGTTTTCTCTGTTAAACTTCATCTTGCTGCTTTGAGTTTATTTCATTCTATCAAATTCCATTTGCTTTCTAAATGTATCACCCTCCATATCCGTAACCCCATACTGCCTTCTGCAAACTTGACAAGCCTGTCTTCTTTTATGTTATTAAAAAAAATCAGCCATTTAGGATGAGTCTCTTTGGCAAGCTACATTCAACTAGACTTGACATGGATACATTCATTACAATTAATTTGATACATTTTTTGTTAAGCAGCTATCAATTAGGACAACCCATGGGAAAACAGAACAATATGAAAAATGTGGCACCTATTGCATTTCCTTGATCTTGCAATCTAGCACCGTATCAAATAGAGTGTGGAATGGACTAAGGATGCCTTTGCAACTTAGATTCACATTTCCACTCCCCCGTTCTGTAGCTGCATATGTTCATCGTCAGCTTCTCTGAGTTTCCATTTTCCTTATCTGCCAAAAAATATGGGTATGAGTGTTAAGGGAGATGGTATACATTACTGTGCCAAGGACAACTTGGGACTTGCCGTAGGAATGAATTAAATGTTGGGTTACTCCTCTGTAAAGAAAAGATGTAGAGACATTTTCAACATCATAAGCTCTTTTGTATTTGTTGGTCACTGCATCTTTTTATTATCTTTGATCTCAATACATCTCAAGTTTCTGGGTCTTTATTTTCTCTATTTTAGCTTTTGAGTATTGGGATATTTGTGTATCTCTGGTTTGGGGGTCTGTGTTTGTCCAGGGCTTCTGAGAAGTAGATGCCAAGATTAGATGTGCAAGATATTACTAGTGAACCACCATGTGAGAGAAAATGGAGAGCAAGTGGGGAATGTCTGGGATAGCTGTAACAGCACCATGTCAGTCTCATTCTGAGTGAAGGAGAAATGGAAAAAAGGTTGCAGGAAAGCCTCCTCAGCAGCTGTGTAGTCTTAAGGAAGATTCATTAAGGCCACTGAGGAGTTTTGAGCCAAAGACCTCAAGGGAGCCTGTGTCTCCCAGGGGCAGTCCTGTCTTTGTATGCTTTCCAAGCTCAGTCATTGACTGAGAGCACCCGGTGGAGAGCATGTCCTTAAAGCAAAGGCCAAGGGGAGTGCAGAGGACCACAGCTACCGTCTTAATCAATTAAGCTGCCTGTAGTTGGAGGTCTGCGAGCCAGGGCCCCTTTGAAAAAGTTGGGTCCTTATTAAAGGAAAGTGGAATAACATATGTCAACTGTACTCTACTGAGGATTTTTCTAATGGCATTAGACACAAAGCATTTTCTTGTTATAAGCACATGTTATAAATGAGCATCTTCAAATGCAAAAATAATAATCTGCTTTAGTGTTAAGAATGCAATGTAATATAACTAGGCATAAACACTCTTAAAAGAAATAAGAAGCAGAGAAGGAGAAAGGAAGGGGGAAGAGAAAGAAGAGAATAACATAACACAACCAAACATTGACACAAAACCACCATTAAACCCATGGAACTTTATAAGTGAAAGGGACCTTGGGAATTACCCAATGCACATTGTTCATCTTAAAAATTAGAAGGTGGAACCACATACTTAAGCAATTTGATTAAGACTGCACAGATCCCCAATTCTGTTCTTTCTACTGTATCACTTCAGTGACTTACCAAGTGGGAAATTATAAAAGGATCTAAAACATAGTAGACAGAAAGAACTACTCATGGAGCAATCAGTCTTATCCTCAGCACATGGCCACACAAAGGAAATCTGTTTAATGCCAGAAGTAAAATTCACATTCTAGAAGGGCAGACATTGTTTTTTGCTCTCAGGTGAAGCAGAATCTCAAGTACAGGTCAACAAAAATTGGCAGGCAGTGTTCTGGGATAAACACAGGGCATGATATGAAAAACAGAATTCTTTAATTACCAAAGGACTTCACTGTTAAAGCAGAGAGTGCATTGAGAAGGCAAATGCAATTCTACAAAGAGGCCAGATAAATGGAGGAACTATGGGACATGGGAATGTGGGGGAACTAGTACCCTTCCTGATACACAGTTTATATAGAAGGACTATTTATGTCCCCACCTTAGAGAGGGTAAGGTTAGTTTGTGCACCAAAGCACCACAGGCCAGCTTTGGAAGGCAGAAAATGTCACAAGGGTTCACTTTCAAACTCCAAATATTTCTAATCTGAATATGCTTCCAAAGAAATACTTTTTTGTTTGTTTGTTAATCCTCACCTGAGGATATTTTTCCATTGGTTTTTAGGCAGAGTGGAAGAGAGAGGGAGAGACAGAAACATTGATGTGAGAGAAACACATCAATTGGTTGCCTCCTGCATGCCCGACCAGGGCCTGGGCTGGGGAGGATCCTGCAACCAAGGTATGTGCCCTCAACTGGAATCAAACCTGGGACCCTTTGGTCTGTAGGCTGATGCTCTATCCACTGAGCTAAATGGGCTAGGGCTCAAAGAAATACTTTTTTATTACTCCTAATGTCCTTATTGTTCAAGTATGCAATAAGCAAAATAATAATAGCAAATCATAATTTACACTTTGGAAATGCACCAGATATAACATGAACCATTTTTAAATTAAAAAAAAAATAGTGAATAATAAAAAACATTTAAAAATGTAAAAATCAGGGGGTTTTGTTTGTTTTTCTTTACAAAAAGAACCATCTCTATAGTTCTATAGTTTTAAATTTCTAATATCTGCAAATAGAGGGTATTTTTTTATTTCTTGAAAATGAGAAATGCTAAATTATGCTTATTATAATTAAGGAGAATAAGTGTAATATAAGGATGATATTATGATGCAAAACATATAAGTGGAAAACATGAAATAGAGAAAGGCCCACTTAACAGAACAAGTTGTTCTAGATTGGTACTGCCGGTGTCACCTCTCCCCCACCCTCTATGCACATTATCACCTATCCCCACACCCTATTTTTATGTCCCATTTCAAGTAATTCCAGTTTTCAGAGGTTTATGCCTTGAGGTTCTTAACAACAAAAGATAAATTCTATAATTGAATTAATCCCTACTGATTTGTTGAGATTATTGTTATTTGACTCTACTAGAAAAATAAGCAACAAAAATATTTTTAGTAAATATAGCCAGAAAATTATTTCAATGAAACTGTTAATAGTGGTTTTGAAAGTTTACGAGTACAAGAGAGCAACAGTCTCCATAAACTTATATTTATTTACTGTTCAATTAAAATACTAGAAGGTACTTAAGATTTGGTATAAATTGGGCGGGAAGGGGGCTTAAATTATTTTTATATTTTCCAGTAAGAATATTAGCTTCAAACTAAACATTCCATGCAACTTTAGGCATTGAATTATATAATGTTTACTTGTCACTAATAAGCAAAGAGTAATGGTAATCTCATATTATTTACTCAAAGATTCTGATTTGAACTCTAAAGGAATGCAAAGTCTGCCAGCAGACCCATCTTTAACGAATACCAGGTATTATGAACAAGCAATTATCATCATTGACTCTTAGTTTTTTAATACTTTCAATTTTTAATTTCATCACTCCTTACAGAAACGTAACTGCTTGCCTAAGACCATGTGGCTAATCTACGGAAGGACAAAACCCCACAAATTCTTGATTTTTACTTCATAACCCAGAGTTATAGGCCACCCAGACTCTGAAAAATTATAAACTTTAAGAGAAGCAATTAAAATATCAGAAACCAAAAGAAAATAATAAATAAAATCAGTATGGGTTCATGAAGGAGGCAGTCTTTCATTTCCAAGTGCCATTCTTTATTTATAACTAAATTTCCTTTCAGTTGACTTTGTAGTGCCTTCTCATTTATAATCTGGAGACTAATAGTAACCATGGAGGTCCCTTACTGTGTTCCCCAATTCCATAAGCTGGCATTTAACCATTCCTGTCCGATTGATGTCTGCACTTTGAGCAACTGCCAAAGAGGGAGATTCCTAACCTCTCAGCTGGAAATTCAGATTTGTCTTGTATGTAGGGTGTTCTTATCTATAAACCCGTACTGTTCTTAAGTCTAGAATTAGAGAAGAATGGGCCATGATTCAATATTTTTTTTACAAAGGCATTAATGTTTTCAAAGTGAATCTCTATACTTTGATCTTCCATACTGTAAGAAACTTGGCAGTGTTTCTGCAGTACTGTCCTTCCCACTTGCCATTCTCGTTTCTATTTGAATTGTTAAGATTGGAGTTGGTGACTTTCATTTTCCATTGTCTTTTTCTAGCCTTTCCTTAGATTCATGGCATGAAATGAAAACATCACGTAGTAGGATTAAGTTACAGATCTCATGGGTATTGCCATTCCAATCTGCCATCTGTAATGTCTGTATGTCACTAACTTAGAAACTAGACACCTGCAATTGACCTATTACCAGATCGATGGCTGTGATGGACATGAGGACAGAGAGATAGGTCTGTGTTTTCTGTTTTAAGAAAATCGACATTGTCTTTGGCTTTAAAACTGTAAGAATGCCAAGAGAGTTGTATTCTTTTCCTTATCTAGGAAATGAGAACTTGAGCTCTTATAAAAATTTGCCCCAGGACAGAAAGGCTAGCTCACTTTCTCATAATTTCTTTCAGTGAGTGAGCACCAGAAAATGTGTTAGTCTGCTTCAGGTTTTTGGATTTGCTACAGGAAAAATCAGACCGCACTACAAAGATTTATCTGATAATTATGTTTTATTTAACCACAAGCTAACAACTGAGGTTTATAAAGCATTTAAGACTGTTGAAGAGAAAAAAAAAAACACAACTCCTGAAATTCTGAATTAGTTTATTTTTTAAAATCATATTGCATTTACAACTAAATAAGTAATTATCTTCTCCATTCCTAAATCTGCAAGGCTCGGTAGAATGTGCAATTGGCCAAGGAAGAGTTATTGCTTCAAGAAAGGGGTTATAATTTCAGTTCTGCTACAGATTTACTCAGACAAATCACTTGCATTTGATTTGTCTCCATTTATTTAGATGTAAACTGTGATTTGCTGGTCTTCTTGCCTGATACTTCAACATAACTTTTTCTATAAATGGTGAAAATTATTTATAAAACAGAATGAAGGCAAACATTTGTATCAACTAATATATTTTTTTCCTGAAAATAATATTGTCTGCCAAATAATATTGTTTGGCAAAAGAGAGGTGACTCTAGCATGGTTAAACATTTTCTCATTGGGAAATGCACCATTTGATTTATGTATCTAGTCACATCTTATTGGAAAATTTTTGTTTGTTGTCATTCCTTTGTTAATTAATTGGGGATAGGGCTTGAAGGTATAGATATGTGTGTATCTATCTCTCCCTCCCTCCATTTTCCAGTTCCTTGAACAATGATTTCTTAGACATGGGGAAACATTCTTGAAAATATTTGGTGTGTGTGCCTGTGTTTGGTTTCAGAATAAAAAGAATTCTGTAGATAGAATAATATGCAACACTAACCTAATAGTCAATGATAGTCTTTGCCATTTAGATCTTAATGATTCATCTTTACATGTGACCCAAACTTGGCATTATAGAATACTCTTTATATGATGTAAAAACATCTTACAGCTGTAACCGGTTTGGCTCAGTGGATAGAGCGTTCAGCTGCGGTCTGAAGGGTCCCAGGTTCAATTCCGGTCAAAGGCATGTACCTTGGTTGCGGGCACATCCCCAGTAGGGGGCATGCAGGAGGCAGCTGATCGATGTTTCTCTCTCATCCATGTTTCTAACTCTCTATCCCCCCTCCCTTCCTCTCTGTAAAAAATCAATAAAATATATTTTAAAAAAAGAAAAGCTTACGTTTTTTTTGTTTTTTAATGTATATTATTGATTTTTTTTTTTTTTTTTTTTTTTTTTTTTTTTTTTTTACAGAGAGGAAGGGAGAGGGATAGAGAGTTAGAAACCAAGGTACATGCCCTTGACCGGAATCGAACCTGGGACCCTTCAGTCCGCAGGCCGACGCTCTATCCACTGAGCCAAACCAGTTAGGGCCAGCTTACAGTTTTGAAGAGAAAACATCTTTACATGATTAGATTAGTGCTTCCATATATATTAGGGTATAACTATTTCTTACTTTATCACTTTCAAGTTTTTGTTCTGTGTTTAGACTTGGAAAATACCACAAAGCCAAGTCAGTGATTGTGTATACTACTTTGATCATGCTACTGCTTTGGTGCATGCATTTGTTGGCAAGATTTGGGGCCATCCATCCTCATTTCTGGAAGATACATACATATATATATATATATATATATATATATATATATATATATATATATATATATTTCTTTCATACTCTAAGCTACCCAGATGGGTAATGAAGTTAATGATGTTGTGAATATCATCTACAGATGAGTGAATGTATTGATTTTGAATTAGAAAATAAAACATTAAACATTTGAGTATGATTTGAATTGTCAAGCATATGCTTAATTTAGAATCTTTACTAATAGGAATGTTTTTACAAAGTATATCCCCAAATTAATAAGTGTCTCCTCAAAGAAAATTCAGCATCTTGAAACTGGTAGAAATCTCTAGTATTTCTTCTCTGTATCTCTTTTGGGATTAGATGGCTGTTTATTGCTGAAAGAAGCAGGAGATGAATAGCATCTTTATAAGGAAAAAAACATCTGGAATCAAAGAGTAGACTCCACATTATTAAAGCCTTGCTTTACATAAAGGCAGATCTCTTCAAACGTCTTGAAAACATTAAGACTGAAGCTGGTTGTCCTTGGGATGTGCTCTTGACTTACTGGTCACTGGCTCATGGTCACGTCTGTTTTTCTGATTTCCTGATAGACTTTCTGCTCCACATTGCTACAGAAACCACCAGGCTGCACCCTCAATAACATTTGGAAATGTTTCCTGAGATGTGGTTTTTGCAGTTAGTTTTTTTCCCCCCTCACTCTGGCAGGCAGTTCAATCCCAGCTAATCTTACCTCTTTTTTTTTTCTTCTTCTTCTTTTTTTTTGTGTGTGTGCTGGAATAGATTTCTTGGTCTTAGCTCTACACTTTGCTCCTGGTTTATTTTAATTTAAATATAGTTGGCATTTATCAAGGAAGAAATACTAAATAAACCTTTGTCTAATTTTCAAAGTCATTCTAAAGATCCTCTTTTATTTTGACAACTGTAATTCAGATGAAAGTACATAACGTATGATATTGATATTTTGGTTAGATAATCTTCCCATCATTCATTGCTATTGTAGATATTATTTAGAAAATATAAGACTTTCAACCTCTGCTTAAAGGGTATACCTTTTATAAAAGAAATAGATAGTTATGAATGATAAAAATAAGCATTTTTTCAATGTTTTCATCTTTTTGCCATCATTTCTATATAGTAAAAAGAAAAAAAATGATATAGGGAGAATCTATTTGTCCAGAAAAGTACTGAATCCTTATAGAGATTAATTTAACCATAAACTTATTAATGCAACAAATATTTATTGAGTGCTCACTATTTTCTAGGCATTATTCAGTTAAAAAGTTTTTCTAATCCTACCCTGATGGCATTTATATTCTACCCATAGTTAGGGTAGCAAAGATCAGTATGAAATAATATACATAATAAAATTATTTGCTATGTTTGAAGGTAATAAGTGTTTGAGGGGGAGCGGGGGTCGGGAGGGGAATGGAGCAGCCTTGAGGAATCCTGATGGAAGCCTGAGTGGCAATCTTAGTCAGTGCGGTTACCATGGCCTGACTGTGCTGGGGACATGTGACTAGAGGGAAAACAGCTCTGAAGGTCTGGATGTAGGAGTACATTTGACATGTTTAAGAACCATCAACAAGACCAGTGTGTCTGGAGTGGAGGGAGGTAGGAGGAGTAAAGGATGTTGAAAAAGTATCAAAGGGCCAGATCCTTTAGGGCAGCGGTGAGGAACCCTTTTTCTGCCAAAGGCCATTTGGATATTTATAACATTATTCACGGGCCATACAAAATTATCAACTTAAAAATTAGCCTGTTATATTTAGTCAAACATTTAATTAACTCACCCCTAATGCCTTGGCAGGGCCAGACCAAATGATTTTGTGGGCCTTATACAGCCTGTGGGCTGTATGTTCCCCACCCCTGTTTTAGGGCCTTGTAAATTATGTGAGGGTGCTAGCTGTAGTTCTTAATCTAATGGATTAACATAGCAGGGATTTGAGGAGCACAGTTAAATAATGTAACATATGATCTGGAACAATTACTCTTGCTTCTTTGTTGAGAAACCTCTACGGCAGTGGTTCTCAACCTTCTTAATGCCGCGACCCTTTAACAGTTCTGCATGTTGTGGTGACCCCCAATTTCATTGTTACAAATTGAACATAATTAAAGCATAGTGATTAATCACAAAAACAATATGTAATTATATATGTGTTTTTCTGATGGTCTTAGGCAACCCCTGTGAAAGGGTCGTTCGACCCCCAAAGGGGTCGCGACCCACAGGTTGAGAACCGCTGCTCTACGGTGTCAAGAATTGACCAAAGGAGTAGCTCAGATAAATAAAGTGGGCATACATGGTTGAATTCTGATGAATTCTGGATATACTTTGAAAAGAAAGCTAGGAATATATTCAAATGGATTGAAGACAGATATGGAATAAAAAGATAAATCAAATATGTTAGGTTGCAATGCTACTTAAGATCATGAAAGGATTGATTATAGACTGAGAAAAGATGAAGTCTCACTACTTAGAAGAAAGTAACCAGCCCAGCCTTTGTGGCTCAGTGGTTGAGTGTCAACCCATTCCCTAAGAGGTGGCTGGTTTGATTCCTGGTCAGGTAACATGCCCAGGTTGTGGAATCCATCCTCAGTAGGGGGTGTGCAGGAGGCAGCCAATCTACATTTCTCTCTTATCAATGTTTCTCTCTCTCGCCCTTCCTCTCTCTCTAAAAATCAATAAATATATACAAGAAACCAGCCAAGAACACAATATTTCTATTTTATCTAAATATTCTATGACAGCAACTATTTGGTCACCCAAAGCCTTGATTTTGTAGGCACCTAATTAGAGGTGTTTTTTCAGTGATAAATAAAGTAATTGCTTGTCATTATATGCTGTGGACTACACCATTGTTCTGTTTGACACTGTCAAAAGGATCATTTATACCTTGAAGGCTAAACAAATTTCACACTTCTATCATTAAGGTTATATTGAGTAATAGACTGGTATGTCATATAATAATTACTATGTCCAACTATATTTTGATAAAGTATTTTAGATATGAATAATACTTACCACTTTTTAAATTAATCACATAGACATTACATCAAATTTATCTTGTAGCAAAGAAAATGAAGCAAATAAAATTATAAATATATTTAATAGTAATTTATCTACACCAATAAAAGAGAAACATGCAAATTGGTGTCACTCTGCTATGCCCACCAGCCAATCAGGATGAGTATACAAATTAACCCAACAAAGATGGCAGTTAATTAGCATATGCAGGCACTGAGTGAAGACTGAAGACGACTGAAGACTGAAGAGGCGTGGCTTCTCTGCTGCAGCCAGAGCGAAGGCCTGGGTCTCTGGTGTCAGAGGAAAACCGGTGCCAGCAACCAGGGGAAGGAAGGCCTATTGCACGAATCTCTTTGTGCAACGGGCTTCTAGTATAATATAAATATACAAGGTGTCTCAAAAATGTATATACACTTTAACAGCTGATAGCTCTTACATTTTAAAAATGAAATATATTTTAATAAACATTGACTTTATATAATTATTCAAAGCATGTATATACATTTTTGGAGGCAACTTATATTTTACATTTATAATTATATAAACATATTTACATTTTTAGTTTTTTTAAATTTAACAACATTAATATACAAAATTTTAGTTTTATTATCATAGAATAAATGAAGATATAGTAAAACAATTTTAATACAATTTTATTTTAAAGTACTGTATAAATACCATAATATAGAAATAAAAAATAGTTCTGGTATTATAATCACCATATTTTTGCATATTTCATTTATACAGTTTTGACTTGGTATACATATTTCATTATTTCTTTATATTACTTGAATAGCACTATTTATTCAGTTTCTGTCCTTTTGTTTTATGGATTCTATTGTGATCATTACCCCATATCACTAACAGGATTTTTTGTTTGTTTGTTTGGTATAGCTCCATATTATTGCATAAAATAGATACATTTATTTAACAATTCCTCTAGTTAATTCTATAATAAAAAAGCTAGAACTCTGTTGATTGCAACCATCAGAAAATAATTCAAACTAGCTTAAACCAAAGGAGGAGGGGGTGAATAATTTCTTGGCTGAGTTAACAAGAACATGAGGTGTAGTTACTAATGAACCAGCAACTTAAAGTTAAATGTCACATTTAATCATTTCCAACATAATTAACATACAATGGGACAAAATGGACAAGCTTGCAATCAGAAGTCCGATTTTGATAAAAAGAAGCAGAGAGACAGCTCCCAGTGATCACTAGCCCAAAATTAATAACAAATCCTAAAGATAGTAAGTACCAGTAACATCCCCTTCCCATGCCCAGCCAATCTTGTTCTGTTTTCTAGGAAGATTTCCTGGTGCTTTTACTACATGATCCCATCTAAAGGGCCTTAAGGAGAAGGAGGCGTCTTTCTGGAAAATGCTCATCTTTATTGCTCACATCCTCAGGGTATGGATTTAGGAGCCCAGAGAGTTAGGAGTGGGTGGAGCTGTGCCAAATACACAGCCTGCTTCAGGGTCTCTCAGGAAAAACTACCTCTCTTAAAACAGGAGCATAATGTCACTTTCTTTGCCTGTGGTCAAATTCCAAAGGCAAAGATCATGGAGGGATCATAGATCATTCATCAAGACTTTGGCCTGGGAATCCCATCTCTTACAGAATGATCTTTGGTGTTCTGCATATCTCCCTCACCCTCAGCTAATGACTAAGGTCTCGTTCTCAATACATTTTGATTGAATAGTTAGAGTGAAGATGGAGAACTAATCAGCTCTTGCCCGAAGGTTGTGGTTCCAGTGGATAATATATAGAAGTGGGAACAATTACTACGTCTGTCTGGCTGAGAGGGTGTGGCAGGCAGGTGCTTGGAGGGATCAGAGGGTGGGTCCCAAGTCTCCATATTACTTCCAGCTTTGCTTCATCTCTCTGAGTTTGCTGAATAAACTTAAAGCAGAAAACGCAGATATTCTAAGCCTGTAAATCTTCAGATTATTTATCTTTCATTCAGTTTGGACTTCTGCTCTCAGGAAGAAAGAACTTTGACAAAGTGGAGTTTCCTTTCCTTTATGCTTCTAGACAGGCCTGCTTCAACTGCAATGGAAATAAGACTTTAATGAAGTCCACAGGGATAAGCTAACAAAAACTCTAATATGTTTGCCTACTTCCAGACTTCATAATTCATAGTTTGAGTCCTGCACAATAGGGCACTTTTCAAACAGATGCTTTGCATCTATAAAAAGGAAAGATAGTCACCTTTCTAACTACAAAAGAAGGACCTTCATTTCTCTCCATCTAGTTCTAGATTTTAGAGTTTGAGCTTTAACATTACCCCTCTTTTACCTTTTCATGCTCTCAGACCATTTTTTACTCCAGTTATGCTTAGAAAACACTTTGTGCAGGTGTAGATGACAGCATCTCCTATGCACCACACTTCATGTGTCTCACTTTTGGCCTGGGTCTCCCTGGGAAAAACCATCTTGCAATCACGCCTGTGAAACCTGCAAATGCAAGGAAGTTAACACATCTTGGAGAAATCTTTTGACTAATGAGGATGAGAGCTGGAGAATAAATGTATTCCTCTTTTTTTTTTTTCCTTAGGCAGACAATTCTGGGCATGGACTGCAGTGTTGCTCAGAAGGTCCTGGGGGGGATAGAGCCCATGTTGTCCACCATGATGACTAACGTTAGAAAGCACCCTTGTATTGCTCCCCCCCTCTCATTTTTTTTCTTTCTGGTTCCCCACCTTGATTCTGGGGATTAATTCTCAAAATATGCTACCTATTCCTCAAATACTTGCCCCAAGCTATATTTTCTGGAAAAGAATTCTGCCTAAGGCACCTCCACTTTCATATACAATCATTGTTTTATTTGAAATTTTGCTAGGAATTAATGGGCCCCCAGGATGCATTAGGCATAGTTGGATTCTCAGGCTTACATAATTCTATGGGGATTTTAGCCCCATGGCTCTTCTCTGCTTTCACCTAAATCATTTAATTCATCTAAGTCATTTAATCCTCACTCGGTGTCAAGATTACCAAGAGAAACTCTTGGCTTGCATTTTCTCCTCTAAGGGAAACTCATTAGAAAAAAACAACACGCATGATTCTTTTCCAAGGATTTCACTCAAAACCCCATTCGTGTCTAATTGGTTGGGTTTACATCACATCACAGGCTCATATTAGTCACTGGCCAGGGTATGGAAGGCTTTGATGCCTGGAGCGATTAAGGGAGGAGCAGGGAGAAGTGTGGTTCCCCAAAGAAAGATCAGCTTACCATTCCAAAATGGTATAACATCAGATTTGTAATATGCATTGTTTCTTTTCGTTCTCCTCTTCTTGCTCCCTCTGCTATTTTAGCAATACATAATTTGTAAAAGATTTTATGACTATACTGAAAATTGGTTTCTTTGTTTCTTATGCTTTATCTTATAAAGGACAAAGGAATAGTTTTAAAAAGTAATAAAGTCTGTCAAAGTATTTGAGAACAATAAAAATAAGGTAAAAAGTATAATGAAACTAGGAGTTAGAATGGAAACCCTAAACTCCTATTAGAGGGCATATATAAATTTGACTATAGCTTTCTAGTGGTTACTATGGCCAAGGAAATGTAACAATTAGGGAAGAAAATTTGTGGTTTCCCCACAACCAAAACCAATGAATTGTTCAGAAAATGGAAGCTATTTCTCTTACCAATACCAGGAATTCCTTCAGTGGTCCTACCAATAAAACCCTGTAACACTAACAACATATACATTCACTCACTACTTTATACTAAATATATTGAAGTGCTTCATAGAACTGGTTTTTCTAAAGCCCTTCAGTACAAGGTCAGGGCATTATATTGACATGTAATTAGAATAAACAGTCCTATAAATGCCAATATGTTCAAATCTGGAATGTGATTCTCAAATAGCTTGACTTAATTCAGGAATAAAATGCCAAAAATGGAGAGCAAGTTTCTCCTAAGTATGGTGCAATGAGATTGGTCCCTAGCAACCCTCCACTGAAACCGCACACAAGAGGGCTATCGCATTTAATGAGAGTGATATAATTACAAACTCTGATAAGCGTTCTGAAAAGAATAATCCGTCAGGACTCTTCTAAACGTTTTGTATATACTAATCCATTTTTATCCTCCTCTGTACCTGTGAATCAGGTACTACTACACACCCATATACAGATGAGAAAACCTAGGCACAGAAAACAAAGTCGCACAGCTGCTAAATGATAGGCTGGAAGTCAGACCTGAGCAGGTTCAGCTCCAGAGTCAGCTATGTTGCCCCTCTATCATGGAAGACAGCTTTCAGGGGCCCTCCCAAAACACAGGGGGTGTTAGAAAGAGATCAAACTATCTTTTTTTTAAGATGATATAATGTGGAAAAATGCATTTTGGTATCTTTCCGATCAGAATGACATTTACTCAAAATGTTAATACAGGCCACTCATTCCCTTCCGCCAAGTAGTGTGGGTAAGTTCTCACAAAGGCAGCCACCTGCTCCTCTACTCTCCCCACCAAGAGCAGACGCCCAGGACTAGACTTTCTCTCCCTGCAGTGAAGTCAGAGAATCTGGTTGCTGGTGGTCCCCTGCCAGCAATTTGTATATTCCCAAGTAAATAGTAAACCTTTGGATTATTATTGGCTTGATGGTGTGTTTTGACATCCTGCTACCATAAATGAGAGAAAGCAGTAGACCAAGCAAGGAATTGGGCCACATGGTAACATATGATTAACAAGTTACCTATTGACTCCAATAAAATATATCAGAAATATCTCACAAATGGCAGGGGAGGTGGGGGGGGGCGGAGTTAGAGAGTAACCAAAGGACTTATATGCATACATATTAGCATAACCAATAGACGGTGACACTGGGGTGGTGGGGGCTTGCCCGGGATGGGAATGGCTGGGGGTGGGGGGGTGAATCGGGGAAAAAGGAGACATATGTAAAACTTTAGACAAAAAAAAGAAAATCTCAATAATACCCACTTAAAATAGTAAATGGTGTTTCTCTCCACTGTTAAAAATGAACAATAAAGTAAGCTATGATTGATGATTCCATTCAAATAGCAAAACAAAATAAACTCTCCCCCCCAAAAAAACTATTGAATATCTAGGAATTAACTATAAGCAATTTAGAAGACTGTCATTAGGTAGGCCATAATATAGGGCTTAAATAATTTGAAATAACATATTTCTAAATGAGATGACTTAACATTATAAAGATGGTAATTCTCTAAGTTAATTGTAACTTCAAAATAATTCCAATAAAACTCAAGACATTGGAGAATTATGAGAAGACCATTCTAAATATTTGTATAAAAGAGTAGAAGTCCATGACTAACTAAAACTAAAAAAGGGAAAAATTGAGAGGAGGACTTAATTAAATAGATATTAAACCATGTCACAGAGCCATCATCATGGAAGCACCGAGATACTGATACAGCAACAGAAAGCTATGCCAACAGTACACTGAGCATAGGATTAAGGAGGCACTGAACTTCAGGGAAGAAAAGATTAATTACTTAGTAGAGGGCATTGGGAAAACTTGGCTGATTTTTTAAATAAAGAGAAAAATAAAGTTGTATTGCTACCTGCATTATACACAAAGGGAAATTTTAGATGGAATAAATACTTGAATATAAAGTCAAGTATAAAATGTAAGAAGAAAAGCTAAGCAAAAAATATTACTATTAAAGGTATATTTGAATATATCAAATTTCAGGCTTTTTTGTTAAAGAAAATTTGTTAGAGACTAAGAGAAAATATTTGCTATGCTTAAAACAAAGACTATCTAGACCAGTGGTTCTCAACCTTCCTAATGCCGTGACCCTTTAATACAGTTCCTCATGTTGTGGTGACCCCCAATTTCATTGTTACAAATTGAACATAATTAAAGCATAGTGATTAATCACAAAACAATATGTAATTATATATGTGTTTTCCAATGGTCTTAGGCGACCCTGTGAAAGGGTCATTCGACCCCCAAAGGGGTCGCGACCCACAGGTTGAGAACCGCTGATCTAGACTGTACAAGAAATTTTGCAAATCAAAAGGAAGACCCAGGAAATCCAAGTGAAATGGGCAAAACTTATAAATCATTAGTTCATAGCAAGGCTGAAAAGATGCTATGTTATATTACTAAACTACAAATTTAAACTTAAACAATATCAGGATCCCATAGATAAGAATTATGCCAGAAAAAAGTGCCAAGTAACTGTAAATGTGTATACAGTGGAAATTCTTGTACTCCATGCACTGTGGGTAGAAGTTTAGACTAGCCTAGATATCTGATGGCATTTAGTGAGCATGTCTTTAAAAATAAATATATCTCTGAACCAATAATTTCACTCTTTGGTGTATATTCCTTGTGATATACTCACTAGTCCATACTGGAATTAAAAAGAATTTTTAATGAAGAAGGAGTTGGAGGCAATCAAGGTATTTCGCCCAAGGCAGCTAGATAATAAACTAGGATAATGGCATACCATGGTGTAGCATGAAGCATGTAGGAGTGGTGAACTTACTATACATATACCAACCCGAATGGATTGTGAAACAGTGCTGAGTGGAAAAAATAGAGGTAAAAATGGCAAAATCACTTATTTCAATGAAAACTGGATACATGTAAAAAGTAATTGTTAGCATTCCTTATAGATATGCACTTATTCTGGGGCACCTACTAAAACAGAGCAGTGCAACTGCCAGTGGAAGGAGAGAGGAAATGGAATTATGGCTCAAAGAGGAAAAAATATAAGGAAATAAAACGAAAATGGGTGTTCATCCTGGCTATTATTGCTATGTAACAAATCTTCCCTACATTTAGTGATAAAACAACAGCTTTTACTGAACTCACAGATAAGTCAGTTAGAAATTCAGAAGGGCTACACTATGCCTGAGGATTTGACTGAGCAGATTCAAATGGCTGGAGATGTAAACATCTGGGGCTGGCTGATCTGTTTCCAAGAGGATGTCTTCACTCACATGTTTTGAATCAAAAGATGAGGAGACTTTAAGCTGCCCCAACTGGAACCAGGCATCGGGACACATACACATGGCCTAGCGATGTAGCTGGTGGCTGGTGACTGGGTTCTGCCTGCTCCAAGAGGACCAAGTGGAAAGAGTTGGCATGGACTGTAATGACCTAGCCTCAGAAGTCCACAGTATCAATTCTACCATACTCTAGTCAAAGAAGTTACAACCCCACTCTGATATGAGAAGTGTGATATAGAAGAGCATGTGGGATTGGAGAGATGGTTGAGATCATCTTTACAAAATATAATTTGTCTCAATTGTTCAGTCATAAAAGACAATGTTCCACGAACTACATAACATTGTTAAATCAACTCTGCTTCTGAAATCCACTCATCACACACACACACACACACACACACACACACACACACACACAGAACAGATCCAACCTAAATGGCAGTGAGGCGGGTGGAGTAATTGAAATGAACAAATAATTTAAAACATTGTCTTAAAAAATATGGGTACATATTCTTTAGGAAACACACTGTAAATAATTTATTTTGTTCCATCTTCTAAATTGTTTGGAAAGGCAATTTATCTGAGATTAAAAAACATGATAGGTACTTAGAATACAATTAATCTACAGTAGCTGGTATGTTTGGAGTCACATTTCAACAAACTAGTGAAGCTGGGAGGAAGAGTAACATCATCTTGAGAAATTTGAGCTACCTGGTATTAATATTTATAGTTAAAATTATTGAGACTTTAATATGCTTAGCACTTTACATCTAATAGCTCATTTATTCATAACAATCCTAAGTAATAGTATCATTTTCACCCCAAAGATTAGGAAACAGACAAAGAAAAGTTATATTTCTTACAGAAGATTACCTGTAAGTGAAAAAGCTAGGATATAAATTTAGGTGATTCCTACCGATATAATAGACAACTCAACATCTTCATGAAAGTATTCTTGAGAAACACTATCAAGCATTTTATGTTGTTTTTTTACCCAAAATAATGAGCTGTGTACAATAAGATTTAATAAAATGTGAAAAAAATTAGAAAGCTGCAAAGTCTAGTAACTTTGGATTAGTCTTCTAAAATTAATCAAGTAGAGTATTTAAGGTGATTTTTTGCTCTATCTTATCTGGAATGAGGTGTGGAGGGTAGGCAAATCATGAATTATTTAGCTATGACACTCTGAATAATATCTAAGTGAAAATATCTAGACATGAAACTTGGAATGTGCTTAATCAATTTTTTGACAGAATTGGAGCTTCTCATTTGTGTTCAAGCCAGGAATGTGGAAGTTAGGGAGGGAATTATTATATATTAGAATGTCTTATTTTTAGCACATTTCTTGGAAGAGATTTTTGGGAGGCCTTATACATTAGCAAATGGGAGCATATTACCTTTAAGGCAATGTTCAGAAAATACTTCAAAGTAATTATTTTTCATTATCTTATGGAGAAAATATATTTTTTGCAAACATTTTAAAATGGCATTTTATAATGTTTACAGATAGTTTTTGTTGCTTGTCTTGAAAAGTAAAATTAAAATTTTAAATGATAAATATTAATTGGGCATAAGAAAATGCATAGTTCTACATATAGGAGTATTTTTTATGTCAAAAAAGAAAATACATTTAGATTATTTGATTAACTGATATAACTAAGAAAAAGTTCTTTAATTTTCTGATTGTTTGGGAATATCTGATACAAAATAGGCCTATAATTACTTGTCTTATAGCTAGCTTCTAAAACTGCTTTTCTTTGACTTTTATACTATTAATCACATTCTTTAGCCTCCAGGGAGCTCAAACCATCCACCACTCTATGTGTGTGTGGGGGGCAGGCGGGTGTGGGGGGGGGAGGACAGGTCGGGAGGGAATGCACTGAAAGAGTATTGATATTCAAAGGCTCTAAAACAGAGCACTTCAGAGCACTCGGTACATCCACTTTGCTAGTCCACAAGCTGAGCTTCTAGGTGAGACAGACGGCAGAATTACATGAGTACATTTTCTGTATGAAACATAGTTGCATCCCTTTCTCTAATGTGATTTACATGGGAAAATAAAGTCTAATTATTTTTCTTTTCAAATAACTTAGGCATCTACCTCTCCCTTTGAATGATCAAATACAAATTGAGTGGAGCCAACAAAAATAAAAATAGGGAACATTGGCTTAAGGATTCTCAGCTTCTTTCTACCGTATGTGCTGTTATTCTAGTTCCCATTTTTCCATAGAATTTGTGTTCCAGAAGATAAGGATCATAGTGTAGTCCCAGAGAAAACAGACTTAGAAACAGCCATTGTCTCCCACTAGTATCTTAAGGTAAAACTTCAAAAAAAAACCCTGAAGGATAATATATGATTTGGTCCAGCTCACCAAGATAGAAACCTGACTAGAATCTCGACTCAAATACTAGAGAGAAAAAAACAAAAAAACAAACAAACACACACACACACAAAAAAAACCCCAAATAAAACACAATTGCCTCAAGCACTGTCTTGAACAAAAATACAAATAAAATATGATTTTCATTTTATACATTTAGCTAACAGACTAAATCTAAGACAATCCTATTTAATAAAGAGGGAATATGCTAATTGACCCTCATGCCATCGCAAAGATGGCGGTGCCCACAGCCAATAAGAAGGGAATATGCTAATTGACTGCCACGCCCTCAAAGATGGCAGTGCCCACAGCCACAAGATGGCGGCGTCCAGTCCCCTCAGCCCTGCCTGGGGTGGTAGGCACGTGGCCTGGAAGGCTCAGCTGCTCCGTGCGCCTGCCTCCAGAGTCCCCCAGTCCCCTTAGACCCCAGCTGCCCAGGGCTGGCCCAAGACACAGGCAAGCCTTGGATGGTGGCTGCCCAGCTGTCCAGGGCTGATCTGAGGTGTAGGCAAGCCTTAGATGGCAACTTCCCAGCCACCCAGGGCCGGCTGAAGCTTGGGCTGCCGGCAGTGGCAGCAGCAGAGGTCTTATGGGGCGTCACCTTCCCCTGATCACCAGGTCACCTCCTGCCCCTGAGGGCTCCCAGACAGTGAGAGGGGCCTGGCTGGGCTAAGGGACCCCCCTCCAGTGCATGAATTTTCATGCACCGGGCCTCTAGTGGATAATATAAAATGTTTGGATTCTAAACTGAAAATCACATAAATGCATTTGCCTCCCCAAACAAAATTCCACCAATCTATATTAAAGAATTAAGATCAGATGGTT
>NW_005871099.1:909734-1012457 GCF_000147115.1 Myotis lucifugus | reverse complement strand
AGCTTTCTCATAGCATGTTAAGTTTCCATGATCACCTGTTGATTAGTCTCACTAGTTGTTTCTGGATAAATTTCCACCTAATATTGCCAGTTATCATTCAATCCAAATCCAGGCTCTCTGTGCCCAGCTGGATTGCCTATAATGTTACAAAATCACAGATCTGGGTTCAATGTTTGGTCTTGATACTTAACAGGTGTTTAATTTGGTCAAATTACTTAACCTCATTGAGATTTATTTCTTGCCTCTTCAAAATTAAGATAGAGATAATAATCTATGATTTAATATCTAATTAATATAGGGAGTTGGATGTAGAGTTATGGAAAGTATAGATAAATATGTTATATGAATTAAGCACTAAATATATGGGCAGGCACTGTACTCAGCTTTTTATAAGAATAATAATCTAAGGATTGCCATGATTCCCAGTTAAGTGACTTAGAGTTTATTCTGACACCATTGTGTAATAACTGCTGTGATCTACATTATACTACTATTGTAAAAAATAGAGATAAAGCACTCAGCATAGGCCCTGGCATCAAGTGTCAACTCCATCTTTATTAGTATCTGGGTGTAATCCAGGCAAGATTACTGTTATGTTGTATCTAATATTCAATTTTACTCTCTCTTTGGCTTGTCCAAATTAACAGAGCACATGCTTTGGCACCATCACTAACTAATGCTTTTTCTTGACTGCATCTATTCCTTCCTTACACTTTATATCTTATGTCATTCTTTTCTACTTCCTACACCAAATTTTTATATTTACCAAAACACTACAATAATGATATTGCAAATACAATTATATTTGGGAGATATTACAATTAATATGATTTTTACCTGGCATAAAAATAATGTAACTATATAATTAACATGAATTATATGAATCAAATGTATTTGTATGAGCTACATGACTTTCCATAAAATACAAGAGGGACTGACCTTTTGTTGCTTACAGTTCACACAAAAATTCTCTTCAGTTGCTTTCTAAAAACAATTTATTTGTCTGAAGACCTTGGAATAAAAATGAAGATATCATTGACTTACCACCCAAGTTGATGTTTTTGGAACTTAATTCTACCCCTCCAAGATATAGAGCAAGCATTTTGCTGGAATTATTTTAAACTGAATATTGGTGTCCAGAACTGTGAAGTGTCTGAGTATTTACCCTTCTTGAAAGTTGCCAAGTTGATCAGTTATAGTTTCATGGATGCTGACAGAAAACACAAGACTCCTGGGTCAGAGAAAAAGAACTGTATTAATCATGGCACAAGGCAGCCAGCATGAGCTTTGTGTTTGTGATGGTTCCTGTTGTTCCCATATCCTACAGGGATGACACAAGCGGATGCAGGTAGATGCTTCACATGAGGTAGGTTTGTGTCATAGCTGAGGAATCACAAGATTAGGAAAACTGCATATTTTATAATGGAGTACAAATCTGCCTGACCTTGGCTATGATAGTGGTGGTAGTGTTGGGGAAATTATCTTTATTATAGTCACACACACACACACACACACACACACACACACACGAATCCTGCTTTCTGCCCAAGAGGGATACACTATCTCTCTTCCAAGGCTATTCACAGTACAAACATTATTGAAAAGATAGCTCCGAATACAGGCAATCAGTGCTTCTTCTTTCCAAGGGTACAGGAGTGCAAGAGACCCATGTAGACTTGTCTCCAGCATTTGGTCAATTGGAGCATTCTTTGATTTGATTCTAAGTTATATTTAAATTAAAATTCAACAGTTCTAGTTGGTAACACCTAAAGTCAAGAAATGTATTCATTTTGACTTGGAAGGATAACCCACATGACTACTCCTTTGTATCCCCAATAATTTTCTCCACTATTCTGAATTTGTACTTGCAGAAAATATAATTCTACTTTGGCATGTTGATGACCTATTTTATTTACAAAATAATGGTGTCAGTGCTACATGATAAAATCTGTGGTAATAGATACACCAGAAATACTTAGAGCTAGAACTAGAATCTAGAAGTAGATAAATGTCAATTTTTGTAGTTAGCATCCTTCACACTAGTTTGTTCAACCTATAAATCTGTTATATAGTTAGGATATATCCACCACAATTGTGTCTATGCTAGGAATACTATGGTGAATAAAACAGAAGAAATGTTTTTTTATGTAACAGAATTTATAGTCTATTGGCATAAAATTAAGTATTAACATCTCTGACACCCAGAGACATGAAAATCATACAGTTCCCTGCCATATCACCTCTTGCCTCTTTTCTGCTTTACCTTTCTCCATAGTCACTAATAGTGTTTGTGTTTCTTATATGTAAAGGTTATTTTCTTTGCTAATCATTTATCTTTTCCTACTAGAATATAAGATGCCTGCGGGCAGGGAATTCTGTCCACTTTTTATTCAATGCTATATACACAGAGTATAAAAAGATTTTGAGACATGATACATAGGAAGGACTAAACAAATATTTGGGGAATAAATACCTAAGTGGGTGAATGAAATAGATTCTTAGGCAGCACCGATCTCCGGAGAAGACCTTCCCACAGATCCCTAGAATAGAGGAAGAATAAAATCAATAGTGGCCATTTATTTCAGATGTGACATATTCATATCTTAACAGAAAAAAAATCCCATGTAATTCCTCTAACATTGAGTCTCTATGAAAATAAATAAGAATCATTATTTTTAATAGAGCAATATTTATATCCTCTAGACTGGTGTGGCCAGGGGAAAAATGGTTTCATATATAAAAGTGTTCATGGAACTTCTTTCGGACAGAAAACAAATCTGAAATTCAGCCATGCATATAGAAACAAGACATTTTCTTAGAATATGTCTTGATATACATAGACCAGGGTAATCCCTCCATATTTAGTTTAAATCTCAATGGAAGACAACATAAAGGTGTATGAAAGAATAATTATGTAAACATGTTTAATTAATACTTTACTATGTCAAAAATGATTATTACTCCAACTCTAAATGATAGATGTATGTTTTTAGCTCTTTCCTTGTTTATGCCCCTTGACCTAGTGTAGAAGAATTTGAGTTAAAATACATTTTGTGTTGGTTCCAAAAACCTGGTTTTAACTGTGTCCTTAGGATTGCAAAGGGTAGAGAAAACATTCTTACTTATAAGGTATATCTTTAGAAATAACATTTTAAGGAATTTCAAAATAGGACAAAAGAGGCTATCCTTTAAAAATCAACCATCTAAAGAATATTTGGACATTTCTGGAACTTGGCTAGATTCAGAAAGCTGGATATTTTATATGTTTTTATGTTATAAATGATAGTATATGTGCTCTTTTAGTATAAACATCTCCATCTGCAATGAATACCTTTGATCCTGCTTTCACCTAAAGAGTAAAACAGTTCTCATCATGTTTTATTTTTATTTCAAAAATTTTAAATTCAGAATATCCATTTTTTAAAAAAATTCTTGTTCATGTCTTATGAAAACCTAAAGTGTTGCATTCATTAAGCAACAGCTGTGATGAAGTAAAGAATGAAAATGAAGAATCAGCTAAAGAAATGTCTTTATTCAGAAGCAGTAGGAATAATTATATGATGACTCTAAGAATTTCTTAAACTCTAGATGAACCCAATCATTCAGGGTGTGATAGGTTTTAGACTTATAAATAATAGCATCTTTTGTAGAAATATTACACAATCAAGAAGAAATGCTATTTTCAAGTATCTAAGACCTCTAAATGTTTTAAAGCAGCATTTACATTTCAATCTACAACAAAGAGGGACTTCTAGAACTCCTTCCTATGTTTTTAATTACTTTAATTCATAATGGAAATGGTTGTGATCATAATGTAGTTCATTTTGTAAATGAATTATGTGAAGCAGTCTACATTACTTTTATATAAAAATTATTGGTAGAGCAAAAAATGCATGAGCCAATTAATATATATATATACACTAGAGGCCCGTTGCACAAAGAGATTCATGCAATAGGCCTTCCTTCCCCTGGCTGCCAGCACCGGTTTTCCTACAGAACCTGGGACCCAGGCCTTCGATCCGGCTGCAGCAGAGAAGCCAAGCCTCTTCAGTCTTCAGTCGTCTTCAGTCTTTGTTCCACGCCTGCATATGCAAATTAACCAACATCTTTGTTGGGTTGATTTGCATACTCATCCTGATTGGCTGGTGGGAATAGCGAGTGACACCAATTTGCATGTTTCTCTTTTATTAGTGTGGATTTTTATTTTTTTATTTTAGAGGGAAAGATGTATGTATATATATATACATACATACATACAGTGGGGCCTTGACTTACGAGTGTCCCAACTAACGAGTTTTTTTGAGATAGGAGCCGTCTCTCGGCCGATTTTTTGCTTTGAGTTGCAAGCTCAAAAAAATTTGGGTTACGAGCCAGCTTCAGATACCCCACCGCTAGTTGGCGCAGCGAACGTCACAGTGATTTGACATATGAGTAATTTGAGTTATGAGCTCCATCACGGAACAAATTAAACTCGTAAGTCAAGGCCCCACTGTGTTATATATATATATACATATATATATATATATATATATATATATATATATAGAGAGAGAGAGAGAGAGAGAGAGAGAGAGAGAGAAGAGAGAAACAAAGAACTTTATTAATCACGGCACAAGGCAGCATGAGCTTTGTGTTTGTGATGGTTCCTGTTGCTCCCATATCCTACAGCAGTGACACAAGTGGGTGCAGGTAGATGCTTCTTATAGCTGAGGAATCACAAGATTAGGAAAACTGCATATTTTCTAATAGAGTACTTCCTGACCTTGGCTGTGATAGTGACCTAGGCTGTGATAGTGGTGGTGGTGTTGGGGGAATCATCTTTATTATGGTCAAAAATACACACACACACACACACACACACACACACACACGTGCACGTGCAAAAGAAACCTGCTTTCTGCCCAGGAGGGATATACTTTCTCTCTTCCAAGGCTTTTCACATTCTTGAAAAGATAGCTTAGAATGCAGGCAATCAGTGCTTCTTCTTTCCAAGGGTACAGGAATGCAAGAGACCCATGTAGAATCATCTCCAACATTTGGTCAACTGGAGCATTCTTTGATTTGATTCAAAGTTATATTTTAATTAAAATTCAATAATTCTAGTTGGTAACACCTGAAGTCAAGAAATGTATTCATTTTGACTTGGAGGGATAACCCACATGACTACTCCTTTGTATCCCAAATAATTTTTTCCATTATTCTGAATTTGTACTTGCAGAAATGGTATAAGATGTCTCCCTAAGCACTGCTTTCACTGTATCCCCATACATTTAGTGAGTTTTATTTTCATTTACATTTAGTTTAAAATATTTGTTAATATCTCTTGTGACTTCTTTTTTGATCCCTATATTATTTAGAAGCATATTGTTTAATCCATAAATACATTTGAATTTTATAGCTATATTTCTCTTATGGATTTCTAGTTTAATTCCTGTGGGCTGATTTCTAATATGTGGAGTTTTTTAAGGGGTGTTTAATGTCCCAAAATGTGGTTTATCTTGGTGACTGTTCCATGTGAGCTTGAGAAGAAAGTAGTATTCTGCTGTGTTGGTTGAAGTATTCTGTACATGTCAGTTCCACATGGTGAATGGTTCTATTCAGGTCAATTATGTCTACTAATTTTCTGCTTTCTTCATCTCTCAATTATCAGAAAAGGGATATTGGTATGTTGTTGTTGTTTTTTCATACTAAAAGAACAGTAAGTATTAATACAGTCATCTAACATTTACGTCTCATCCATTTCAAAATTCTTCATGACATCTTCCTCTTTGAGACCCATATCATTCTTCTTTTTTACCCCAAATAGATAAAATATTTTATAGGTCAAGTCATATTCTAAAAATATATTTCCAACAGGCATCCAGGAACCATAGCAGAGAATGAGAGTTAAATTCCCAGAATCTCTGGGGCTGGGATCTCTGCTCATAAAATCTACTTGTCACAGCAATCACCACTCTGTCAACATTGCTTAAGCTGGGTGCCTGTGACCCCCTGAGGAGGACCTGATCCTCCTGCTGCTGCAACTACTTGGCAAACAGTGTCAGTGTCCTCTTCACTGAGGGGCAGCAGATCATGGGAATTAAGGATACAGACCCTGAAGTCAGACTAATGGATTTGAACCCCAGTTCTCACAGACAAGCCATGTGATCTTGGGAACCTCATTTAAACTATCTATACTGCATTTCCTTCATCTAGAAAATAAGAAGTATGACAGGGTCTAACACATTGTGATTATATTTGGTTGTTGAGGAGATTAAATAAGTTAATGTAAGTAAAGTTCTTAAAACAGTACCTAGAACTGAAGAAGCACTACAACTATCTAGATAGCCAGAAGAGATTCTTAATTCCTTTTCCACATGCTATTTTTGCTAAAGAGCTTGGAAATCCAAAAATTCATTCTCAACATTTCTTACATTTAGAGGTGTCCATTGACTCATAGAGGGCTTCAGTGTATCACTTGCTTTCCTGACTAAAGGGTAGGTTGAGATTAATACCTTTCATTCTCTCCCATCAGCCATAAAGCCCACACATTGGCTAGAGCTACCATAGGGCAAAGTCAGGGCAATAACTCAATCCTAAGCCCTAACATCATTAAGAGCCAACAACATCAAATTCTTCTGAAATAAGAAAAATAAGTCTCACTTTCTCAGAGACATGGCCAGTTCCATATATATACTAGTATTATGCTGTAATTAATATACTATAGTATTACTGCTGTAATTAATACTACCTGCTGAAATGCTTAGCTAGGGCTTACTAATACCAAGAACCCAGCTACACATTTGGTATATTTAGTTCTCATTATAAAGATGAGGAATCTGAGGCTTAGGGGGTTTACTTGTGCAATTTGTAAGTGGAGTAGTAGTAAGGAGGAATTTGAACCAAAGTTTGCCTGATTTTACCAAGTTCTTAACAATTATGATATTTAGCTGCCCTATGTATCAGGAAGCAACCTAGATGCAGGAAGGGAAAGCATTTTAACTTATTTTTATATAATTAAACAAAAAAGAGCTTAGCAATTAGAGGAAAAGAAATAATTTTGCTAAAGTTTTTTATAGAGGTGTCTAAACAGATCAAACTGACGTTTATTCGGGTTTGAACTTATCCTTTGCCCATAAAGTGCAGTTTCACTTCCAAGTTATGCATTCAGACTTTGACGGGAGAAACCTGATTTCTGTCTGACAGCATTTTTTGCAGCATTTGTGAGTGGGTTAGTGGTTGAAATCCACTTCCTAATTGTCATGTGTCCACCCACCGCTATTGTTATAGCCTTTGTGGTAATTCCAAGGTCTGGTATGCTAGGAAGAGGAATTTTTTTTTTCTGGCTTGGTACTTATGCTTTCAGGCAAAACAGGATAGATACAGACTAACTCCATTGCAACACAATCTATTTCCATCACGTCTCATGTCAAATGTGCTACTCTAGTTTGTGAATAGGCCCTTGGGAGTATAAATTCTTACCTTTAGAGGTTCTTCTAAAAGTAGTCTGAAACTTGAAGGGGATCTGTAAACATTTATGTAGGAATCATGACCACAACCCAAAATAAACAAACATAGGAAACCATTGGGGTGGCTGGTGAAGTTTAAAACAATAATAAATATGCTCACATTGCTACTAGGAGATAAAATAATAACAAAACCAACTGCACAATTAAATATGATGCTTCTCCACATGGTTATTGTTCTTTAAGAAGTAAATTTAACCCTTTTGTTGTTAGAATAGTTATATATTTTTGAATCAAAAACAAAAGACATTGTGAAAATGAAAATGATAATGTGTGGGGATGTTATGGCAGACACTGATTTAGGGTAATATAGATCACAATAATGATTTATGTTGGTATGGTTGTGTTCCTTTTGAATATTTAAGTGTAGATGTATTCTAAACACATAGAACTAAATAAAAGTGCAAAATGAATGCAAATTTCTGCTCACTTGTTCTACATGTTTCTCATTTATTTTGCTCAATCATCCTACACTTAGTTCTATGGTCTTTGCTCTTATAAGGAGTGAATGGACTACAAAGCCACCATCAAAACTCAGCCTTTCCATGTAAAGATTTACCATCCAAGACTAAAAAGTGAGTTATGACAATTGGGAAATATAACACATGATAATATGTAAAATATAAACGATACAATAGCTGTAGGGTTTCAGGGAATTATAGGGTTTAATGAGAGAATGTAGGCAGAGAATGAAGGATGACTATGCAGAGGAGGTACAATTAGGGATGGGCTTGAATTCTGACCTGCCTTTTGTAGGAAAAGATAGGGCACTTCCAGTTTTGAGGAATGAACTTCTGAACTTCTGAATGTCTTTCTCTCTGATGCTTTGGGTCCATCTCTATCTCAGCAGTTGTAACTGCAGAAAAGACTTATCGTAGCAGGCCTGAGGCGCTATCTCTAGAACGCCTGCTTGTAGGTTTGGCCCTTGGCTGGCATCTGGAAATACAGCCTTTGAAACGTTGGATACACTAGTAGCCCATAATAACACTAGTATATTAATTAGGCAAACACATGGCTCAGTGAAAAGACATATGCTTTTCACTGCTAAAGGTAGGGCTCCCTTGGAGTGGTCCCTCCGCAGAGGGAAAACACAGCAAGCTTATGCAAGGACACCTCCAGACTCTGCCTGTGAGCCTGCTGTGTGTGCTCACTGTGCTGTAGTGAGACCAGTTCTGCGAGTCCTTCTAGTGAATCAGTGAATGTCTGGGTGGTCCCTGTGTCCTCAAAATATCAGTCAATTATTTTCACAATGTTTTCCAATCTGGAATGAATGCCATATTGAATCATTTCAGTACAACTCATTACTCTAAAGTAAAAAGAGCAGTAGGGGTTATGTCACTGCCCTACTTAAAGTCCTTCAGTGGGCTCTCATGATACCTGTTGCCTTCTGACTCTACTGAGAATTCTCAGTGTCCTATGCATTTCTTCTTTGATTACAGTGTTCCAGCCCCATTTACTTCCTTCCATTTTCTTTCTTATTTGGAATCTTTGCTCATGAAATTAACTTATTCTGAAAGATTCTCTGCCAGCCTTCACTTCCCAGCTTCCCACCATCCACACGTCCTGTAGGATTTAGTTTACGCATCATCCTCTCATGTATGGATTTTTTTCACTAATCTCAAATAGTACCTTCTCCTCTCTGTTATTTGTTTCCCTTGCACTCTGGTGGATTCTCTTGTCATTTATCACTGTTTCTAATTATATATATATATATTTATTTATATATTCCTTTTTAAATATATTCCTTTTTAAATGTTGTGCCCTTGCCATTAGTGTAACTTCTGTGAAGACAGGGAAGAGCATAATTAGAGTCCCTAGTCCAAAAAGTTCAGCAAAGAGAAGGCACTTAATAGATATGATTAAATATAGGAACCTGATGTGGCCAATATTACTCAAAGGAAAAAAAAAACAAAACAAAAACAAACCCACAGGGAGGTAGAAACCTTCCATATAAAAACCTTTCGATAGAAGAAAGTGCATCTGAATATCTGTTAAGTGCTTATCCTTCTGGCAATTTTGAAGTTATATAATTTTACTCTCATAAATAGATTAGAATCTGTCTAATTTACTTGATATTCTTGTGTCAAAGCAATGATATTTAAGAATATTTTTGGATAAAATAAAATATGAGAAAGCTAAGTGTAAACTGAGGGAATAGTATTTCCTTCATGGAGCAACATGCGTGAGAATGTGTAGGGGGACTGAAAGGACCGTTATCCAGTGTGCTCATGTATGTCCAAGAGATTGGGGATTTCATTCAAATGCAAATTCCTCTCTTGGCTAAGTTCAAACATTCCCCTAAAGAGATCTCCAAAAGATCTAATTCAAGAATTGATTCAAGTTCTTCATGACCTAACAAAAGCTTTAAAATCAACTGATCATTGTTATTTATGGACTTGTATAAAAATCTATCCAGTGCTATGTGCTTTAATGGTAACCATGGGCCCCAAACTGATTATGGGTGACTTCCCATGTAGGTCATTCATTTCACTCAAAGACAAGGTTCAGAAAAAACTGTTAGTTTTAAAAAGTTGATTCTGGGGAATGTTTTGACTTTCAAAACCTTTAATATTTGAATCCCAAAGTATAAGTTTTTGAAATAGAGTTTTTGAGGTTATGTTTTCTATTGATAGCAATTCTTATCAAAACCTTTCTAAATACATGAATATATAACTTGCTCATGTATATTTAAACAAAATTTATTAAAAACAGTCTTATATAACTCTAAAGTTTAAGAATAAATAGAGTCAAATTTAGCAACCTTGACTCAACTTTGCTGATTTTTAGCCAAGATAAGATAAGAAACTACATCAAGTCAATATTCAAGAAACTGTTTAAATATTTTGCTTAAAATAGTTGGTGTTGCAATGCATATGAACTCTGTCAGAGGCTTTTGTCTTAAAAAATAGTTCTAAAAACTATTGGAAGCAAGCTGCTGCCCTTGCTAAAGAAATGTTTTGAAAAGAATAATATTTATATAGTATGCACTATACATATATTATATGATTCACTAGACACAAAGTGGGCACTCAGATACTTTCTGATTATATAATTTATCCAACATAACCAAAAATATATTTTGAGAGGACAGAGGATTCTTTTCTTAAAAAAAAAAAAGAAAAGAAAGAGGAATGACAAATTGCCCTTCTATGTTTGCAATTAAGAAATATCAAATCACAACTCCAGGATATTATATATTTATGCTCAAAACTGGTTCTGTTCTTTTCATTAGAATGCCTTCTGATGATTTCCATGCCAGTTCTTCTCTGTTTGTTTTTAAGTAAAAAAAATATTCCTTCTATTCATTATAAAGTAATTGCACATTCAGTCAAAGAAAATTATATGAAGAACCTTGCTGTTTCCTCCTTCTTTCAATGAAGGAAAAGGCAAAGCAAGTAAGAGAGCATCACAAATTGCTTTTCAAGTTGTCTCAAGAAGGGGAGACAAAGTTAAAATTGTGGCCAGCAGGTATGAAGAAGCTAGCAGACAGAATTCTGGGTAGAGTGGGGGAAGGATGTGGGGCCGAACTTCAAGCATTCCAAATACAGCTCCACCAATTCCTAGCTGGGTGTTCTTCAATGAACTTCCAAGCCTTCCGATCCGAGATTTTTCCTCCATAAAGTAATAAAAAAACAAACATGCATTAAAAATTTCCCCGAAGATTCAATGAGATAAAATAGATGATTATCTGGTACATATCAGCACTTCAGGCATTAAACAAAGTCAGCTCCTTTCTTTCAGTTTCAAACAAGTCCCCAGGCTAGGGAGTTTTGTACAAACTCATCAGTTATTATTCTGAAATGAGTGATATCTATTATAGTTAAGGTTCCCTATTTCTCTCCTTCCCTTCTCTTTCCATCCTTTCCCTTCCTTCTTTCCTTCTCTTTCTTTTTATCTTTTCATCCTCAACATCCAAACAGGTGTAATCAAAATGACCTTCAAAATATATCACGAATCTGTCCCCTTCATTTCAGCTCCATTAACAATCTCCAAAGCCTTCATCATTCCATCCTCGTTTTATCATCGGCACTTTATCACTTCATCATTCCACTATTTCTTTCTAGTTTACTAAAATAACATCCTATCGATAGTTTCCACAGGAAAGCCGGTGACAGTTTAAGCATATAAGTCATTGAACTCTCTTACTAAAATACCTTTGTTTCCTTTGCTTAGTGTTTAAAGTACAATCCAAATGCTTTACACTATGAATCCCTATCTGATCTGTCCCCTGCCTTCCTTCTTGACTTGTACTCACATCATAAGAGCACTAGTCATGTAACTACTCTTCAGTCACATTAAGCACTTTCAAAAATTTTGTTTTTTGAGAGAAGTTTTACTTTCCCTCCAATGTTCCATTCCTTGAACTTCAAAACACTATTTTCTTTTTACATTTAGTCTGAGCTTAAATGTTACCTCTTCAGTGGGACTTTGCTTAACCAGTCAATTAAAAAAACAAAAACAAAAACACACGCACACACACACATACCTTAAAATTAACTGTTGATTGCATCACTGATTTTGAATTATCTGCTTAGCATTTGTCATACTTGGTTGTTTTTGTTTGTAGCATAATTCCCCTTGAATGTAAGCTCCATGGACAATAGTAAATAAAAAAAAATGTTGAATGAATGAACGGAGGAAGAAATGAATAGACCATTTCTTTATCCCTCCTATTTTTACATTCTTTGAATCCTGGTTGTGGGCTATTTGCTGTGGCACTCAACAAAATATTTTGCACTTATTTGGCAATTAACAAATATTTTTGAAGAAAAGTTATACCTCTCTTTTATTCCTGAAAAGTGAGTCCAGGAATAAAAGAGAGGTAAATTTTTTCAGGATTTAACAGGTGTATTGTTTCCAATGTTAGCATGTGTGCTGCTGGATTGAGAACAGGTGTGTCATTTCAGATAGTTGTACAATTGTATATATTTAATAGTAAAATAAATACAATAGGATGAGTATGTTAAAGTAATATAAAATAGTTTTATGTTCAATGACATGTGAATCTATCTGCAGTGATTTAGAGACTATGAGTTATTTCATTGTCATTTCCTGTTCTGAATGAAAGCCAGAAGTTTAGAGACACCACCGAAAGACTAATTTAAAAATGTTGAATAAATTAGGTTGATTTGTTTAGAGCTAGAAGAGATCTTAGAGATCATTAAGGTCCATGATTTATTTCTTATGTCAAAAAAAGTGACTGGGTTGCTCAATTTCTTGTAAATGTGTTTAGTAATTTCTTATCAATCTTCAAATATAATTCATAATTATACCTCTAAAATGCTGTATAATTTATCAAATTACCAAGTTGCCAAGTATATGATTAAAAATAGCGAATTAAAAAGAGAGAGCTAGATGAAAATAATAAAAATGCATAAAGTTTATAATATCTTCATTTAAAATTTAATTAGATTTCTGTTGCATAATAGCCACTCTAGTAGTTGCTTCCCAAAATTTTCCAATCCCAGTTGTTCATTAACAGCACCATAAACTTCTGCAGCAGATTCCAATACAAGTTTTCAGGTAAAAGTTGCACCAATCTAGTTTGCAAATCAGACCTAATTGACTTAAAATTAATGACTTTTAGATTTGTATACCCTCATTGCTGCTGCTATATTTTTTCCTCCTGATCATGACAAATTACATGTGTAGTCTTTTAGCCTTAAAAAATATTGATATAGAATATTGAAATATTGAAGTGGATATTCTTTCCTGGGCCTCAATTTCTACCATAATGGAGTATTTTTTATTTTTTTGAAATCTCTAAGATATAACTACATATCCAAGGGACAATAATTATCACTGTGGTTTCTAGTGAATGAATTGGAGAAAATCATTGTAAAAAGACCACATGTTTTAGATTTTGTATTAACAAGTATAAAACAAAGTATTTTCCAAACTTCTATTGAAGAGAAATCACAGTATGAGGATAAGAAGGTTATAGCACACAGTTCTTTAGACATTTAGTTCAATGTTCTTCCCAACTTGTGCCTTTACATTCTAGCTTATCAATGTGCAGATATCAGCTCTGTCTGGTTCTCTGTCTCTCTGTCTCTTCCACTCTCTTCCTCTCTCTCCTGTCTGTTACAACAAAAGGATTTGATAAGATATTTATTAATTCAAAATAGGAGTCTCTTGGAGTCTGAATTGGAAGAAATCAATAGGTCAGTATATTTGTGCTAAATAAATTAGTTAACTTGAAAAGGGGAGAAAGAAATAAAAGGAAATGGTCGGGACCTAGATAATGTTGGAAAGCATAGTCAGAAGTTGGCATTAAACTAGGAAGGTGATAAGCCTCCTTTGATCTCAGCTTCCATTTGAGGTCTATCAGGACCAGGGTGATAAATCACCCTAAGTGCCTCTTGTGAGTGGCCACTGCTGAAGGGAAGGCCCTTGGTCTCTCATCTTGTGCTGCCTCAGGTAAAAGGGACAGCCCTGATGGAGGATGAAGAGAGTAAGAAGGTTCTACTTTCTTAGTGCCGATGGAAAATAGAGTTAACTTATAAATACTGGTGAAGTATGAAGAATCAAGCATGTTAAAACTGGATGTTCTCTCCAATTTTAATAAAAATCATCAAACTGTAGCACCTAATTTGGAACTTTTAACTGCATTGAAATTTATTAAAATAAATTATATGAAATTTTATTGCAGGAATGTAAGCTATTCAGGGCCCTGTCGGTTATCTAAAATAATCTTTTCATTCTTGTGGTGTTATATCCTACAAGATTGGGCACTTTGGGATTTTCATTAAAAGAGAAAAAACCTGTTTTGCAAGAATAGCAGTATCTTTTCATTTTGCCATGAATCACAGCCAACTTCCCAAGTGTTTATTTATGTTCTTTTAAGAAAATTATATTGCCCTTATTTGGGGAAAACCAAACTTTCATATTTTGATTTGAAATAGTTTCCCTTTTCATAATTTAAATTCACACACATACACACATACTTTTTGTGATTGAGAATAAAAAACATCTGGAAATAGTAGACATGTGTCACTGCTGTATGTCATTTTTTAAAAAGAATATGAAAAAAACAAACCCAGAGGAGCCAAAAAAGGAAGTTTAGAACTCATTTAGTAAGGGCATGTTGAGACAGTAGGGCCAGGATTAAATAATAGCCAAGTTATCTTTTCTGTAGTTTTGATTTACAAAAAAAAATTGTAAACTCAAAATAATTCTCTAATTAATTTGGAGAAAATATCCTTACATAATATATTCTGAGGATACTTAAATATAACATTGTTTTTGAAATGGTTTGGTCACTACATTATATTCTCACTATATAGGTGCAAAACATTTTTTAAAATAAAACTTTATCTTGCATAACTCAGAAGAGTGGTACCCATTAGGAAGTGTGAAAAGTTCATTGTTAATATAATTGGCTTCATAGGGATGCTCTCTTTTTATCTGTCCTTTTAATGTCATTGTTCCCAGACTGTACTTGGTCTTTAAATCACCTAATTCCATACACCCAGAAACTCAGTGCCAAATAGGACCTGGTTTTAATAATGCCATGCTGCTCTGGAGAGGGTTGAGCAATCATCCCATGCACCAAGAGGTTGCCAGTTCGATTCTGGGCTCAGTCCCAGTAGGGGGTGTGTGGGAGGCAGCTGATTGAGTTTCTTTCTTATCAATGTTTCTTTTTCTTTTTTTTCCTCTCTCTTCCTCTCTCTCTCAAATTAAGAAAAACATATCCTTTTTTTTTTTAATCCTTACCCGAGGATATTTTACCCCATTGATTGATTTTATTTTTTGATTTTATTATTTTTTTTTTAGAAAGAGGGAAAGACAGAGAGAAGTATCCAATGTGAGAGAAACACAATTGGTTGCCTCTTGCAGGAGCCCAACCAGGGCCTGGGCCAGAGGAGCCTGCAACCAAGGTACATGCCCTAGACAGGAATCGAACCCAGGACCTTTTGGTCCACAGGCCAATGCTCTATCTACTGAACTAAACTGGCTAGGGCAAGAAAAACATATTCTTTAAAAAATATATAATAATGATATGGCATCCTGTGGTGTATGTTCTGTTTTGTTTTGTTTTTCCTTAATCTTATTTATTTGACCTACTATATTTTAATGTTTTCTAACTTACTGTTTTATATATTCTATCTAAAACCCCTGAAAATCACTTTGTATATAATAAGATAATGAGAGGTATAAGCTTAAAACCTAGTTGTACTTATTATCTGAAGATTTCATATATGCACTATCGCCTACTTCCTAAACGGTAGGTGTAAACCTCAAACCAACACTTGCTGTCTCCACCTTCATTCACAATCAAGTGCAGAATGAAAAACCTGAGTCCCTCCAAAACACATGTGCCCAGAGGAGGTCGGAGGAAGCCATCCTCTACCTTCTTTTCACTTTCCTTTTAAATCTTTTCAATTACAGTTGACACTCAATGTTATTTTGCATTAGTTTTAGCTGTACAGCATAGTGGTTAGACAGTCATATTTCACAAAGTGTCCTCCATGACATTTCCAGTCCCCACCTGGCACCATTCACAGTTATTACAATATTTCCTGTGCTGTACTTGACATCCCCATGACTGTTTGTAACTTCCAAGCTGTACTTTTTAATCCCTTCTTCTTTTTCACTCAGTCCCCCAACCATTCTCCCCTCGGGCAACCATCATTCTGTTTTCTGCTTTAATGAGTCTCTTTCTATTTTGTTTGTTCATTTATGCTCTGCTTTCTTGTTTCAGCACTCATATGGTAAACAGGTGTTTTTTTGTGTGGTTTTTCTATGGCTTCTTTAGTGATTTTGTTGTTTAAAATGGCTAAGAAGCGTAGCGTTGAAATGCTGTCTAATGTTCCCAAGCGTGGGGAGTCTGTGTTGTGCCTTATGGAGGAAATACATGTATGTGTTAGATAAGCTTCACTCAGGCATGGGATATAGTGTTGTTGGCCATGAGTTCAGTGTTAATGAAGCCGTAATACAGTACATCCAGAAAAAGTAAGAGCAAATTCACCAATATATATGAGGCAGCTCTGGAAAGTGATAAGACAGCATGTATAGTGTGTTAGGAAGCTATGGAAGTATGCAAAAGTGGCTAAATCTGTGGATTCATGAGATGAAAACTGTATTAGTCAGAGAGGTTCTTTAGAGAAACACAGCCAAGTAGGATGTGTACATATATAGACAGATTTATTTTAAGAAATTGGCTCATGCCACTGTGGAGGCTTCGTGAGTCCAAAATCAAATGAGGTAGACAGGCCGGCTGCAGACTCAGTGCAGTGTTACGAGTCAAGTCCAAAGGCAGTCTGTTGGCAGAATACCTTCTTTTGGGGGAGCGGTCAGTCTTGTTCTATTAAGGTCTTATTTGGTTGAATGGTGCCCTTCCACATTATAGAGGGTGATCTGCTTTACTCAAAGTTCACTGATTTGAATGTTAATCTCACCTAAAAAACACCTTCACAAAAGCATCCAGAATGATATTTGACCAAATATTTGGGCATTGGGCACTACAGCCCATCCGAGTTGACACATAAAATTAACCATCACACACGCAAAAAATCCCAATAAAACAGCATAGTGGAGAGTATTATTGCGAGGCTAAAAGCCAAATATCTGATCAGGAAAATGTTAGACATTTCTAGTCTTTCCATGTAATTACTTTTGTAAGAAATCTGTATTAAATAAAGAATCTTTAAATAGAAATACAAAAAACAAGATTATACATGAATGTGTTGTCAAAATATTGTGACCAGAGGCTCTCCAGATCCTAGCCCTTTAGTTCCCCTAACAGCGGTTCTCAACCTGTGGGTCGTGACCCCTTTGGCGGTCGAATGGCCCTTTCACAAGGGTCACCTAAGACCATCCTGCATATCAGATATTTACATTATGATTCATAACAGTAGCAACATTATAGTTATGAAGTAGCAACGAAAATAATTTTATGGTTGGGTCACAACATGAGGAACTGTATTTAAAGGGACAGAAGGTTGAGAACCACTGCCCTAGAAGCAACCACTCAGTATTTGCTAATTCGGTGTTTGTGGCAAAGCTATATAGAACATAACTACCGTGACAATAAGATCAACTGTATATGCAGATGGTTCACAGATCTTTCACTGGATCATGCTTCTACACTGATTCCAGACTACACATCCTAGTACCTAATGTTCTCCTTCCTGGATGCCTAAAAGGAAAATTCAATGCAAAATATTGAAAAATGGAATGATTGCCTTCCCTTCCCTCCCTTCCCCCTAAAAGCTTGTCTTCCCTCTACATTTCCTGACTCAGTGAAAGGGATCATCATCCAATGAACCAACCAAACCAAAACCCAGCACCTCCCTTTAGTCTTTCTTTGATCTTAACACTACCCCCATAACTAACTGATGTACAATTTCCGTATTTATTTACTTGCTTGTATTTTACCTTTTCACTGTTTCTCAGTTTGAGTCTTTCTTCTCTGTCTCACTTTCTCTGTGATATAGACTGATGGCTAAGAACACTTGGTTTTATAGTCAGATGGGAACTGACTTTGATAATCAGAAGGAAATGGTATTCACTATGCAACTTAATAAATGAGGAATATTGGGTAAGTTAACTTATTTAAGCTTCAGTTTTCTCATCTGCAAGATGTCGATCATGAAAGTACACATATAATTTTGAGGATTACTTGACAACAAATTTACATATAAGTACTTAAGACAATTGTGATTGACAATAGTAAGTATTCAAAATAATTTTTTTTCTCTCTCTAAGTCAGTCATTGTGTTGTGCTAGAAACATAATGAATAGCTCAATCCCTTGGTTTGTGATATCTTTGTGGAAATTCTCCTAGTATTTAAATATGATACGTAGCATCTCTCTTTTGCTTAAGCTGTTCTTTTTTCCCCCCCAATGGTAATCTTCCCATTTGGGAAAATTGAAATTAGAACAAGCGTTGATATGAAAAGATAGAAAGTGGCTTTATTTTATTTCTGCAACATTATACCACAAGAATCAGTCCAGTTCATTTCTAGCAAAGGCTCTTATCAAAGGCTTGGGTTTCTTTCTCCATTGAAATAGGCATTTTCCACAAGACTGGAAACATTCCATTTGTTTCTTATTTTCGTCAACATACTGCAACTATCCTGAAGAACTGTGTCTTTAATTACTGTGCTTTGTACCCGGGACAGACTGCAAGGAAGTAGGCACCAGGACAGAGAGAAGCAGGGAAGAATGTCTTTGAATTTAAATTTCAATCACATTGTTGTTTAAATCATGAGATTAAAGATGTGGACAAATAAAAGCTAGTGTGGGGCCTGGAGACAGTGAGAATAGGGTGTTTTGCAGATGTTTAAAAGTTACTGAGAATTACTGGGATATACCAAGCAACTATGCCTGTAATCTCTATGTGAATGCCTCTAAAGCAGCATTACCCAGACATATGGAACAGGTTTTTCTCATCCCAGAAATAAATTAAAATGTATGGAGAGGAAGTAGAATGAACAGAGAGGGAATTCATTTATTATGTGGCTCCTGTGGACCAGTTACTCAGGGAACGACACTGTGCAAGCCCCCACGCAGAAGTCGCTTTTATAACTAACCAACCCCAACCATATGTTTAAAGCATTTTAAATTTCCCCCAGAGTCGAGCTCTCCAAAATGCAAATGAGATCTTTTTAGTTAGTCCAAAGAGGTTTGCTATAATTTTGAACAACCTTCTTACAGTCAAACATTTTTAAAGGGCCCAATTATCCACTAAGGAGTTCAGATCACACTGTAAGTCTCAAATCAGCAGAGATTATTATTATGCTTTCACTTTCTTCATACTACCACTTAGCACAAGTCTAGAGGATCATTCTGGCTTCATTTTGTAGGCTTTAAGGTGAGGGACAGAAAGCCTTTTTAATGGAGCATCTTTTGTTTCTCAGAAGAAAACACACAGAGAGATGGATTTATTTTTCATGTGAGACTCAATAGCAACACATCATCTCTAGAAAAAAATTTATTTTAAAAAATGGCTGAGGGCAATACAAAGGAGAAAATAATTGAGTGTTGCTTCTTGACAAAAGGGAAAAAAAAGAGAGAGATAGTTAGTACTCATTTATGCTCTCTGAAAGACTGGAACCATATCTGTATTTTAATTATGTTTCACCCTTGATTACTGCCTGCAAAATATTTCCTTTTGGCAAATTTTATTTTCAGCAGCAGGAGGCAAAATAGACATTTCAAGAATTCTCAAAGCAAAGCAGGGCAGAATGTCTTTGAATTCAAATTTCATTGTTGTTTTAATCATGAGATGAAAGATGTGCACAAATCAGAGCTCGTGTGGGGCCTGGAGACAGTGAGAATGGGGTGCTGTACAGATGTTCCAAAGTTACTGAAAATTGCAAGTAGATACGCCAAGAAACTGTGGCTATCTCTAATAGAAGAGAAAATTAACCTATTGGTAACCCTATTTTTTATAAATAAACTACAGGCTCAGTGCATGAAATTCGTGCCGGGGGGGTGGTCCCTGTGCCCTGCCTGCACCCTCTCCTAATCCGGGACTCCTCAGGGGATGTCCAATGGCCAGTTTGGGCCTAAACCAGCCGTTGGACGTCTCTCTTGCAATTTGGGACCACTGGCTCCTAACAGCTCGCCTGACTGCCCCTAACCACTCTGCCTGCCTGAATGCCCCTAACCACCTCTGCCTCAGCTCCCACTGTCGTGGCTTAGTCCAGAAGGACGTCTGGAAGGTCGTTCGGCTGTCTGGCCTAATTAGCATATTACGCTTTTATTATTATGGATTAGACTTGTAGATTTTTGCAGATATAAAATAAAGACAATGTTTAACTTTTCATATGAACTCTTGTCCTGATGTTTATTTTCTCAAAAAAGAAGATAACCCCTCATATAAGGGGGGGGAAGTGAAAATATAATTTAAAATGAAACTGTCCAGATGTCTGTCTGCCTTCAAAAGGGATAACATAGTTAATACTTGTGAGAATTGACACCCGTATGCTTTCTTTATGCTTACAGACACTGGTAGGGAAGGAGGAAAGGAAATTTTAAAGCTTTTACTATTTTTTCTGTGCTGCAAAAACAGGTTATCTAGGGCCCTACCTTTGGAAGGAAAGAAAATCTGGAGTAGAAAGTCTTTTATTTTGTGAGGATATTAATGAATCTTTAAATATGCAAAGGCTAAAGATGAGAAAGAGGGGAATATACATAAGTAGCCATATATGAAAATTTGATGGCAAATGTATTTTCAATGGCATTTGTAGGTAAAAGTGGTTGAAAAAATGGAAAATCAGAGAGATAAGAAGATAATTTTTAAAAAATGTTGCCACAGTACAGAGAGAAACTAGAGTCAGCCAAGGATGGTGGAAAGAGAGATTCCAAGAGACCAGTGGTCAACCAACATGTGAGAACACCCAAAATCTTAAGAAAGTGATACATGCAAGAATGTTTTGGTGGTTTCTCTAAAGAATTAAGGAAGAAAGAGTTATATTCCAAGTTTGAATTATTTTGAGAATCAGAGAAAAGAATGGCTACATGAGGTAAAATGCAAGTGAGATATTCTTAATCTGCTAGAAAATGAATGGGGGATTTGAAGTTCATCTAACTTTTATATTTGAAGCAAAAATCAGAGTTGGGAAGGTAGATTAGAAGGAAGGCTGAGTCATAACATGGGCTCAGCAGAGGCCTGTGTGAATGAAATTGTAAGGAATATTTTTTAAAAATATATTTTTATTGATTTCAGAGAGGAAGGGAAAGGGAAAGAGAGATAGAAATGTCAATGATGAGAGAGAATCATTGATCGGCTGCCTCCTCCATGCCCCCTATTGGAGACCAAGCCCGCAATCCTGGCATGTGCCCTTGACCGGAATCGAACCTGGGACCTCTCAGTCCTCAGGCCGACGCTCTATCCACCGAGCCAAACCAACTAGGGCTATAAAGAATCTTCTGACAAAGAATTGATCCTAAGAAGAAACTAAAGAAACCAGATAAAGCTCAAGAGGTCAATGAGAGGATACATTTTTTAGTAGAACATGGTTTAATTTCTGAAGCTTATGTTGTTCTTTGACACTAAGATTGATATAGAACCTCAGGGGAAAAAAGAGTTGATAAACACATACACAATTAGAAAGGAATGAGGGGGCACAGGCAGTGCAGCTTTGAAATCTATAAACAGAACATAGGGTAAAAGAGATAGAGAGTCCTGTCTTCTCTTAATCCACATGTGTACTGGAGCGCATGGTAAATTGTATCACAAAATGTTGAGGATTTGGCCTAGGCGAGGATGCTGCTGCCTTGAGTATTTAGTGAGGCCAACCTGATCCAGATTGGAGAGCAAACAGAGGACATCGTGCATGGAGGCACCTTGGGCCTTCTTAGCAGCAGCAGGAACAGGAGGTGAAGGAATGAAACCTCACAAGGCAGCTGAGAGGACTGTATTTCAGAGCACTTATAAGATAACCCTTTGATTAACTGGGGGACATTGGAGGTAGACTGACTTCTAGAAATTTCCAGGTGGTGGCTGAACTGGAAAGTAGAATTTTGTTATTGTTAGCGTAATTATATTTTGAGTCAAAGAAATGACCTAATGTTAAATTTGTCTCTGTGTGTATTACTCTGAAGCAAATTTCTCTTGACTTTTGGCTCTTTAGCTGGCCTCATCAATCACAAGCAGGCTTGCTGTTATTAATAATAATTACAACTCACCTGCTTGGGGTCACCATTGTACACCATTATGTCATTTGGGGTGGGACACACAAGTACAAACAGTATCCTATGTAGAACACCTAGTCTACACCTGTCCTATTTGCTTTTCTCTTGTTTGGGATGTAGAGTATTTTAGCAGATATAATTTTTTTTCACATTTAGACAAAGTGTACTGTTTTTACCTTCGGGAAAATATTATAGGATATATTCTACTCTCATTTCTTGTTTCATAGGAGAAATATAGGATTAAGGCAAACCAATGTATTTACCAATGAAAATGCTTTTGACGCTTAACAAAATATATTTTTATTAATTTCAGAGAGGAAGGGAGAGGGAGAGAGAGAGAAACATCAATATTGAGAGAGAACATTGATTGGCTGCCTTCTGCATGCCTCCCACTGGGGATCGAGCTTGCACCTGGGACATGTGCCCACTGAGCAACACCAGCCGGGCAACACTGTTTTTTAACCAAGATATATTTTAATGTTGAAAGAGTATGGCAATGGGGACAATTATTAGTTATGATTTTATTGGCTTAATCAAAGTCAGGGAGAATAAGTCATTCTTTGACTGTGCATTCTTGGGCAGGTCAATTACCTGTATTCCCTCTTTTTGAAGGCAATAATAATAATTAGAATAATTATTGAAATTTTATACTAAATACAAAAGATAATATGTGATAGCATTTTACATAAATTATACAAATTATGCAATTGCTTGTTATGAGTAGAAATTAAACTAATCATGTAGAGCCCCTGAGAATTGCTTCCTGACTAACATTTATCTACAATTTCCATAAATAACCTGTGAAAGAACTATTCAGTGATTTTTCTTTTTTAAGTTCTGAGTATGACACAATTCTTTTGAATTATATGTGGAGTTAAACTATAGAGTATTCACAAAGTTATGACCAGAAAGACAGGAGGAAAATGTTTATATGGGCAAAGGTCCAACTCATATGAGAAAAAAAATTGTAATTGAACACATAAATGATAAACTCAAGGTATCATTTTGATATAAATCCAGAATTGGTAAACATTTTCTAGAAAGGGTCAGATAGCAATGGGCCATACGATGTCTGTCAAAACTACTTAACTCTGCCTTTATAGTGAGAAGGTAACCATTAAGAATAAATAAAATGAGTATGGAAGTTTTTCAATAAAACTATAAAAACAGGCAATTGGCTAAATTTGGCACACGGGCCACAGTTTGCCAACACCAGATATACAGTGAAAATAATGATATAACTCTGGATAGTTTCTTGACAACATTCATCTAATATAATACAATGAGATCCAAAAGGTCACCAGGGTCTGTCAATATCAGGAATTCTATTAGAAATTAAATGCTTATTTATTGATTTAGCCAACATATTTAAAACAGTGGTCAGTGGCAGATACTCTGCTATCACCTGTAGGTGAAAAAGATGTGTAGGACATGGGCTTTGCCTTCTGAGGAGCAAACAGGTTGAGTGATGACTGACTGGTAACACTTCAGCAAAGCTATAATGGAGAAGAAAGTTTTTAAAAGGGCAATTAGAATGATCAAAGGATCGGAAAGGTTTCTTTATAAAGATACACTTAAATCATTAGGACTCCACAGTTTGGAAAGAGTAACTAAGAAGTGTTGTGCCTGAATTTAATAGAAGTAACTTCTTAGATGCTAATAGATTGCATGTGGTTATTTACATAGTAAAGAGAGCTTGGGGAGTCACCCCTACTGAAAGGTTTTGTGTATGCTACTTTTAGAAAAAGATGATTATATAGAAGAAAAAACAAAAACTCTAAAAAAAAAAAAGGAAAACTCAGCTGGTGTTGCTCAGTGGTTGGGCATTGCCTATGAATCAGGAGGTCATGGTTTGATTCCCAGTCAGGGCACATGCCTGGGTTGCGGGCTCGAACTCCAGTGTGAGGCGTGCAGGAGACAGCTGATCAATGTTTCTCTCTCATCAATGTTTCTGTCCCTCTATCCCTTCCCCTTCCTCTTTCTAAAATCAATAAAATATATTAAAGAAATAAATACATAAAAGTAAAAAAAGGTAGATCTCTAAAACTCAACAATTTACATTTTCTTTTTATATATTATCATTTAGACTTTTCTATGCATATATATTGCTGGAAATAAAAAGCAAGAAAAAATTACGTGATATTCATATTACTTGACATGGAATTAATGAACTAAGTAACTATTACATTTATTTTTAAAGTACTTATATGATGAGACATCATGGAGGATACAATGTAGTTCTAAAACTTTGACTCTGAATTTATGAGATTAAAAATGAATAGCAACAGAATTAGCAGAAACTTTGATGATGGTAATAGATGTAACCACATTAAGGTGATACTGTTTTCAACCCAAATTACTGGAAAACTATGGTTTTCTGGTGCAATTCAAAGATTTTGAAGTCTTTAACATTGAATTTTACTAAAACTGTATTAAAACCATTTAATGAAGTAATTTACTTAATTTGAGTCCATTAGATGACACCAGTGGATTAGCTTTTGTTACAAGGTTAACTGGTATAGTCACTGCATCTCATTTTTGTGCGGACCTTAAAATAAATCTCCTACTAAACCATATTAAAGTGCATTTGAATTTCTTATATTTTATCTATCACAGATCTTCATTTCAATTCATATCTCACATAGGCAGGCATGTAAAATGTATGTATGAGTCCACAACCAGAATACACCTACACCATATTCTATTAAATGACCAAGTCTTAGCTGTGTGTGCTGTGAGCACACCCTCATCATATTGTGATAGTTTTCCATTAAAAAGTAAACACATGATACACTGTATTGTGATAATATTGTATCATTTTCAAATATAGAAATTCTAAATATTGCAATTTCTTATATTATTTTGATATTTTAAGGATTGAGAACAATTGATTAAGTCTGCACAAACACTTTATTATTTCACTTTAAAGTTTCTAGATCCATTTAGTTCAACATCATGTGATATTGCAGAGATCTTAAAAAGATCTGGTTACTGTGCTTTAAATATACTGACTATTTCTGAATGATACATAAGCTGCTAACAGGGTAATTCTATGTAAGAGGTCCTCATAATTTGCTTTTTGTTGTATTGTATTCTATTCTTTTACAATGTGGTTATTGTTTAAAAATTTACCATGTACCATCTGTAGCTATTTAAATTAATTGTACAATAAAATGTGGTAAGTATTATAATTAGGACTTTTTTGTGTGATGTCATTTGCAGTTACTTTATTGTGGGTATCCAAATGATCTTTATTCTATGCAACCAATATAAAGTAAATTGAAATCTGAATAGTAAATGCTCTTATCACTAAACTTTTAAATAAGTAAATGTTACATATTTTGACTCAGGATATATTTTATTAAAATACATTTATATATCATTATTTTTTGTTATTGGTGTTCCACTCAAGATTTCATCTAGGGCAAACTTTCAATTGCCATATTTTAAAAAACCCACTGATAGAAGGCTTGACTTTATTATATATTTTTACTTGTATTGGATCATTCAATTTTTACAAAACACATGTAAGGTGAGAATTACTTAATCCTCTTTAGAGTGAAGAAAATTGAAGTTCAAAGAAGTCTAGTGCCTTCACTAAGGCCAAAGAGTTAGTATATGACAGAGGTGTGGCTTAATCCAGATGTTTTCAACTCTGTATCCAGCAAATGTTCTATTTTCTCACAGTATTTCCAGGGAGGCATGCTATACATATGTGAAAGAAATAAGGCAAATAACTACAATAGTTTATAGTATCTTCTCTATAAGAAATTATAAATGAAAATAAAATGATGAAGGAATGGACATGATAGTCCAGGAGCATAGCGAGGAGGGTGTGTGGCCTCAGTGTTCTGGTTATCAGCATTGATATCCATGGGAACCTTTGTCTTAGTGTTGACTACTAGGCATTTTCTGAGTTCATTATGCCTAGGCCCAGGCCTTAATGATCTTTCTAGCCTCCTTGTTCCTTTAGGACTGACACCTTAATCTTTCTTGCTATTACCACTGCCTGAAAAAATAGTATGTGCTCATTAATAACTATCGGATGTGCAAATTCTACCTCTTTCCTGTTTGCATGTTTTGAACCCCATACTGATGATTGAGATCTGGTTAACCAATGCCATGTGGACAAAAGAAGTCCACATGCTGACCTGACTGGCTCAGGGAAGGGCAGCATGGCGGCCTTGCAGACTCAGAGACCTAAAGTAACCACAAAGGATGGTCTGAAGTTAAAACTTTAACTAACAGCAGTTTATGGTGGGCAGTCATGTCCTAGGCCAGTATCTTCCCTGACAAAAGTCAATCTTTACCTTCACTGAGCCTGTCTATTGTCTTTTTGTATCTACGATAACGTATCGTTGGAATATCAAAGTAATTTTCCTTTTCCGGGACCCCTCAAAGCACAGGCACCCTCTTCCAAGACCACAAAGCCCTTCATTGTTATTGAGCTAATGGTTGACTGTTAACTATCCTGTGCCCGCCTATGTAAAAGATGTATGTGTTTATCATTTTATTTTTTATCTAAACCCAGAGGTTTCCCCGCTTTGCTTTCTCCCGCCTGCCTCATCTATCACCAATGGACTTTGTGTAACCCAGTTTAAGTCTGCTCTTTTCATTGTAATGTATAAAAGAAGGTGCAAAACTGCCATTCTCCGGAGCATTATCTTAATCTGTTGAGATTTTGCTTCCCAGCAATTGTCAACAGTTTGGCTCAAACAAACTCACAGAAATATTTCACAGGTTTCAATGTTTCTTATGTTGACAGTCACAATTGTTCTAAAGCCCATCACTTATTTGCCTTCTTATATTATGAATTATTATCTATTTGTTGGTCCCCAATCTCATGTCCAACTAACTAATCAGAATATTACATATTATTTTATAAATAGTCTCCCTTTCTGTCCTCTACACACCATCCCACTGATGTTACCAATTTTTACTTGCCTTACTATATACTATTAAGATACTACATTTTGTTCTCTCTTCTGCTCACGACTTCCTGTAGAGCTTACAGTTTACTTCATTAACCAAATATCCATCCCACTCAATTTATAAGTCTTATTCCAGGCCAGTTCCTCCCTATATGTTCCCTCTCCATATACAGGATGGGGCAAAAGTAGGTTTATAGTTGTTCAATAATTAATAAATGATAATACAAGAATAAACTCTGTGTTTCACATACTCACAACTATAAGCCTACTTTTGTCCCACACTGGCTGTTAGGGATCTCATTGTGCAAACGTACTTCTCCAAGAGACATTTGACATAATGGGGAAACTGAAACAGGTCTTATGATACCTTTATGATGCTACCACCAATAGTAAACTCAAGAACTTGAAACTGCCTTTTTCTCTATTCTTATTGCCATATCTCGTAGTGACTTCCCCCCTCATGTAGTCCACTACACTGCAGAGATGCTTCAGACCTGCAATTGAAAGGAACTGCTGTACGATATATACAGAGCGAGTATAAGTCACTTAGGTGTAAACTCATGCATTTTCCTTTCAGTAACATCTTGATATTTTCTTTTCTTCCTTGGTTTCTTCCCGGGATCCTATCAGCTAGGGCTGTAATTATTCTGACTGGTGTATCTCATTTTATTTTTTTTCCATTTACTTAAGTAACTTTAGCTCTAACCTTTTGTTTCGTCTCTGGAAGACTAAAATCTTTGATTTCTCAATACGTTCTTCCCATTCATTGTAGTGGGTGGACCTGGACTATGAGCTCAGAGTTTTGAGTTTTGGACTTCATCACTGTACTTACAACTTTGCATAATTCATATCACTTCAGGAGACTTCCATTTTATCATTAAAACACTGGGAATATTGAGAGTGAAATCTCTAGGGTTCTTGCTCCACTATGATCATGCGATCCTCTGCTGAAAGGTGTTTTTGATTTTAACACTAGCTGATTCTTCAGATTTACTACCCTATAGTACAGTGGTTCACAACCTTGGCTGCACCTTAGAATCACCTGGGAATCTTTTTAAAATCCTGATTTCTGGGCCGCATCCTCCGGAAATTATTTTTCTTTGTTATGGGGTGGGGCCACAACATTAGTAACAAAGAAACAGAATTTCTGGAGGATGAGGCCCAGAAATCAGGATTTTTAAAAGATTCCCAGGTGATTCTAAGGTGCAGCCAAGGTTGAGAACCACTGCTATAGTATAGTTTCTGCTATTTATTTACTTTTTTTTTTGTCCTCCATTAAGGATAAGTAAATCTACAAGTTTCCTATAGATAAACTCAAAATTCTCTAATACTTTTTGGAAGGAGAGATATTTTGTCACAACTCATTTTGCATGGGAGATAGTTTAGAATTCAAAGATGTTTGAAATTATGAACTTGAGAAGAATTCATATTGAACATAGGGAATGATATATTCTCTGAAAACTTTTCAACTTGAGTTAGGATCATCTATAATGTTTAGCATAAGAACAATTGCTAAGCCTGGTTATCTGAAAAACATTGAGAAAACAATCACCAACATTTGTTCTTAATTGACAAATGACTCACCCGTATAAGCTCTTTTTCATGAAACTTTCTTTTCATCTTTTATCACTTCACTTGGGGCAACTTAATTGTGTTAAATAGTGAAACTTTTCTTTTTCTCTAGACACCATGGTTTTAAAGCAGGGACCTCAAACTTTTTAAACAGGGGCCAGTTCACTGTCCCTCAGACCGTTGGAGGGCTGGACTATAGTTAAAAAAAAAAAAACTATGAACAAATTCCTATGCACACTGCACATATCTTATTTTGAAGTAAAAAAAACAAAACGGGAACAAATACAATATTTGTATTTGCATGTGGCCTACGGGCCGTAGTTTGAGGACCCCTGTTTTAGAGGTTTATGAATAAGATCACATTAATTCCAGTGAAAAAATGCCAAACATTAAATCTGACACTCCCATGGATGAAGTAAATATATCCTTGTCTCTCACATTCCTAACTCCTTCCTGTCAGCACTTACATTTTGAGAATGTACATATGCACTGTCCTCATGTAAACTTTCTTTGTCCAGCTCTTCCCTTCTCCAGGAATCTTAGAGCTGTCTGCCTGCCTGTATAGTACCTGTGCATCACAGTTCTTTACATCCCGGTTATCTTTTCCCTTTAACATATGACTTGCTTTATTGTTATTATGTTTTTAATGTTCAATGATCTCTGAACTCTGGTCTCCTGCTCCCCCAAGGGGTGCCCCACTTCTGCTGCCTTTAGTGTCTCAGAACTTTGGTGTCTTTGACCTCAGTTCTGTAGGTGGTGGTCTATCTGGAGTGGTTGTTGTCCAGGGCGTCACCAAGATTGAAGGCCTCCCCTTCTTCCAGCAGGCCTCAATAAGAGGCAATCTTAGCCTCCAGCTTGACTATCATGTTCATCAGGGCTTCCTACTCCTGGGCCTGGTGCTGCCCCTTTGCCTGGGTCTGGACCAGTCTGCCTCCAGGTGCAGCAGAATCCTGTTGAGCTGTTCCATCTGCATGGAATAGCCCGTCTCCACCTCCTTCAGGCTGCTCTCCAAACTGGCCTTCAGATTTCTCTGAGTCCAGGTTGACATTCAAGGACTGGACTGTACATCTTAGCACCACGTGTGTCATCTCAGCAGCTCCTGCGCAGCAGTCTGGGAGGTGACCACTGTGGTGCTCTCCTCAATCTGCTGGGACTAGTGCTTGCCTAGCTCCTCTTAGTTCTTCCGAGCCAGCTCGTCATACTGGGCCTAGATGTCCACCATGATCTTGCCGAGGTCCTGAGATTTGGGGGCATCCAATCCCATGGTCAACCCAGAGTTGGCAGTCTGGTTTTATCGACCACTTACTTCCTCCTCATTGTTCTTCTTCATGAAGAGCAGCTCTTCCTTAAGAGCCTTAATCTCTGTCTCCAGGTGCAGCCCAGTGGTATTGCTGTCATCAATGACCTTTCGGAGCCATTGATGTCGCTCTCCACTGGCACATGGCTAGTTCCATCTTATACTTGACTCTGACTACCATTGTCAATTCACAGAACAGTGTGGGCATTGTTCTGAACATTGTCCACAGAATTTGCAAAAATCTGAGCCCTCACATCCTCGATGGTCTTGAAATAATGCTCCTAGTAGTCTCTGATCTGGGGTCCCTTCTCCTCCAGGTGTTTCTGAATTTTGCTCTCCAGTCTCTGATTATCAGCCTTCAGGCTTCTCACCTTCTCCAGGTAGGAGGCCAGGTGGTCATTCAGGCATTGCATGGTCTCCTTCTTACTCTGGATGTACCCTATGCCCACCAGACCCCCTGTCATCCCCGCAGACAGGACCCCAGACCCCCAGCCGCCCCGCACACTGGTGGAGTGGGACATCAACATCTGGGAGTCCCAGCCCCCTGTGCCTGCATAGACTCTGACCGGGCTACTAGTATACTGAGTGGGTGGCTGGGTGACTGCACAGAGCTCAGGGTCCAGTAGTTTGTGGAGCAGGTGAAGCATGTGCTGAAGCTCATGTTGTTCAGGGAGGAAAGCAAAAAGCCAAGACTCAGGTTCATGGAGCAGTCTGAACTGCCTTATTTTTAATTCAATAAATACTTATTGAGTAAATATGTATATGGTACCAATATTCAAAGATGACTTAGATACTTAGATGCAGCTCCTATATTCTAGGAGTTTTTGGTAACTAAGAGAGAATGTACAAATACAGGGTGGGAAAAAATAGATTTACAGTTGTGAGTACACAAAACGGAGTATATTCTTACATTATTCTTTATTAATGACTGTATTATTTGTATTATAACTTTAAACCTACTTTTGCCCACTCCTGTATGGGATAGTAGGAATTTAAAGAAAATATATCAAGATTGACTAGGTTGTTTCTTGCCAACTATGATTTAATCAATTAATTTATTTCCAGGTATAAAAGACTAGAAAGATTCATACATAGATTTTTCACAATAGATTTATGCACTTTACATTGCCTTCCCTAAGGATCAGTCCTCCAATTTTCTGAATGTGCCATACTATAAAAAATGGGAAAATGTCTTGGTGGTAAGCCTTTCACTTTAGCCCCTTATTTTATACTAAGTAGGCAAGAGACAAGCATATCTGCATAGGAAGTCAGCAGTGGCTACAAGATAAGCAAAGGAAATGTTTCATATTAGAGATAAATGAATTTATGGAACACTTCTGCAGGCTAGGCTCTATTCTTATTTCACTCATGCAATCCTTACACCATCCCCCTTAAATAGAAACTGTCATAATACATATTTTACAAATGATGAAACAGTTAAGAAGCACACACAGAAGAGTGAACTGAGTCACCCAGCTAGAAATGATTACATGTGGTGGTTTAGCTCAAGAGTCCATTCTTAGTCTCTATCTGTATGTCTCCCCAGAGAAAGAATGCTACAACCCTACATCTCCTTCAAGAACAACTGTTCAGAGTTGCTGTGTCTCAGATCTGAGCTTCCAGGTGGAAAGTAATGCTGTAGGGTGGAGGAGAGCAGCAAATGCTATGCAATCACAGGGCTTGGAACCAGGCTGTTCCTCAGACTTGGTATGAATCATACATCCTGCATATCAGATATTTACGTTACGATTCATAACAGTAGCAAAATTACAGTTATGAAGTAGCAACGAAAATAATTTTATGGTTGGGGGTCACCACAACATGAGGAACTGTATTAAAGGGTTGCGGCATTAGGAAGGTTGAGAACCACTGCTTTAGAAAATGCATGTAAGCTATTCTATATGAAATGCACTATTTGCTTCTTTGAATGAGGATGCTTGCATGGTGTTCAAATTCCCCTCTGTGGGTAGAAAGTACCAAGAATTGCATTCATAAACTTCTGTCTTTGGAAAAGCACATGTATTTAATTGGCGTCTTTTCAGTGTGTACATATGGTGCGCATCACATTGAAAGATAAATACATACCACAATGGTGGAAACATGTTAGCAAAATAGTTGCACTGAAAGTTTGTTCTGCCTCTTCCCGTCACCTAACCATCAGAAATCGCTGGCATGATAACAATATCAGAACAGCTGTGCTATTTTAAAGTGTTTTGATTTCTAAACAACCTCCTACTATATATTCGCTTTTTAGACTTGATGTTTTTATCCACTTGTGCAAATGAATTATTACTTGAACATGAAATAGAGCAGGAGAAAATATGAAAGAAAAATGCTAGAGTAGATCTATTTCCAGACCCAATAGTCATGGATGCAACTAATTTGCCAACTGCATTCAGTTTATACATTAAAAAAAAAGAATAAATAGAAGTACAACTAGGAAGCTAGAGTTGAAAAAGTCCAGATTGGTTTGTGACAGTTTCCTGATGTTTTTTTCTTTTTTTGACATAATTTAATTCTGAGTCAAGAAAATGTGTGGTTTTTTTTTCTATATCATGTAGCTTGACAATATTAATTGAATACTTCCCCTCAGCATTTGAAGCATTAACAAAGAAGCCAAAATGTTATGATGTTTCCAGAGGTCAAAGGTTAATTAGCAGTGAGCAGATTTCAGTGGAGGTGTGGTTGTTCTGTGTAAAAAAGCCTTAATAAATATACTGTCACTCAGTTTAATGCTCACTTTGCTGGCTGAGAAGGAAAGATGGATTCACTAGAGGGTGAACACAGTGTCATGATAACTGAGGTCAAATTTGTTTGCTGAAGCATTTGCTTTGAATTTTAGTTAGTCCGCTGTGTTTACTAATAAACTGTGCAAGCGTATAAACAAGCAGCCTTAGAGACACAATGGCTGGACTTTCTGTTTCCAAAATATTGGCCCAGATTGCAATGTCCATTCACAAAAATACACTTCCATTAGTTAAGCCAAGGATCGCTAAGCAAAAGATACGTTGTTCAAAGTTTGTGATATTTCTTATTGCACAGTATAAACATTTAAAGAATACACATTCAAGGTACATGTAATAATACCACAGAATGAGTCAATTTAATATGAATATATACTTGTAACTGCTACAGAAAGCTTTTAAAAGTAAACAGTAAACAGCGCCCTCCCCCCACTATAAAAAAAGAAGAGGAGGTAAAGATCCTGAGATACTGTGTGTGTTTTGAGGCTTTTAAGGGAGGATATGCTAAACAATCATGACCAAATGACTCTACCATTGCAGGTAGTTCCAAACCAGCTCTGCTTCACAGCCCACATTTCCCAAATAGTTTCTAATATTCTTTAAAAAAAATTAATTAGTCATATCATATCAATCAGATCTGCCAAATTAAGTATTCTTTGGGTAAAAAAAAATTGAAACTTAACATGCTATAAGTAGCTCAATGAGTTAAACTGTTAATGTTTAATGAATTTTAAATATTATATATATTTTCAAGCAGCGGTTTTAAAAACAAATTTAACTAGTTTTCTACTCAAGATAACCTTTTTTTTTTTAATCCTCACCTGAGGATATATTTCTTGATTTTAGAGAGAGAGTCAGGGAGAGAGACAAGAAATATAGATCAGTTGCCTCCCTTATGCCCTGATTGGGGATTGAAACCTTAATCTTTTGGTGACATTCAACCAACTGAGCCACCCAGCCAGGGCAAGATAACCTTTTTTTAAAACATTACTCAAAGTAATTAATAATTCAGACATTGACTCAGAAATTCAATAGAAAATACTGTTAAAAGGAATGCTAAAATCCTTATTAAGTTTGTACATGAAAGAAGTAAAACTTTGAACGATTAAGACCTTTGAAAAAATGAAGATATTCATGAGAACTAGAATGAATTGTTTAGAAACATTAAAAAGATACCATTTTTACAGGAATATTTTTCTAGCACAATAATGTGGATTTTTTTGTTCATGTTCAGTATTATCTACAATTTCCTGGATTCTGTGTTTTGATTCAAACATAAATATTTCTTTGGAGAGTGGTTCAAATTTTGGCCAAACCTTTGAAGAAGATTCTTGAATCTTTCCCCATATCCTCTTACAGTTGAGGTAAACAATGTTCAGCATCATGACAAAGTCCCACTGCAAATGCCTGCCTCTGTCTGCTTCTCTGAGGCTTTCTCCAGCTCCAAGACAATGACACACTTTACACTTCACACCCTCAGGGTCAGCCCTTAACAGATGAAAGATTTGTTGGATGAAAATGTGGAGGTGTGCTTTCTATGCTTTCTCAGAGGGGAGCAAATAGAATGGAATATCCACTGTCCACAGCAACATCCCTCTCATTAACACACCCTTTACTGGCTTTTCTCCCGTTCCTGCTCACTTATTTCATAAGATCACTTCCCCAGTAAACTACATGTGCGAGTCCCTGTCTCATAGGCCACTTCAGGGATCGTAAGCTAAAACAGCTTGATTACCAATTTCTATAAAGAGATGCTTAAAGATTTTCCAACACCAATAAACCGATTCAGTTTTTGCTTCTGAACAACAAAAACTCACAAGGCAATATTTTTTTTTTACAAAGCAATAGTTTAATGAGTTAATGTATATGATTTAAAAATGTAGCTGAAACCGGTTTGGCTCAGTGGATAGAGCGTCGGCCTGCAGACTGAAAGGTCCCAGGTTCGATTCCGGTCAAGGGCATGTACCTGGGTTGCGGGCACATCCCCAGTGGGAGATGTGCAGGAGGCAGCTGATTGATGTTTATAACTCTCTATCTCTCTCCCTTCCTCTCTGTGGAAAATCAATAAAATATATTTAAAAAAATAAAAAAATAAAAAAATAAAAATGTGTGATCCCTCACCCTTGCTAGAAATAAAAGTAAAACCAAAGTTGTCCCCAATTTCTGGTTTTGCTGGTTCATGAAACTTAAAGATTGCTGTGTTGTTCAATATTTTATTTTTAAAAAGCCAAAACAAAAAATGTTGCACATTCTTATACTAATAACCATAACACTACATTATTACTCAGCTTAACAATGGCTTTGGTTTGTGAGATGACTTTGTGAGAGTATAACTAGAAGAACTGTGTGAGCATAGAACTTGTTGAGTAGATCGCAGAACCACACAATATTAGAGCAGCAGTAGACCCCTGAGAGATCAAACATTTTTCACACACTCATCATACACAACATGTAACATAGATGCATCACACAGATGGGAAAATTGAGGCCTGAGAGTAGTAATAAATTTCCTTTAATCACACATAGGAGACTTGGAGGGCTAGTCCTGATTTTCTGTTTTTCTACTCAGTACTGCTTTTTCCACATAAGTCAGTCTCCTCAGACAGTGAGAGATCAATGTGCAGACACTTGGAGGAAAGTAACAGAAAAAGACCTAGAGATGGGATATCCATGAGCTATTGACACCACAATGCTGTGTGACTACCAAAACGCTTAGTGACATACAGCAATAAACATTTATTTTTGTTGTAAATCTTTGGGTCAGCTACTTATGCTGGGCTCAGCTGGCCAGTGTTTCACATCTGCTGGGTACCTCATGCATCTGGATCAGTTAGGCAGTTCTATTTCTGAAGATGGTTGGTTGTTGGTTGAGGAATTTCAGCTTTTCCGCATCTGGTAACTCGTCCTCTAAAAAGGTAGCTTGTGCTTGGTCACATAGACTTGGCAAAATCCCAGGAGTGAGCAGAGACAGGCAGACCTCCTGAGGCTTAGGCTTATCACTGCCACCGTGTACTTCTGCCACATTCTGTTGAACAAAGTGGGACACAAGACCAACTCGGGCCAGGCAATGGGCAGTAGACTACACTTCATGATAAAAAGGCTGCAAAGTCCTATTGCTAAGGGGTAAGCACACAGAGGGTTGAAGATTCAGGGCTACGTATGTAATCAATCTCAGGAGACCCTTTGATTAGGTACTACATTTACCAACATTCCCATCCTCTGTTCTAAGATATTTCTCTCAACTAATTGATACATTGACATTTAGTTGCCATCCCAATGATATAAGAAAACTTCAATATTCAAAAAGAAAAAAAAAGCCCAAACAAAAATATCTTAAATGTTAATGAATTCAGTTAAATTGCAAAAATGTAAGTACCACTCTTTTTCTTACCATGTATGCCTTAGAGTAGGTATTTCTTTGCCAATTTCTTAAGCCAGGATTATAAAGATGCACTATCTTTGTTGATTATTAAGCACCAATGCTACTAACTATATTCAGTCATGTGAGCACAACCATTTAGGCACTCATTAAGAAGCCTATTATAACCCTATTACAGCACAACATATCAAAGATGTTGAAATGTATTGGATTAAATTTTTAAAATTTTATTTATATTTTGTATATGGATAAGAATAACAAACACAAAAACACTAAATCAGTTTTTTTAGTCTTTCTAATGACAAAATCAAGTAGATTGTAGTTGAAAAGATTTATATAGTAGAAATTATGAGAGTAGCTAATGTATGAGGTGAAATTTCTACCATATTTCTAAATTTTTATTTATTTACAAGAAAACAATATGATAGTCTGTCTATAAAACCAGTTATTTGTAGTTATCGCTTTGAATGTTAGTTATTTTTTAAAATATAATTTAAAGCATTAAAACATAACAAAAAGACAAATCTTTGAATTTACCGTCTATCATAAAAGAAGACAAACTTGTTTAAAAAGCTCCATTCTTTATAATTTCATAGATAATTCTATACAGAAAAATGAGCTTATCTTGACATAATGATATTAAAACAAGCTTGTCCCTCTTTACTTAAAAAGTTGGTAATTTTTTGCTTAAATAAATTATGTCTATACAAAATATATTATGGGAGAAGTATTCAGTTTTTCTAGCTATATATATAAAAGGCTAATATGCAAAGTGTCCCCTTGGGAGTTCGATCACTCGCTATGACATGTGCTGACCACCAGGGGGCAGTGCAGAATGAAGAAAGTCCCTGGCCGGCAGCCTAAGGCCCCGATCAGCACTGATTACTGGCCAGGACTAGGGATCCTACGGGCACCAGGCCTCTAGTTTGGTTATAAACATAAAGTTTGAAGTCATTCTTTTGGAAATCTTGATACAAAGAAAGAAAAAAATAAGAGCCAATATCATCCTAATGGTGTAAAAAATCACCCTACCCTCAAAGCTAAATCATAAGCAGCACTTATGATTTAGAGCAGGAGTAAATGAAGAGAGAATTTAGAGCAGGAGTAAATGAAGAGAGAATTTAGAGCAGGATTAAATGAAGTAGAAGTCCATAAGCTTTAATGAGGACACACTGAGTTGTTGTTTTTTAAGGACTTAATGATGTATTTTTATAGCAGATGGCATTAGTAGAGATACCATAACAATTGATAGCAAATATAGATGGGAAACTAAGATTTGAAGAACTATCAATGCAAGGCTATAGTTAAATGCTTCTATGTAGCAAATATACTTTTCTTTTATCCATTTGTTTAAAAATAGAATTTATACACATAATATAAAGGTATTTTATTTCCCAGCTTTGTTACTTCAGCTTTGAATGGCCTTCAAATATTTTCATTAGCATAGGAGTAAGACTTTCAAAATATGCTTTTCCCTGACCTGGCATATTGGCAAAGAGAGGTGCTAGGTAGACTTCTAACACTTGGCTGCTATCAAGCCTTGGATAACATGCTATTTCTGAAAACTCTCTCCTGCAGTATTTTGTCCTTTGTTGATTTACCTGATTAGACAGAATGGGTAGCTAATCCAGCAAAGGTGGCCCTTACTTATTTGTGATATTTATATTCCTGTAAAATGTTCAGTATTACATTACAGTCTTCTTAAATGCAATCAGATAAACTCCAACAGTAACACCAAAAAACTCTGAGGTATTCACGTGGAGCAGGGTGCGATAGCCTTTGCTGTTTTTCCAATAATGTGGTCGGCACTTACTGCTTGTAATAAACAGCTCTCTTCCTGTGCGCTGGGAGAATCTGATCTTTCACTGAGGTAAGGATTGCCCCGAGGGTTTAGAGGGAATGGAAAGAATTTAGAAAACCTCAAAGTTGGCTTCCTTGCACACCTGGTCAATTATTTCAGACAATAAACGGGAAGTATGGCAACTTATAAAATACTTTATTCATTTCCAGCCAACACATGTATAGGTGCATTTGCTTGTGTTTCTGCTCGACTGTTTGGATAAGGAAGATGATCCTTCAGACTCTGGTTTGATGATCTAATTTTTACATGAGAAAAAAATAGGATTAGTCACCAATCTCAAAACCAAACACCTGAAAAGCTACCAGATTATTATGATTGGAGATCAAAGTACATGGACAGTTTGGAAGAATTTGGAGAACTCTGGGCTTTGAAATCAGTTTTATGAATTCTTTTAAGCTTTACATGTATTTATGATTTTTTAGTGTTATGGAAATACATTTGGCATTGAGATTCTATCTCTGCATATTAGCTGTTATTGTGTGTGTGTTTTTTTATGTTCAGTGGTAGGTAAGAATAACTGTTCCATTGTCTTTCTGAGTAAAATTAACAGTTATAAATAATAGCCAATAGAATATGCTATTACATGACATATATTAATATATCCCAAACCATGCCAATGAAGAAGAAGAAGAAGATGATGATGATGATGATGATGATGATGATGATTGCAACTTTACCGATTAGAAGTTTTAGGCTTAGTGATGTTAAACAATTAGTTGCCCAGAGTTACCCAGTTTGCAATAGCAAAACTAGAAGTCAAAGTCAAATGTAATGACTCTAGATTTTTAGCTTTATGGCTTCACTATACACTGAATCATTTGGCTGTGTAAGGAGATCCAATCTCAAGTTATATTTGAACTATGAAAACTTCACTGGAAATGAATATGGGTGTGACAGGGACCTCTTTTCTGTAGCATGTTCTCTTTCCTTTATGCTTCATAGTACATACCTAAAAAATAAGGGCTTTTTTATGACAGTATTTTAAATTATGGAGATTTGGATACAGAGAAGATCAGTGATGATCATGGCTTCACACATTGAGATCTTTAGTTTACATTTTATAAATAGCTCAGTTTTGTTTCCAAATACTAGTGAGATAAAGTCCAAGATAGGTCTCATCCATAGGAAAAATAAGCAACTTCATAAATATATAATGATTTTTAGAGGCTCCAGGAGAGGTATTCTGCATCACCCTTAAATTTTCACTCCCTCCTGCCACCCACCACCGAATACCTACTGACTCATCGTTAAAATCTGGACTACCAGCTTGAGCTGAAGATAAAAATGTCCCCACTGGCATAAGAGTAGGCAGTAGATAGATTGCAGGTTTGGACGTGAACTAATGCTATCTCTACCTCTATCTAAGACAGTGGTTCTCAACCTTCTGGCCCTTTGAATACAGTTCCTCATGTTGTGACCCAACCATAAAATTATTTTCGTTGCTACTTCATAACTGTAATGTTGCTACTGTTATGAATCGTAATGTAAATATCTGATATGCAGGATGGTCTTAGGCGACCCCTGTGAAAGGGTCGTTCGATCGCCAAAGGGGTTGTGACCCACAGGTTGAGAACCACTGATCTAAGAAGTTGGGAGAAGGCTGTCTCTCACTGAAGAAAAATTATAACAAAAGGGAACATAGGTCTGGCTGGTTTTGCTAAGTGGTTAGAGCATTGGTCTGATAACCAAAAGGTCACAGGTTTGATTCCAGGTCAAGGGCATGTACCTGGTTGCAGGTTCAATCCCTGGCCTAGTAGGGCATGTGCTGGAGGTAGCCAATCTATATGTCTCTCTCATGTAGATATTTCTCTCTCTCCCTACTCCCATTCTCTCTAAAAATCAATGGAAAAAATATCTTATGGTGAGGATTAAAAAAAAAGGGGGTGGGCATAAAAAACTTTGATGTTACCTTATACTTCTAAATGATGTCAGGGCTTAGAAAACTGTTTTTTCATTAATATCATAATATTAGTGGTATGGAATCTTAAAATCTAATCTGACTCATGGTTTGTTTGTTTTTTTTTTGTTTTTTTTTTTTTTAAATCAAGGTACTAATTTTGGAGTGATGTTAAACTTCCTACATAAGATTTTAGTTGGAATTTAAAACAAAGTCAGAAAATATATTTTTGAAGCTGTTGTAAATTCTATATTATTGGTTAGCTTTTGTCCCAAATATTATATCTAGCTAATTCCTGTGGTAAATTAGTCACACATTGCATCCTCTGTATACTTACCTTTGCAATGTAACTTTTAAAAAACTGTGTTAAGAACTTTTAATATGCTATCTGTCATCTTAACAAATTTGTAAGTATACAATACTATATTATTAATTTTAGGCACCATGTCGTACAGCATCTCTCTAGAACTTACTCATCTCACATAACTGAAACTTTATAACCATTAGACAACTTATTTCCCCTCTCCACCCCCCCGTCCCTTGGCAGTACCTCTATTCTCTGCTTCAATGAGTTAGACTATTTTAAATATCACATATAACTGGAGTCATGCAGTAATTGTCTTTCTGTGACTTGCATAATGTCATTTAGGTTCATTCATATTGTTGCATGAAGCAAGATGTCCTACTTTTTAAGGCTGAATAATATTCAGTTGTATGTATATATCCAAACTTATCTGTCAATGGGCATGTCTGTTATTTCCATGTCTTGGATGTTGTAATAATGCTGATGTGAATAAGGGAGCGCAAATATCTCTTTGGCATCCTAATTTCAATTCTTTTGGATATATGCCCAAAAGTGGAATCGTGGATCATATGGTAGCTCTATTTTTAATTTTTTTGAGGAACCTCAACTCTCTTTTCCATAATGACTGCACCAATTTACATTTCTACCAATATTGCACAAGGTTTTCAATTTTTCCACAAACTGACAAACACTTGATATTGTGTGTATGTGTGTGTGTGTGTTTAAGATACTAGCTGTCCTAATAAGTGTGAAACAATACTTTCTATTTATATTTCCCAGATTATTGCTGATATTGAGCACCTTTTCATATACCTGTGGGCCATTTGTATATATTCTTTGGAGAAACATCTATTTAAGCCATTTGCCTACTTTTAAATTTTGTTTTTGTTATTATTATTGCTATTGAGTTGTGGGTATTCCTTTCCTTATATATTTGGAAATTAACCATTTATCAGATATAATGTCTACAAGTATTTTCTTCCTCCTTTCAGAGAGGAAGAGAGAGGGAGAGAGAAATAGAAACATCAGTGATGAGAGAGAATCATCAATCCTGCACAGCCTGCCTCCTGCACATCCCCTACACAAATAAATAGGAAGACATTGCATGTTTATGAATTATAAGACTTAATATTATTAAAATGTCAATACTACCCAAAGTGGTCTACAGATTCAATACTATCATCAATAAAATGGCAGTGGCATTTTTTACAGAAATAGGAAAAATACACACCTAAAATTCATGTGGACTCACAAAGGACCCTGAATAGCCAAAGAAATTTTGAGAAAGAACAAAGCTGGCATCACGATGATTTCAAAATATATTACAAAGCCACAGTAATCAAAACTGTATGGTACAGGCATAAAGACAGATATATAGGACAATGAAACAGAAGTAAACCTACACATGTACTGTCAACTGGTCTTCTACAAGGATGCCAGGAGTACATGGGGGAAGGGTAGCTCAGTATTAGATAAACTGGATATCCACATGCAGAAGAATGAAACTATGCACAAAAATCAATGCAAAAATGCTTTATATCTCTCCATCTCTTCCAACTTGCAACTTTCCATCAAGAAACAGAGTCAATTTTCTATACCTAGGTTCTTGACTTATCCACATGACTTGCTTTAAGCAATGGAAAATTAGCAAGGGTGATACAGAGGCTTGTGAAATTGATTATGCACTGGATTTTGTCTCTTGTTGGTTTTGGAACCCTGACACTACTATGAGCATAAGCCCATGGTAGCCCTAGAGGATGTGAATCCTTCTTAAAGGAAGGCTCTACAGACCAATCAACTTGGCAACTGTCAGATATACATGAAGCCTTGGCCAAGCCTGCTTAGAGAAAAAGAACCGCCTGAGCAATCTAAAAAAAGTCATGTGAAATAATAAATGCTTGTGGTTTTAAGACAATACGTTTTAGTGTAGCTTGTTATACCACAAAATGGATCCGTTCTCTAGTTTTTGTTCATTGTTGTGATTGTAGATATAGATCTTTAAGAAAACCTGGCTAGCACTTCTTGGCATAAAGAAAATAACCCAGGAATGTAAAAATATGAATGTTCATACTATTAGTTAATTCTAGGAAAGAATCTAACGGTTAGGTTCAGAATTGCAATGAGTATCACTGCTCAGTTCACAGTGCAAAGCTAGTTCTCATTGTGCTGCCAATAATATATGTGAGGAAAATGAGAAGTACAGTTATGTTTATGTTGACATGTCTTCATTGCAAGGTTAAGCATTTGATTTGTTTATACTTTGCCCCATTTCTCTGGTTCAGCTGCACTGTCTGGGGTTTAACAGGCTTCAGTATCCCCTCATTCGGTGAGACAGTGTCTGAGTTAAGGATTAACATTTGTATAGTAAAACATAAATGATCGTGAGTTGTATATAATATTTTAGCAAAAGCTTATTTAGTTTTACTACTTTCACAAAGTTTTGGTTGAGCAAGCAGCCTTTGGTTACCCCTTAGAAGTCTGATTTGATGAATGTTGGAATGCAGTAAGAAAAGTGGATTTTTTAGTCTATGGTCAGCAGATATAAGAGGTAGTTGCTGTGTGCTATGAATTAAACAAAACCCATTTAAAATTTTAGTTATCTTTTTAATTACCCTATATCCTCCATTCCAATTCCCTGTCTTAACAAGTGAATCTAAACTTTTTTTTGTTACATTGAAATAAGTGTATATCCTGAGCAGATTTAGTAAAAACACTGCTTGAAAAAAGAAACACAAAGTTCTTTGTGACTATAATACAATTTTGCTATCTTTTGTACATAAAGTTTGTTTTTAAAATAATCTGATTTCCCTTTTTCCCTACACCCTGAAATAAACTTGTTCCCAGAACCCAATCATCAAAATATGTTAGAGCCAGAAGAAACTTAACATATAAAATTAAAGCCAGCTTTATAAATTATTTATTCTTGATAGTCAACACATCCTAATACTTTTAATTCTATTTTATTATATTTCCATTCTCTTTTTTAAAATTTATTTGTTAACTCTATTACAGTCCATTCGCTTCTATTTTGATTTCTTTTTGCTTATTGTCTTTTTTTTTAATGTTCATCACTACTTACTAAATTGATTCCACGCTTTGCTATTGGATTTTGACCTACTAGTGGAAAAACTCTGTCCTACATTAGAAGGAAGAAAATAATTCCCAGCTTAAGATTCATATTACTGTTGCAATTCTTTCTTCTCATCTTTCTCTGCACTTTTCCCAGAAAGCAGGTATCACTATTTTAACTTCCCCTTGAAACTCCCCTACAAATGTAATCCTATATCTAGCTACTTTGCAGTTTTCTAGCTTCTTTGCTCTATCCTTGTTGACTCTCCCCAACTCACCTGTTCTTGGACATCACTCCTTACTAGCACAGTCATTTTGTTGGGCTCCAAACACCAGTAGGAATAATTTAGAATGGTTGGGGTCGTGTATGAATAACAAAAATGACGTCCAAAAAATGATAAATGAAAAAATATTATGATAAGAAATGGGTGCCTACATCAAACTAAAAAGTTTTGCACAGCAAGGGAAACCATCCACAAAATAAAAAAACAACCTACCGAATGGAGGAAAATAATTGCCAATGATACATCTGATATGGAGTTACTATCCAAATTTTATAAAGAATTAAGACATGCAGATGGCCAATAGACGTGAAAAGTTGTTCAGCATCAATCAGAGAAATGCAAATTAAAACCAAGATGACATGCCCTAACTGGCTTGGCTCAGTGGATAGAGCGTCAGCCTGCGGACTCAAGGTTCCCAGGTTTGATTCCGGTCAAGGGCATGTACCTTGGTTGCGGACACATACCCAGTAGGGGGTGTGCAGGAGGCAGCTGATCGATGTTTCTCTCTCATCGATGTTTCTAATATCCCTCTCCCTTCCTCTCTGTAAAAAATCAATAAAATATATTTTTAAAAAAACCCACAATGACATACACATTACCTTACTCTGTCAGAATGCTATTATCAGTAAATCAATAAACAAGTATTGGCAAGGATGTGGAGATAGGGAACCCTAGTGCACTGTAGATGAGAATGCAAATTGGTGCAACCACTATGGAAAATGATGTGGAATTTCATCAAAAAAGTTAAAATGGCATTGCCTTATGATCCAGTAATTTCACTTTGGGGAATATATCTGAATAAATCCAAAACACTAATTTAAAAAATATATACACCCCCATATTCATTTCAGCATTGCTTACGATAGACAAAATATGGACGCAGTCCAAGTGCCCATCAATAGACCAGAGGATGAAAAATATGTGGTATAGATACACAATAAATACCATCAGTCATAAAAATGAATGAAAACTTTTGTGAAGCATGGATGGACCTAGAGAGTATTATGCTAAGTGAAATAAGCCAATCACAGAAAGACATATACTGTATGATTTCACTCATATGTGGAATATAAAGAACAAAATAAACAAACAGGATAGAAACAGACTCACAGATACAGAGATCAGACTGACAGTTGACAGAGGAGAAGGGTTTAGGGGTGGGGGTGATAAAGGCAAAGGAATTAAGAAGTAAAAATGTGTGATTACAGGATAGTCACAAAGATATAAATTACAGTATAGGTAATATAGTAAATAATCCTATATAATAAAAGGATAATATGCAAATAGACCAAATGGCAGAACAACCAATCAAAGTATAATATGCTAATGATATGCTAAGGCTGCTCAACTGCTTGCTATGGCATGCACTGACCACCAAGGGGCAAACAGTCAACTGGTTGACCAGTTGCTATGATGTGCACTGACCATCAGGAGGCAGATGCTCCGACCAGTAGGTTAGCTTGCTGCTGGGGTCCAGCCGATTATACTGAGTGAGATGGGCCAGACCGCTCCCTGGAGCCCTCCCTCTATCCCTCCCCAGCCCAATCATGCACTGGTGCAGTCCCTCAGGCTGGCCTGCACTCTCACAATCCGGGACCCCTTGGGGATGTTGGAGAGCCCTGATCCTGCAGGCCACACCCCTTGGGAGGGCGCCAGTCGCAGGGCTCATGGCTGGTGAGCACTGCTGCAACGTGAGCCTCTCCTAATTGGGACTGATTGGACGTGACAGGCACAGTGGGGCCGGATGAGTGGTAGTAGCAGGTAGGAGCTGCAGGTAGGAGTGTTGGACTGAGGATTTTGGCCTGATCCCTGCAGGCCACCCAGAGGGACCCCACCCATGCACGAATTTGTTCACTGGGCCTCTAGTCTATAACAATAAAAGCATAATATGCTAATTAGGCCAGACAGCCAAACAACCTTCTGGATGTCATTCTGGACGTCCTTCTGGACGAAGCCGCAGCAGCGGGGGCTGAGGCAGGGGTGGTTAGGGGCAATCAGACAGGCAGGCAAGCAGTTAGGGGTGATCAGGCAGGCAGGCAGAATGGTTAGGGGTGATCAGGCAGGCAGGCAGGCAAGTGGTTAGGAGCCAGCCATCCCAGATTTCGAGAGGGATGTCTGACTGCCAGTTTAGACCCAATCCCTAAATCAGCAGTCAGACATCCCCCGAGGGGTCACGGATTGCGAGAGGGTGCAGGCCAGGCTGAGGGACACCCCCCCCCCACCTCGTGCATGAATTTTGTGCACCGGGCCTCTAGTATTTTAATAATCAAGTATGGGACCAGGTGGGTACTTGAAATATTGGGGTAACCACTCTGTAAGCTACATGATTGCCTAACCGCTGTGTTATACATCTGAAACTAATACAGAATAATATTGAATGTAAACTATAATTGAAAAATTAAAAAAAAAAGAAATATAATCAATGGAATAAAAAGAAATGGGTCCCTCTACTGGTCGAATAAAATAATAAAGATTTTATTAACCAACTTTGCCCTGGAATGCCTTTATATCACTTTTCCAGATAAATATGGGACAATTAAATTAAGTAAATAACTTAAAGTTTGAGAACATTTCCTTATCGAGAAACAACTCAGGTTATCTCTCAAATATAATCTGAAACCCTATATCCCCTACTTACCAGACCTGTCCCTCCGTGAAGGGCAGCTCCTGCCTTTCTGCCTCTAGTGTGTCTGTTCAAACTTAGACAACCTCACAGCTATGAACATCCCCAGCTTCTGTTTTCCCTTGTGTTTCCCATACCAGGCTTTTCAATCTGTCATTCCACTCACTTATCTGCTTCTACCTTTATAAAGAATGAAGTACTGTTGTTTTCAAACCAAAGGTATCCAACCTGGACAGGCACATTTAATTTAAATAGGGTCGGTTTTTTAAATACTCTGGCTTCCAGCATAACTTACAGGGCTGTTACCTATAAGATGGGGGTGCATTCACATTGTCCAAAGAATCTCACTGTGGTATCTGACCTGAGTATGTCCTTCTCTTGGGATCTAACTCACCTTCCCTTACTTTCTCCTTTCCTCCTCAACACCCTGAATTCCCAGTGCTTATTGATTTCAGCTAGTGAAGATAGGAAGCAAACTACAGGGTCATAGGTCTCTACTGAAGGGCTTTTCTGCTTTAGAAGACTATAAGATCAATTATATTCCTAACTAGAGGCCCGGTGCACAAATGCATGCGCGAGTGGGATCCAGCTGGCCCACCCTGATTGGGGCTGATTGGGTTGGGCCGGCCAGGGGGAGGGGCCACAGGCAGTTGAAGGGACAATTTGCATATTAGCCTTTTATTGTATAGGATAGGTGGATTCCAACAAGGAGGAAAGTTCAGTCAGTGGGGGCTGAGACTACACTTAAGTGACAACAATCTTCACATTTGATAGTCACCACATGTCCTTTCTCTATCACCACTTTGATAAGCAAATTGAGTTTTGTTTTTAATCACTTTTTTATGTTAGAATAAATTACAGCATAATCTACTTTTTTCAATAAAGCCAACATGTAATATTGTTGATCCTTTTATCTGGAGACCCAGCTGAAATTTTTTAATATTAGAGGGGAAAAACAAAAAGTAGAAGCTATTTTTGAATAAAACAGCAGCTGAATATCTTCAAATCATAAGACCTTAGCCCATGGAAGCCAGAAAATGACAAGAGGAGGCTAATGACAAATGTTGCCAATGTTCCCTAGACATAATTTGTAGGCCCGAATGCACCCAGTAAAAAATTAAAAAGAGGGGCTCTGTGTTAAAAAAAAAAGTTATTAAAAATTTCATTATGGTCATAGCAGAGCATTAAGCTAAATTCAGGATCTTCTTGGCATGAGCTCTGTGCAACAGCATGAAGCCAGTCCTGTTCCTAGAACTTGTCCTGTAAATGTGGACTGAAAGCTGTCCATCTCTTCCTGACCTGCCTCCACCAGGGTCTCTTCTTTGCTTCACAGACAGACTTACGAAATAGGAGTATAACTATACACACACACACACACACACATGTACACACACATATATGTAAACATGCATGCATGCACACATACACATACATATATGAAAAAATAAAATGATATTCCTACTTTGCGATAATAAACAAATGCTTTTAAGTGGATATTCAAGACTAAAATGTGAAAGGCAAAACTACTAGTATAAATTTTAACAGCTTATAGAAAATGGTAGCTATTATGACTTAAGTCAGTAAAATATTGCTTGAAGAAGATGCCCAAAAAAACCCCAAACAAGTAAAAATTGATACATTTAACTATATTAAATACAAAAATACTGCTTTAAGTTAAGAGATGTATTAAACAAAATGCAAAGGGAAGCTATAACTTGAGAATGTTATCTGTCATACACATAGCTGGTAAAGGCTTATCATCAGAATGTACAAAGAATCCTTTTAAAAAGGCAATGATAAAAATTTTAAAAGTACAATAAGAAAAATGAATAAGCTTGAAAGGCCAGTAAACCCATAGGAAATATGTTTATTATCAGAACATGTAGAGGTGCCATTTCATACCTCATGCTCAATATCCCCATCTTTCCACAAGTGCATCTGTGCCAGCAGTCCAGACAGTCACAGAACTTCTGATTCACTGGAGCTGGGGTGGTGCCTTGGAAAGTTAACTTTGAAAAAACTTTCTGAGTGACTTTGATGTGTATACCATGGTGGAGACATCATTTCCTGAAATTTTTCAAATCCTTATCCAAAACAATCAACCATCATGTCCTAAAATTATAACTGTTACACAGCTTTTCAGTCTGTCATTTTCTTCCATTAGCTTATTTCAGACAGGGACTTGGTTTGGTATGTGCAGAGAAGTTGGTCTTGCCCTGGCTGGTGTGGCTCAGTTGGTTGGAGCATTGTCCATAAACCGAAAGGTTGTGGTTGCATTCTGGTCAGGGAACATGCATAGGTTGGGGTCTGATCCTGGTTGGGGTGCATACAGGAGGCAACAGATCAATGTTTCTCTTTTTCTTCTCCCTCTCTAAAATCAATAAACATATCCTAAGGTGAGAATTAAGAAAAAGAAAGTTGGTCTTGAAAGCCATTCAGCAATGTGTTCCAGTAGGACAGGCTGTCAACCAGAGATGCCATAACCACATCGGAAACAATGAGAATGGCAGTCATTAGTCTCCATCTGTGTCCTCTTTCTTAGATGCCAATCATTTTTTCCACATCATTTCTCTGTTACTCTACATTTGATTAGAGAGATTCCATCTCCCAGTCCCCACAAGAACTCTATATCACTTCTTCCCCTTTTGTTCTTTTATTCCTAATTGATGGAGGGGAGGAAATGTTGTTCACTTCTTGGGGGAAAAGCGGGTGGAAGAACTCAGGAAAATCTTCATCTAGGACACAAAACTTATGTTGAATAGATGAGCAGTTGCTCTATAGTGGGGCAGATAAAAGGCATGCCCTACTAGCAAGAATTGTTGTATCGCTTGGGTCAGAAACAGGAAAAACTTCACCTAGCATCACACACACATACATTTCAGCTAATCTAATATAGAAAAGACTAACTATTAAGAAATAAAAGATAAAACACATAGAAAAAGGACAAAACACATGTATATAATTCATACAGAAAAAATATTTGTAAAACATATGAAATAGATATAGAAACATCAATGAGACAGAAACATCATCCATTGGCTGCCTCCTGCATACCCACTACAGGGTATTGAGCCCACAACCCAAGCATGTGCCCTGACCAGGAATGGAATCAGTGACCTCCTGGTGCATGGGTCAGTGCTCAAACACTGAGCCACACTGGTCAGGCAATACTATTGTTTTACTTTAATAAAAATGCAAAGTTAAGTGATACCCAGATTACTGTTTCTCACTTTTCAGACCGGAAATTTTCAAAAGCTCTATGGCATACTCTGCAGCTGGAGCATTTGGAAATGAGGGACTCTCACATGTTGCAAAACAGTCAAGACCCTTGGAGGGAAATTTGGCAATACCTAACAGAACCCATATTTACCCTTTGACCTAGAAATCTCACTTTGGGGAATTGGCCTGAAGATAAGCCTTCCAAAATACAAAACAATGTATACAAAGGTCACTTGTTATTTGTGATAGCTAAGATTGGAAGCCTACATGTCATCCAGAAGAGACTGGTTGAATAAATTATAGCATAACTACAAAAATAAGTACAAAGTAGCCATTAGAAAGAATGAGGAACATTTGTATAAATTGATGAAGTGATATCTAGAAGGCATTTTTATAGGTAAAAAAAAGTTGCAACAAATACATTTAATAACTTATTATGCCACCATTGTGCAAAAAGATAATGCATTTCCCCTAAAAAAAACAACCAGGGGAAGGATAAACCAGAAGCTAATGAAATTGGATATTTATAGTGGATGGGAAGAAAAAGGGGGAGCTGGATACAGTGGGAACAAGAGTTCCTTTAGTAGAATTTTTAACATAGTCAATTGTTTACATATCAAGGAAAATTATATCAAAACTGAAAGAAAGAAAACTGCAGAATTAAATCAAAATAGAAAAATGAGCTAACTATATTTTAATTTAAAAAGAACCATACAGCCTTGGCTGGTTTGGTCAGTGGTTAGAGCATCAGCCAGCAGATAGAAAGGCATTTTGCAGGCTTGATCCCTGGCCCCGGGGTGCATACAGGAGTCAACCAATTGATAATCTCTCTCTCACATCAATGTTTCTCTTTCTCTCCCCCTCCCTCCCCTCCCCTCCACTCTCTCTCTAAAAAAAAAAAAAAAATCAATGGGAAACATCATCGGGTGAGGATTAAAAAAATAATAATCATACAGACTTGGCAGGGTTGCTCAGTCAGCTGAAGCATCATCTCATACACCAAAAGGTTACAGGTTCACTTCCCTGTTAGGGCACATACCTAGGTTGTGAGTTCAATTTGGGCCAGGGCATGAACAGGAGGCAACTAGTCGATGTTTCTCCTCTCTCTCTCATCAATAAAAGAACAGATCCACATATCCTCAGGTGAGGATTTTAAAAAAAGTTAACCATACAACAAAAAATAACAGACTGATGAATCTCAGAGGGAAGGGGAGGGTGTTGGTGGGAAGAGATTAACCAAAGAACTTATATGCATATATGCATAACCCATGGACACAGACAATAGTGTGGTGAAGGCCTGGGGGAGAGGGTGTGGGATGGAGGGGGTCAATGGGGCGGGAGGGACAAGATATCTGCAATACTTTCAACAATAAAGTTAAATTTAAAAAACAAAGTAACTTTTAAACACAGTATTCTGACCAATCTTAGTAAGATCTATTCCAAGAATAAAAATATTACAACATAAAGAGCTAGAGTTATTTATTAAGTAGGCTTTTTATTATTAGTAGTAGTAGTCTTAGCACATTTTTATGTTATTTTATGCATATTGTAGACCAGAGTAAATAAACAAATATCTTAATGTTATTTAAATATTTTCACTGAAAGAGAATGAGATACCACTATAAAATAAAATAGATAAAAATCTTTATTATATTTTTATTAGAAATATTAGCTTGAACTCCTGATTAAAAATACCAAGGGAGATTTCCGGTTTTCATTCCCCGTAAAGGCCTAGAATCAGTAATAACACTGAGTGTGGATATCTTTATCTCTAAACACCATTATTGATTAAAAGAGTTGAATATCTATTATGCCAAATATAGAAGTGCTAAACAGAAAAAAGAATACAAATAAATAAATAAATAAATACATAGACTCAGCACTGAGACAAAGGGGTTCCTGCTATTTTGGTTAACTTGAAAATCTAATAGAATACTGTCAGATTTAGATTATAATTTCTGTTTAAAAAGTGAGTCCAAAAACATTGAAAAAAACAAAACTAGATAAAAAAGAAAAGACCTCTTTTTACAGATAATACAAGAAAATAAATGTAGAATAAAAGATGAAATTAGAGAACTAACCAGTTTATAGCTCCCAGTGTAATAACTTATTTAGGCTATTACTATATATGGGCTTTGAAACCATTACTGTAAAGATTGTTGGGGCAGATAATTTTTTCATGGCTGTAAATTATCACCCCATAGGGCAGTAATTCATTACAAGTGAAAATATTACAATAAAGAGATATGACAATTACTACCCTTACATGCTCAAGTGGCATCACTAACAGTGGGATAACCTGATATTACTATGTACCTCCTGATGCAATGCTGTACAAAATACACAGCATTACCTAGGTGCTATTATTGCTAAGCACATTTTACCTGAATGTACTTATGAGGAAATAAAGCAAATTCGGAAAATGATAAAAGATATAAACACTTGGTGAAGGTTTACAGTTTTTACTGTAGCACACTTTTTCAGTTCTCTTTATAACAGATATTTTGAAAAATATAAGGTTAGTGGTCTTGGATGAAGCAGTTCTTTCAGTTTTTATCTTTTTAAACTCAAATTCTGTCAACAGTCTTCCTGCTCTTCCCAAATTGTACCCAAACTCCCTCATTAAGGAATCAAGCCACAGCACAGCAGCCACACCAGCACACTCCAAGCATGTCTGCGCATTGTCCTCTCACTTCAGAGAGCCAAGTCCCATTCCACGCTGTTCCTGTCCCTCCCCACACTGTCTCTAAAAGGGAGATGCCCAGCTAAATAATGCACAAAATCTACATTAACATACCACAATGCTTAATATATAGATTTAGGTTAAGGTGATTTCATTATTGCTATCACTGTTGTTTTTGCCTGCGCATGTGATTTTCCCAGTCCAAAAGAACCCTGTGACAACCAGCTATATTCTGCAGGTTTTGGAAAATGGCAATTCCCTAAAATCCTTAAATTAGATGTATTTGTGGGATATCGTCACAAAAAAATTCCATTAGGTAAATATTTACTGTCTGAAATAGTTATCACAGTTGTAATTCTTTCCTCAATGTCAGTCTTCTCTTTTAGATCATGTCTGTATAGTGACTAAAACCTACTAATTAATAAATGTACAGTAAATAATACTGATTATCTAGTGACCTGTAGATCATCGATAATAAATGATAGATTAATCTTTGAGTGTAAGGTAGATCTTCAAAGCAGGTGAGTTGAGAGAAAAAATAAAGAAGAAAAAAGAAAAGAAAAGAAAAGAAAAGAAAAGAAGAGAAAAGAAAAGAAAAGAAAAGAAAAGAAAAGAAAAGAAAAGAAAAGAAAAGAAAAGAAAAAAGAAAAGAGATGAAGAAAGAATAAAGGAATAGATGAAGGAGTTAATGCTGATATTGGGTAGAATAATCAGAGAGGGATATTTCTCTTATATCAGATTCTCTTATCCATATCTCAAATCAATAATCACTAACTAAATGAAGAGAGGCTACCCTATTGGAGAGTGCAGCATATAGAACATTTCCAGTATTATACAAATTTTTGGGGGATATAACTGGTAGAGAAAGTATAGAGTGAGAAAAGGGCCAATAAGTAAAATCTGAAGAAACCCAGTATTTATAGATTAGAAAAAATATCTTAAAAAGTTTAAATAAAAGTAAATATCCAGTAGAGGAGTCCAAGAGAATAAAGTAATAAGGAAACCTGGGAAGGTAATATACTCAAGAGTGTTCTTGAACATTTTTATATGCTGCTTTAATGAAATAGCTGAATAGATCACAGAAGCATTTTTTAAAAGTTACTCTTCCAATTAAAATTCACAAATTTGAAAGCCCTGAAAAAATGTGCTTCTGGTTTTATATTTTGTTAATATACTATGTTTAGTTTCCAATAGACCCTTACTTTAATATTTTGAATTGTTGTTACAGTAAATAATTCACATTAACTTAAAAAAAAGATATTAAAGGTCCCTAAAATCAGACTCTCCCAATTTATGTATCTACATGTAAAATAACTCTTGCTGTAGTAAATGTTTCAAAGCTAAACTCAAAGTAATCTAAAGACGTGTGACGGAAAAGAGAGGGGGAGGTAAGTCAAGAAGCAACAATTAAGGAAATGTCTTAAACACCAACTCTATTTTGGTTTGCTCTAGCCTTTCCTCTCTTCCCACTTGTGTTAGTCACCATCCCACAGTTTCCTTTCATGTCCCTGAAGTGAGTTAACTCAGAAAATAAAGTCATCTGTCTCCATGCTTTCACTATTCTAAAAACAACTCCCATTGCCCGCTACGGTGGCATTTAAGTCTAGTCAGACTCATTTTACTCAAGTACCCCCACTGTCTGCTCAGAATAAACACTATTGGAAAAATTTACTGTAGTCATCTTATGTGAGTATGTTCCCCCTTCTTGAACTTAAAACATTCCTTAAATATGTGAGAAGGGCAAACCCAATCATTATGCTCAACGGGATTTCATTGAATCCTCTGACAGCTCAGCTAAACTACTAAGTCAGTGTCTATTATAAGCCTGCACGCAAATGCTACATGGTAGAGAGGGAACTACTTGAAGCAGTTATTCTACCTGTAAACAAAGTTTGCTTAGATGGGCTTTATTGTGTTCCTAGAGAAGCTCAATGGGTTTCATGGAAAATTAAAGGATATGTCATCATACTTGTGTTTGGCTGACTTTGCATCTTGTGTAACCAGGAATGTCTATTCCCATAGATTTTGATTTTGGTCCAAGTAAAAACTTGAAAACAGACTATGCATTATGCTGCTCCTAAACATCACAACTTCTGAAAAACCCACACCATCAGCTGCAAGGCTTACAGGAAATGAGGGTGACTGATATAAATATATATGGCTGTACATATTGCTGTATATAAGGTATGCTTAATGGCTCCCCTACGTACTGTGCCTCTCAATAACAGATCCCAAGGTTTATTTAAATTATCATTGCTGTTAAACCAAAGAACAGCTACAACTCACCTATATTTTCAACAATAGTTTTATATAAAGTAAAACACTCAATATCAACATCTATGTTATACACTTAACTAACTACTTTGAGGTTTATTATTTCTTAAAAAATCAAGATTCTACTCAATGGAGCAACAGAATAAAATCTGTTAAAAATCTAAATAATTAAAAAATCTCATTTTATAATCATCTGAAAAATAGCATAGCTAAGTAGAAATCCCTGATCATAGAGTCACATGGAGTTGCAATAAAAGTGGAATTTTAAGATGTTATATTGGATTTTGGACATCCTCAGATGATTCTTCTATACATGACAAGACCCAGATTGTTTATCATAGTATTATACTAGTGTCAGGAATACATTTAAAATTACTTAATTCCGTGGCTTCAAGTGCACAAAAATAATGCACCTTTTTTTCAGGTATCATAATGTATTTGGACTGAACAAAGATTTCCTTCATATCAATATCTAAAAGAAGAAAAAAAATCAAAGTGACTCATGTCACCAAAAGAAACAGGAAAGAAATATTCTCTTAAACGCCTACTCACAGCTGTTACCATAAATTGTCATAGCCTTATGGTCACAGAAGATGGAAAAACAACCATCAAATATCTTCATTGTCTTGCTTTTTATTTCCTTTCCCTGGGGAGTTGAGTGACCCTTGCTTGTGAGTTAACTTTTTCTTTTTTAGTGCACATGATAAGAAAAGTAGGTTTCGGTGTTTGTGTTGAGTTTCTTTTATCATTCCATATAGATACTCAAGTCTATGTGATATTCTTATATATAGGCATACCTTGCTTTATTGCACTTCACAGATGTTGTGCTTTTTACAAATTGAAAGGAAACCCTTCACCATCAAAAGATTATGACTTACTTTATTGTGGTAAAACAAAATCTGCAATACCTCAGAAACTCTAAGTTATATAATACATATTTTTAATGAAGATAAAATGCAACAATGTTATAGTCATAAAGAATAAAAAAACTTTTATAATATTTTTCTATTAGAGTCATCTGTCAGCCTTACAGAATTGAATAAATACATTTATCTAGTCAAATCTGTACACTACATTTGAATCTTTATATCTGCATGCAAGTATGGCAAAGCCCACAAATATATATCTACTAGAGGCCCGTTTTACAAAAATTCGTACACTCAGAGTGGGGGATGTCCCTTAGCCTGACCTATGCGTTCTCACAGTCTGGAAGCCCTCAAGAGATGTCCAACTGACGGGCCTAAGCCGCAGTCAGACATACTTAGCACTGCCACAGAGGTGGGAGAGGCTCCCGCCACCACCACTGCACTCGCCAGCCTTCAGCCTGGCTTGTGGCTGAGCAGCACTCCCCCTGTGGGAGCACACTGACCACCAGGGGGCAGCTCCGTCCCCACCCCCCATTGCCCTGCCACTGCCTTTGCTGGTGGCCTCCCTCTGCAGGAGGTGACCTGCAAGCTGATTAGGGGACAAGGCCGGCTGGCGAGGGGCCAGCCCTGCCCCCCATTGCCCCTCTGCTGCTGCCCCCCATTGCTGTCCCCTCCCTCTGCCTGCTGGCACCCACCTTGGCTGGCCGGGTGTCCCCTGCTCGCGGGCCCCGCCTCCCACCGACTGGTCATTCCTCCGTTTGGTCGATTTGCATATTAGGCTTTTATTATATAGTATAGTAATTTGAGCAGGTATGCTGACCTACATCAAAATAGGCAGAAAATTATTGAGTAGAAATTCCTTAAAGGCAGTCAGGTTTCAGTAATTTGAATAATTATTGTAAGCATCATCATCTGTTCATGTCAGAATTATATGTTTTTCCTTTGAAATTCTGTAACACTTACATATCTTTATTACAACAGTCATTTCATTTTGCCATTTATTTTGTTTATTTCTATTATGCATAGAATGTTGGTACTTGTATGGTTAATTTTGTTTGACAATTTGATTTAATTAAGGGATGCATAGCTGGCTGGTAACAAATAATTTCTGGGTATGTCTATGAGACTGATTCCAGGAGAGAGTAGAATTTGAATTGGTAGACTGAATAAAGAATAGATAGAGACTTCACTAATGTGTGTGGCAGCAACCAATCCATATGGAAAAAAGACAGGGGAAAGGCTAACTTTCTCTGCTTGAACTGGGACACACATATTCTTCTTTCTTTGGACATTGGAGCTCCTGTTTCTCAGGCCTTTGGACTTGGACTTATAGCATTGCTCCCCTCCACCACTCTTGGCCTTGGACTTGGACACCAGCTTCCCTAGTTCTCAGGCCTTTAGACTCAGATTGAATTATACCACTTGCTTTCCTGGTTCTCCATCTTCCAGATGGCAGAGCATAGGACTTCTCAGCCTCCACAATTATATGAGCCAATTTCAATAGGAATTGTCCTCTTACATATGTAAAAATATATAAGATATATAAAAGATATCTATCTATCTGTCTATTTGTCTATCTATCTATATCTATATATCTATATATCATCTATGTATCTATATATCATCTATATATCATCTATATATCTATATCTATATATCTATATATCAATATATCTATCTAGTATATCTGCCTTTGGTGCTCTCTTTCTCTCTGGCAAACCCTAATATAGTCCTCAGTCATCTCAATCACACAGTATACATAGGACATTGTTTGGTACTCAATAACAGTTAAATGAGTAAAGAAGCAAAAATCAGTCTTCTAAATCCTGTTAGGTTTTGTATAAAACAAGGCTGCAGTGGAGTGCAAGGGTGTGATTTTAACAAAGTTATTAACAGATCAAAATTAGAATTTTATTCCCTTGAATCTGATTAGTTTGCTTAAGATTAACTTACTAAGCAGAATTTATGGTAAAAATGTTTAAAAGTAAATGGTGATGTTATATATTATTAGAGGCCTGGTGCACGAAATTCGTGCAGAGGAGAGGGCCCTTAGCCTGGCCTGCACCCTCTTGAAATTCGGGACCCCCCAGGGGATGTCCTACTGCTGGTTTAGGCCCAATCCTGCTGCGGATCGGGCCTAAACTGGCAGTCGGACATCCCTCTCACAATCCAGGACCGCTGGCCCCTAACCACTTGCCTGCCTGCCTGATTGCCCCTAACCTCTCTGCCTGCCTGATTGCCCCTAACCACCTCTGCCTGCCTGATCACCCCTAACTGCCTCTGCCTGCTGATGGCCCTAAGCACTCTGCTGCCTGCCTGATCACCCTAACTGCTCGCTTGCCTGCCTGATCACCCCTAACTACTCACTGGGGGGCAGCCAGCCTGGATGAGGGGCCGTGGTCATTCTGGTCTCTGGCCGCTCTGATCATCCCACCATTTCAGTCGCTGGGCTTTTATTATATAGGATGGTTTCTAAAATAGTAGCACAGCAACTTGTACATATTACATGAACAACAAATGTTTGTTAGTTTGAATTGATGAACTTTGTGTAAAAATGCCTGTTAGTTCCATTTTAAGTTAAAAAGTTCTATTTTGGAAAGTGTTATTTGTCTTTCAGCTAAGGGGCACCCAAGACAGCTTACTGCTACACATCTTGTCATGAGAAGACCCTTTTAGCAATGGCTGCAATCATTGTGTTGGTGTATTCTTTTCCTGAGAGCTGCAGCATTAAACTCTAAGTACTACACTCCCACAGCAGGATGCTCTGCTCTGATTGGCAGGGAGAGTTTGAAGGTGGGCCACACTGTGACCACTGATTGCATTCTGCAGAGTTGTGGTAATGAAATTGGAAGCCACCTTTAGCGAAGCAAAAAGCCTCAAAGTAATTGCTATGGGCTCTATAACCTTCCCTGTCTTTGCAAAACAGAAACACACCGTGCATTTTCCTCATGAACCTACTGTATTTACCAATATTGTTTATGAGGTATACTTTGCCAGTTGACATTACTTTAGTAAGCTTATTATTATATGGTCAACACCTGCCCCATAAATATAGAATAGAGAAGTTATATTATATTTATGTTTGGTGAAATGAAGTGTTACCCAAACTCTGATGTGGTGAAGACCTTTTGTGTTCTCTATATTTTGGGGAGCTACGTGCCACTTAACATATACCAAATTGGGTAAGCAAACATGTTTGACTCAAAGTTCAACTTTACGTGATCTCTGTGACCGGAGGTTGGGTCATACACTTTCTAACGTATAGTTTTAACTAAGTTAGAATTCTAAATATATTTGAACTTTTAAATTAAGTTTTAAGTTTCTTATTGAATAGCTGCATATTGAATAAAAGGAAGACAGTATGTTGATGAGTTTTTCTCTTACTAGCATAAGAAACCATCAGACGTTTACTTCAAGATAAGTTATTGATTAAAAAGATGTAATTAGAAACTATAGAGCCTTACCTTTTCCTAAAACAACATGACGTAACGGTAAATGAGTCCAGAAGCATGGAGATCTGGACTTGTATTTCAGCTACTCTCTGTAGCTGTGAGTCCTTAGATAACTCACTTCAACTCTCTGAATCCTAATGTCATGATTTAAAAATGTGGACCCTTCCTGTGTTTTGAGATGATTCATGTAGAAGGCCAAACAGTCTTTGGTATTGGGGGGGGGGGCGGGGGGAGTGTGTGTGTGTGTGTGTGTAGTTGTGATTGCTTTTAGTAATATTTTGTACTTTTAGTGAAATATTTTATAATTCAGTCATTCTGATATTATAATGATTTTCTACTTCTCTTGTTATGAAGATAAAAATCAAACTGCTATCATTACCATTAACAAAGACACTGTTGAATGACCATTTGTGAGACCATAGGGCAATAAAACAATGCAAGATAAACACAACTTCCCAACCTCTTTCCTCAAGTCAATTTTCATTTCTACTGAAAAGTAATTTGGTCTGGAACTTCTAAAAGTTCCAGGGAAATACTCTTTAAGAAACTTATATTACAGTGAGAAATATAGGCAAGTTATTAGTTTCTTGAGTTGAATTTCATGTTTATTGTCCTCCTGCTTCTTCTGTTTAGGAGCATAACTTGCCATTATACATATGTCACAATGAGCACTCTTGTACATACATCTTGGCACACATGTGCATGTGTGTTTGTAGCATATGTTCCTGGAAGTGAACAACTGGGTCTGAAAAGATACAAATTTTGTGTTTGATACAGAATGCAAAATTATTTTCTGTTGGACTTTCCCCCCATTTTCATGGCTACTAATATTGACCGGAGTCCCTGCACTCAGAAGAGCTGACTTAGAATTAGTCCTACTTGTATATGTCATATCCTGCAACCATTTTTTAAAAGTTGAGGTCACCCTCTAGAAACTAAAGGGAATAAATTTTAAGACATGTTGTTAAAAGAATTGATCAAATTTTCAAATTAGTATTTAGCTCTAGCATTGTTTTCTTATTCTGGGACTTAGCTTGTTTAATTTTTTTTATTTTGGTAAACAGTACAAAAGATAAGATTTACCATCTTAACCATTTTGAAATGTCCAAGTCAAAGTGTTAAGTAGATTCACATTGTTGAGAAACAGATCTCTACAAGTTTTCATCTTGCAAATCTGAACCTCTATACCCACCCATTAAAGAACTCCCCTCCCAGTTCACCTTCTCCCTCTAGCCCCTGGAAACCAACATTCTAGTCTTGGTTTCTATAAATTGGACTAATTTAGACACCTCATATAAGGGGAATAATACAGTATTTTTTTTTCATTTTTCCACTGATTTCACATAGTATAATGTCCTCAGTGTTCATTAGTGTTACAGCATGTGACAGAGTGTCTTTCTGTTTTAAGGCCAATATTCCATTGTATGTATGTATTTATCACATGTTATTTATCCATTAATCCATTGATGGACAGATGGACATTGACTTGCTTCCACTCCTTTGCTGATTTATTTTTAATTGGATATTTTCTGATATGTAATGTATGTATACATATATAATTGAAAATTGATGATGTATATAAATACAAAAAAGCAGTTCTTAGAGTAGAGCAAAATATCACCTTAAATCTTTACTAAGAGAATAATATTCCTGCCAAGATCCAACCATTCTTATCCACTCAATAATATGTTTAATAAACTTCCAAATGTATATGTATATACAAAGTATAATTATGTATTCTATGATATTGTATTTATTTTGCTATTTTCTTTTTGAGCCTGGTATTCTTTTGTGTTACATTTGTATCGGTAAATAGAACTCTACTGTATTCATTTAAACTTTTGATTAAATAAATATATGGTCATTCATGATTATGCAGAATACTTCCATGCCACCTTTCCTTCTAGCTGTATTTGACGTTTTATACATGTATAGGAAAATGCACTTACCAGTCAGCCTTTTCAGTCAACCCTAAGGAGTAACCATTATCCTGACTTCTAAGAGCATAGATTAGTTTTGTCTCTTTTTTGTACTTTATGTAAATAGAATCATACATGACATTCTTTTTTATGACAATTTCTTTCATTCAACATTATGTTTGTAATCTTAATCTACACTGCTGTAAACAGTGGGAAACACTCATAGGATTTCAAGAATTGCCCTTGTCAGGGAACTGGAATTTGAATGTTAAGGATATGGAGAGAATTACTTCTCATGGTATATTTTTTGGTATTGTTTGAATTTTTTTTCTACCATGTGCCTGTATTACTTCTTTAAAGTACTCTTTAATTTCTTTTTTTCATTTTTTAATATATATTTTTATTGATTTCAGAGAGGAAGGGAAAGGAAGAGAGAGTTAGAAACATCAATGATGAGAGAAAATCATTGATCGGCTGCCCCTGCCTCACACTGGGGATTGAGCCTGCAACCCAGACGTATGTCATGACCGGGAATTGAACCATGACTTCATAGGTTGAGGCTCAACCACTGGACTAGGCTGGCTGGGCTCTTTTTCATTGTTAAGAGAAAAGTCATTAAAAACTAGAGTATAGTTTTTAATAGTCTATAGTCTTAGTCTGCAAAGCAATTCGGTTTTGATCCTAAGGCCACCAGCAGGACAATCATGTCTCTTATGGAAGTGTAGAGTGCTAAACTTTTTGCCTGTCCTTAAGCTGTTGTGTACCTATCAGGGAGATGGGAAACAGATCAGGAAATAAGATTGAATCCCTGGCAGAACTTGAAAAGCCGAATATCCAGGGCCCTCCAAAACATCACTTGCTGCTCTCCCTTGTACCTGATTACAGATGCTGTAAGATATATATACCCTCCCCAGGGATCCAGCCAAGAGGTGTGGACTAGAATGTATGTCTCTGCCTCCCTCATTATGGCCTATAAATTCATACTTATCTGAGGGGGAGGCCAAGAGAAAAGCCATTAAGCTGGAATACAGGGACTTGACCAGAGGTCCCAGAGTTGTTGAGAGATAGAAAATGCAAGGCCAAGGTATAGCCTTACAAAAAATCACACAAGATTTTATTTTTTATTTTGAGTGAATAGAATTACCCTGAATGATTCAACTGATAGATGGCTAGGGCAGTGGTTCTCAACCTTCCTAATGCCGCGACCCTTTAATACAGTTCCTCATGTTGTGGTGACCCCCGATTTCATTGTTACAAATTGAACATAATTAAAGCATAGTGATTAATCACAAAAACAATATGTAATTATATATGTGTTTTCCGATGGTCTTAGCCGACCCCTGTGAAAGGATTGTTCAACCCCCAAAGGGTCGCGACCCACAGGTTGAGAACCGCTGGTTTAAAGAGAATTGTATTGCTAGGAAAAGCTGTGTTTGGAAATTAGCTACCTGAGCCCAAGAACCTACGCCCGATCTACTACTATTCTTAAGGACTGTTCAAGTTGCAGAGCCTTGAGCAGAGGGACAGTGTGTTCCCCATGCTCTCACGAGTGTGGCTATGGAGATTAAAGGACAAGAGAGAGCCTCCTGCTGGGTCAAAGCAAACTAACTTATGCCTCTAGCAGAAAAATAGGAGCTTGAGATTATTCATTTCTGCTTTTCAAATATGAATATTTATTGTTTCTGTTTTCCTAACATTGTCTGTTGGGTAAGATGGGAATGGTTACATTTATAATTAGAATTTTGCTGTGGTGTTGTGAGGCCTCACATCTGGACTTGATTAGGAGAAATGCATCTTACCCAGAGAGGCAGTCTTGGAACAGGATGACTTAATGTGTCTTTGGGTTGTGCTCTTTGGGGAGAGGATGAGTGCCTTTTTATTGTAAGGGAAATAATTATGTTTGGTGGAGTTATCTGTTGAAATGTATATATATGTGTTATGTGGGCAGCTAAGAGGTGAAATGAAGTGGACAGCATTTTAAAACCCGTTTTTTTTTTCATGTTTCACATAATAATTGCCAAGTTCATCCTTTTTGGGGGGAACGATGTCTGTCCTACTGCATGTGGTCTGGTGGGACTAATCTTATGCCTGCTCTCTCACCTTCCTTTACTCTCTGTAGCCAGAGAAGAGTCTGGCTGAGGTCTGACTTACCATATTACCTATGATGTTAACAATAACCATTGGCCCCGTGATGGCAACAAAAACTCTTTTCCTGGTATTTAACATACAGATGCTAAAGAGAATAGCCCATTTCTAGGAGTTCACTAAGCTTTGCGAAAAACATTCAGAGCCATGTGTTGACATTTTGTTATTATCTTCTCTTACATGGAGAAATCTTACTTTGGCAAAACCAAATGACCAACACTGAGAAAACCAAGCTGAGAAAGGAGACTTGACTCTTCGTCCCCAAAGCCCATGTAGCCTCTGAGTACCCTCTGAGTTAGAACCTGATACAATTTTACTGCAAAGAACTAATCAAATACAGAAACTACGGATGCCAGGCAACGTAATTCAGTAATGGAAGCTTCTCTCTGATTCCACCTGAGTCACGTGCATTTTGGCCGTTTTTTGTGGTCACTTAGAAAATCATGGTCATTGTGGATGTGCAATATTTTTTATGTAAAGAGAAAGGTTTTAGCTTGTTACATACTAAAATTCATGTCTCCATTACTTAAAAATGAACATTTATATAAGTAAATATACAACTTTATATGTTGCTTGGTATATGGTTTTCTATCTATTTTCTCTTTGGTTTATGAATCAAACATAATTTAAGAGATTGAATAATAATTAGTAAATATTAAAAATTAATTAGAAAAAATCTATTAGATATATCACTGTGTTTTCATGGAAACAAGTGTTAAGTTAAGGAAATAGAATATCCACATTATGCATAATTAGTGGTTATGATTGTGGCAAGCAGAGAAGAAATTTGCTCTCTTGTCAGGCACTCAACATCACACAATAACATAGGTAGAAAGATAAACACCAGGAGGAAAATGATTTATGTTCTACTGCTCTAAATGCATAATTTTGTATTTTATTTAAGACTAGAGGCCCAGTACACAAAAATTTGTGCACTCGGGGGATTCCCTCAGCCTGGCCTGTGCCCTCTCGCAGTCTGGGACCCCTCGGGGGATGTCCACCTGCTGGCTTAGGCCCGCTCCCCAGGGGATCAGGCCTAAGCTGGCATTCAGACATCCGTCTGGCAGCCCGGCAGCCCTCGGGGGATGTCCACTTGCCAGCGGGGAACAGGCCTAAGCTGCAGTCAGACATCCTTAGAGCTGCTGAGGAGGCGGGAGAGGATCCCGCCAACACCACTGTGCTGGCAGCCATCAGCTTGGCTTGTGGCTGAGCAGAGCTCCCTGTGAGGGAGCACACTGACCACCAGGGGGCATCTCCTGCATTGAGCGTCTGCCCCCTGGTGGTCAATGTGTGTCATAGTGACCAGTCATTCCCAGTCTTTCTGCTGTTAGGGTCAATTTGCATATTATCCTTTTATTATATAGGATGGAAACTTATATAGAAATTAAAAGCTGAAGTTAATGCTATGAGTCTGAGTTTAAATCTTAATATATTAAGGCAGTTTAGCAAGTACAAATAGTGCTGTATGTTAAATATATGGCATTTTTCAAATGATGCATTGAGGAAATAGGTATTATGCTGCCTTAATGATATAATATGAAGTACACTAATGGTCCAATGCCTTCATTATATTGTTTTCTTCCATTTTCTCAGCTGAAATGACAAAATAAGTCTTTTGGGTCCATGTTTTGAGTCATGATCAGCAGCATCTTGGGCTCAGATAATAGACTGTGTCCAGAGCAAACAGGTGTGGGAGGAAATGGAATGTAATTCAATGTTTACCTGGACTTCAAAGAATGGTCCTTTCTTTCACATGCCATTAGAATTGGATGTGTTACATCATGAAGTTGTACTTTCTTACTACACTGTTTTATTTTTAAATTTTTTTTATTGACTTCAAAGAGGAAGGGAGAGAGAGAAATATCAATGTTGAGAGAGCATTATCAATTGGCTGCCTCCTGCATGCCCCACACTGGGGATGTAGCACACAACCTGGGCATGTGCCTAGAACGGGAATAGAACCGTGACCTCCTGGTTCATAGGTCAGTGCTCAAGCACTGAGCCATGACAGCTGGGCACTACCCTGTGTTTTAAACTTCTTAGTTATGTTGACCTGTGATACAGTGGCAGAAATGAAAGGATATGCATTGATTATTTTTTTGTACACTGCTAATGTAAAGGGAATAACTTCTTGCTTAAGCAGTGTAATTTACAAATTTTTAGGATTGTATGCTAAATGATAAATCACCATGGCCTTGAAAAATTGTAAGCTTATTTACTAACTGATCTAATATGATGAGACTAGAGGCCGAGTACCCAAAATTCATGCACTGGTAGGGTCCCTAGCTGCCGGCCAGGACCTTCCTCCTTCCCCTCCTTTCCTCCCCCCCCCCACCTGCTCCTGGACAATCTCCTGGTGGAGGGAACAATTTGCATACTACGCTTTTATTATACAGGATTATTTTCAATACAGTATTTATATTTTCCATGCTTGATTTATAAACTACTTAAGATTAGTTACCTATTAACTCATTAAACTGTCATGCTAAGGGGACTATTATCTATAATATAATATGTTTTTTAAATGGATATTCTTTAAGAAATATCATATCAATTTTCTTTAATTCTTTCTAATAATGAGTGGTTAAATAATTGACTCAATTATAAATTGCTCATAGTAAAAATGTATATTAATGTTTATCAAATATGGGCTGTATAAATTTTACTTATAAAATTTATTTTACTGTATATTGAAGATAATGTCAGGAGGGATTTTATTCAATGAATTTTAAAAGTAGTGTCATTTTATTTCACAAAAAGGAGGCCAAGAATTAATGGGCTAAGTCTGTTGAGGAAATTTTAGCTAATAAAATAATAAAGTCTTTTTTTGTGTTTTTTACTCACTGACACATTATACAAATGAATGATACAAGACTTCTCGGAATATTCTTGCATGCGAACGTGTAAGAGATGTAAGGCAGCGTCCCTCTAGATATTTAACACAAAACTCTGCTTGGAAAGATGTTAGATAAACTTTGGAGGACCCTTCAGGTTCTTGAGTCAGTGATTCTGTGATGTAAGCAAATAAGACAGTATGGATTTGAAGTGGTTATGTTTAAGCCAAGTCTTTCTAAAAGCCAAACTAGCCATCTGGTTTTAATGAGGCCCTTTGGAATGCAAAAATTTTAATGTTTTGCTTGTGGGCATTATAGTTTTAATTACTTGTATTTGACATATGTTAAATGGCAACTATACACTAATTATTAACCAAATGCAGCATTTGGTGCAATGCTAGCCTAATTTAGGTTGAAGTGTAAAATACCAGCATCTTTCAAGTAGAATAAGGATAAATAATTATAATGATGGGGCACTGGTATTTCTAATGAAGCTTGAAAAAAATAAAAAATTATCTAGGGTTAGCATGACCTTCTGTCTACTTTTACTTGGTGCATATTTAGTTCTTTCCAAATATGTATTTTTTTTTAAAAAAAAGTCTGAATCATGTAATTTTAAATGAGAGGATTCTGAATATTTGATCATAACCAGATGTTTTCAGTCTTTATCCACTAACTATATAAAAAAGAGCAGAAGATTAGATTTCATCAGTTAAGGATAATTACTTCATTAAGATGAAATAATTAGTACCTAAACTTTTTCAATCTGAAGACCTGGTTGTTAATGACAATATGTTTTGAATATATTGACAAAGTAGTGGCAATACTTTTAGGAAACTCTGATCAGGAAAATGTGTAGCAACCAAAAACTATCATGATAATATTTTTGAATAAGTTTATATTTGTAAAATAACAATAATATCTAGAGACATTTAAAAATAAGTATGAATATGAGAAATTCTATTTACTGAATCTACAAAATGTCCATAATGGATTTTAACATCGCTTGTTATTACTCTAAGAATTCCTTGAAGTTTCCTTCATCTTGATAGTACCAATATTATTATTAGGAACTAATTTCTTTAATGCCATTTGTTATTTAAATAAAAAGTCTTTTTTAAAATATATTTTATTGATTTTTTACAGAGAGGAAGGGACAGGGATAGAGAGCCAGAAACATTGATGAGAGAGAAACATCAATCAGCTGCCTCCTGTAAACCCCCCTCTGAAGATGTGCCTGCAACCAAGGTACATGCCCTTGACTGGAATCAAACTTGGGACCCTTCAGTCTGCAGGCCGACACTCGATCCACTGAGCCAAACTGGTCAGGGCTAAATAAAAAGTCTTAATCATCCAAACCTACTTTAAAAATACATATAAAACTACATAAATATAAGGAAGTAAATAAGTTGATAATTGAGAAACACTGAACATATTACAAAACATATTGGGTATAGGTCATAGGAATGATTTGTTCTTTATCTGTTAACTAGAGGCCCGATGCACAAAATTCGTGCAAGAGTAGGACTTTCTTCCCCTGGCTACTGGCACCGGCTTCCCTCCAGCACCCAGGACCGGGCTTCCCTCTGACTGCTGGCACCCGGGACCCAGGCTTCCCTTGCAGAGGGAGGCCCTGCCCACCCTCCACTGCCCACCAGTTGGTGGCCTGGGTCTCCCTCTGTGGAGCAATCAAGGGGCAATTGCCAGGCTCCCAACCAATCGCATCGCACCCACCTTGGCTGGCCTGGCACCAGTGGGTGTCATAGTGTGGTCCCAGATGGTCATCTGGATGGTCGTCCCACTCTTTGGCCGTTCAATTGATTTGCATATTGCACTTTTATTGTATAGGATATGCACTGCTCATTTCTATTAGAAGAGAAGATAGAGTCTGTTGTCTCTCATGTAGAGATATTTCTAAAGTTTTAATTCTTAGAAGTGATAGTGTCCTTCACTATTTTTACTAGGTGTAAAGTCCTTTTTTTAATGTTAATTTTATTTTTCTCCACTGTATGGTACTAATTATAAATGCTTAGACCAGGTAAACATGCCCATAAAGATTGAGGTTGAATCTATTTCTTTATGCATCAATTTATTTTATAGTGAAAGTCATACTTTAAACATGTAAACTGGACCTCTTACTGATTTTATTCATAAATGTAAGCAAAAATGAATGAATGGAATTATAAAGTATAAATTCTGTCATTACTATTGTAAAAATAAGTTGGTTCTTGCTCAGAGGTTGTGTTCTGATATAAAATCTAAAACAGGGAGCAAAACAGGCAATCAGTATTTATGGCATTCCGATGGTCAGCAGTACTCTAAGTTCTGATATGGAGACTACCAGAGAGAAAATGTGAATGGTCATTGAATTCACATAAACCAAAGTATATGTAGTAAGGGTGCACTCTACACACCATGTCAGCTTCATCCACTTCCTGTAGTAAGAAAGGAACAATTTGCTATGCTATTTGGCCACTGCCACATAATTTATAAATTTGCTTGTATTAACATCATAAACTAGATCATATTTCTATACATTACTATATCAACAGGGGATGGCAGGTATGACACTAGCCATTTTTTTCTTTTTTTAGTCCAATCAAATCTGTTTATTAGAGCTGTCTATGCAACTCTATTATCAACATAATTAATAAATATTGGACTTTTTATTCATAGGTGTTGATTGATTAAGCAGACTAAATATTTAGAGCTGGCTAATTCTTTTGTCATATAGGCAAGAGATAACATGATTAATGCTAGATCATTCAATGCTGAATTGGAGAATCTGAATGATTATATATGCTTTATTTAGTCTCTTCCTTGGGTTTTCTTGGGATTACAGAAAGTGTATAGCAAGAAAAGATCACTGTTGACAGTATATTCATAGATTTTATCAGCAGAATTATTTAGGTATTTATTTTCCTATCTTTCTTAGCTTAGTACATGACAACCTCATTCTACCAATTATGAAAGCCAAAACTGACATTATCTTATACTCCAATTTTTCTCTTACACCATACATCAATTTCATCAGCAAATTATGTCATCTTCAGATTTCAAATGTTTACAAAGTCCATATGCTCTCACAATCTCTACATTTACCACCTTGTCACTGTATCACAACCTTTCACTCAAATTATAGCAATTACCTAAGTACATTTCCAGCCTGTAAGAAAATCATAGTATAGTGTTTGAGACAGAGCAAAAGGTGATAAAAGACTGTGTGTGTGTGTGTGTGTCTGTGTGTGTGTGTGTGTGTGTGTGTGTGTATGTAATGTTTGTGTGTGTGCATTTATTTTATTTTATTTTATTTTTAACTTATCTTTGTTGTCAAAAGTATTAGAGATGTTTCCCTTTTTCACCCCCTTTGACCCCTCCTCTCTGCTCCCACCCCTGCCCCAGGCCTTCACTGCGCTATTGTCTGAGTCCATGGGTTTTGCATATAAATTCTTTGATAAATCTCTTCCTGCCTCCCCCTTTCCCTCTGAGATTTTTCATCTTGTTGCATGCTTCCATGTCTCTGGATCTATTTTGTTTATCAGTTTATTTTGTTCATTATATTTCACGTATAAGTGAGATCATATGATATTTGTCTTTCTCTGACTGGCTTATTTCATTTAGCATAATGATCTCCAGGTCTCCCCATGTTGTCTCAAAGGGTAGTAGATCCTTGTTTTTTACTGCTGCATAGTATTCCATGTGTAAATGTACCACAGCTTTTGTTTTTGTTTTTTATCCATTCACCTACTGATGGATGCTTGGGCTGTTTCCAAATCTTAGCTATTGTAAATAACACTACTATGAACATAGGGCTGCATATATTCTTTCTGACTGGTGTTTCAGGATTGTTAGGATGTTTTCTTAGAAGTGGGATCACTAGGTCAAAAGGCAGTTCATTTTTCAGTTTTTGAGGAAACTTCACACTGTTTCCATTGTGGTTGCACCAGTCTGCATTCCCACCAACAGTAGGCTAGGGTTCCCTTTCTCCACATCCTCTCTCTCCAGCACTTGTTTGTTCATGTATTAACGATAGCCATTCTGACAGGTGTGAGGTGGTATCTCATTGTCCTTTCAATTGGCATCTCTTCTGAAGATTAGTGACCTTGAGCATTTTTTTTCTTACGTCTCTTGGCCATTTGTATGTCCTCTTTGGAGAAGTGTCTATTCAGGTCTTCTGCCCATGTTTTAATTGGATTACCTTCCTTTTGTTGAGTGGTATAAGTACTTTATATATTTTGGAAATTAACCCCTTATCAGATGTAGCGTTGGCAAATATGTTCTCCCACACTGTGGGTTCCCTTATTGCTTGTTGCTATAAGGAAAATTATAGAGAATTACTTATTGCTATTTTATATGTAGTCTGCTAAGTACTAAGTTTATATTTACCAGGAAAATATCCAGCTTGGTGACTTAAATCATGTCTTCGCCATCTTATAGTTGGCAATATGTGTAGGCGTATGTCTGGGCCACTTGTCCAGCTGTACCCATGGTTCCCTTTCATTTCCTTTCCCTGATTCAGCAGCAAGCGTGAGTGACAGGATGGTCACCAGTCTTTTAGACAGAAAATAACTTGGCAAGAATAAATATTTCCACTACTTTAGTCATCTGGGACTCCTCTCTGTGGTCAGTACCTGTATGGAAAAAGAATGAAAATTGTCTTTTTACTGATAACATCCCTTCAAATATATTTTGTTTCAAAAAATGCCAAACCACAAAGATGGTTCCAGTCAGACATCCAAATGTTTACTGAGTCATAGTGTAATTACTACACACTGGGGTGAGTGAGGGATTCCCCAAGGAGGACCTAAAATGGGTATCTCTAGACACTGAAGGCTCAGATATAGATTTGAGTGGCTGTTTTATTTAGTTTGCTGACTTTTAGATTTCATTCATGACTTCTTTGACTACTCTGTGTATGGTCCAGAGCTATGTTCCTTAACGGATAGAAAGTGGAATAGAGAAGAATTTCTACTATAAGGTAGTTCATGGGTATATTAGGTGAGTGTAAGAAAATACAAAAATAGCTACACGCTGACAGATTAATTAGGAACTTAGGAGAGTGTTTGGGGGATTTAGAGGAAAAAAGGATCACATCTTTTAGAAATATTAGTAAGTCCTCATATAAGTAGTATCATCGATTCTGTGCTTCATAAAATTTTAGAATTTCAATGCTCAGGAAGAAGGTGACTTCTTAGGGAGAAGGAACATCATGAGCACTTATTTCAGGAAGAGAAGTGGTCCACGTGAATTAGCCTGTTGGATGCAAGTAGACAATTATTAGCATTAGAGGCCAAAAGTAAGCCAGGCTTTGATTTTGGATGCCAATTTGAACAAAATGTATTTAATTTGGCAGCCATTTGTTTTCAGTGTAATAACATGATCTAAGTTTGATTTAGAAAAATTAATCAGAAATCTTGATTAGAATAAAATGGTTTCAGGAAAGACTAAAGAGTCAGATAGGAGAATAAGAAGAACACAATATATGATAGAGAAAACTATAAGAAAGATAGAAATGTGTTGAAAAAGAAGAAATTATATGATTAACTGTGAGAGATTTGGTAGAGGACACTAAAAATGTCCATTATTTTAACTTTGGCTGAGTATTACCTCCATTTTTCACAGATTGAGGGATATGTGAATGAATTTGGCTTTCACCCTATCGAGTTTGAATCCCCAGTTATTTCTCTACATAGTTTATCTAGTAGAAAATTGAAAATAAGGAGCAGGAAGTCCAGAGATTAGAGATTATTTAAATGATTAGAGATCATTGTTGTAACGGTTGTTAAATGCCAAGCTAAAGGTCTTTACTTTCTTGGCAATGCTTTACTGCAAAACTGTATGACGTCCATGTAGTGTATGATTAACTCTGTGCTACAATTATTTTCAGTGATTTCATCTTGTTTTTGCTTCATGCACTGGCTCTGACAATGCTTGGGTGTACAGCAGCCGGTGGAGATGGTCTTGTTACACAACCCATGTATTCTTTCTTTCCTTCCTTCCTTTATTATACAATCAATAGTAAGTGACTATTGTGTGCTCAACAATATGCCAACTATGGTGTGATACAGAGACGAATGAAATAGAGTTCTTGCCCTCAAGGGTTGAGCAATAGGAAGTCATGGCTGATAAATCTGGGTTTGGAATCACCATTTCAAATTTTCGATTATGTTGATGAATTTGTGGTCAAGGCTCACTTTGAAATCAGAAATAATCATTTAGAAAATCGATTTATTTAAAAAAAACATTTGAGAGCCATTTGGCAAGTGAGTACAAGACAGAGAATTATTTCTGAGTCTGCATTCATGAGAAATAAGAATCATACTTAGCAATAATTGCCCTGTGAACAGTCATTTTCTTTTGCAACTTGGCCTCTAAAACAAATTGGACAATGTTACTTGTTTATAATAAAATTGAAGTTTTGTACTATTTAAATTACATGTCTAATTCTTGAACTGGACATGCTACTGTCTAAATTTGTTTTAGTACATCACATTCAATTTATTTCATTTGTAATGTGGAAACTGGCTTCCATATCACCAAGTATTTATTGGTGCTTCTTTCCTTTCCTGTGTAGGTAAAGTCCCCCACTCCGTGGCCCACCTTCCCCCACTTCCAAGCACATGACATTGTGTCCAAGGTCTGAAAGGACACTGTTGGCAGAGGCTTGTATCCAGCAAACTGCGCCCTCCCTTCCCTTCCCAGGCCTCCACACCCATTTGAGTCTGTTCTCAATTTCCCATTTGTCCTGGTGACCCATAAAAAGGCAGCACTAGTGTGGGAGGCAACCAATCGATATGAGAGAGATGTTTCTCTCTCTCTCTTTCTCCCCCTTCCATCCTCTCTTCCACTCTCTCTAAAAATAATAATAATCAATGGAAAAATGTCCTCCAGGAGGATTAACAACAACCAAAAAAAGAGTAAAGGAATTGGTTGTCACAGAATAGTCATGAGGATGTACCAGTAAAGTACAGCATAGAGAATATAGTCAATAATATTCTAAAGACTAGGCGAGGCGCTGGATGAGTACAGGATTTATGGGGGTGGTCACTTATTAAGTTATGTAATATCTGGTCACTGGGTTGTACACCTGAAACTAATATAATAGTGTATGTCAACTGTAATTGAAAATAAAAATGATTTTTAAAAAAAGGCAGCACTAGGTGGAGAAAGCTGAGAAAGGGAAGGAAAGTCTGCAATGACTGTGTTCTCCTGTAACCTTTCTCCCCCACATGCAAATGCCTCATTGCCTTGTCCCCTCCCTCACCAGGGACTGAATTGGGGGCTTTGGGTGGAGCCCAACAGGACAGAGAAGGTGGGTGGGTCAACAGGCAGACAAACACTGGCTTAATGGGCACAAAGGTCCTGGGTTCAAGGATTCTAGCACTTTTCCCCAACCCAGCCCTAAACCAATGACCGCTGGGTGGGTGGGATAGGTGGCTTATCAAACTTCACTATTTTCTCAGGGCACTAGGACCTGGCCTTGGGCAAACGATAGGAATAGGATCCTTGCTTACCCTTTAGTTTTGGGAGTGGTCCTACACCACCCACAGAGACACCCAGACACCCCACTCTGCACCTAAGCTTCTCCCTTATTCTCACCCCTTTCCTCTCTCTCTCTCTCTCTCTCTCTCTCTCTCTCTCTCTCTCTCTCTCCTCCCTGCATCCTCTAGCCCACTGAACCAGGGACTGGTAGAGAGAAGCACACACAACAGACTCTGAAGCTAGTGGGTGACCCCCACATACACCTGGGACTCTAAGTGCCCAGACACCCAGTCCCTAGGCCATCGGGTCTCTGGCTTGCCATGGGACTTTGCATAAGCCCAGGCCTCTGTTCCCAATGTACAGACTGAACTAACTGATATTCAGGGTGGCTCCCAGCTCACTCCTGTCAGAGTTCTTTGTTGTGGGATCAGGATGGACTGTGCTTTCTGTGGCCCTTCTTCAGGGTGACTGTGCAGATCCCTTCAACTCCCCGGAACTCTGCCAGGTGGAATGAGGGAGAGTGGTAGGACAGACAGTGGGCTTCTGCATCCGGGAGTGGGTCTGCATCTGGCCTCTGTCACTACAGGGCTATATGGCCCTGCGTGATTTCCTTTGCCACTTTGAGCTTTGTTCCCCCTCCCCCCATCCCCCCATCAGTAAAATGCACATAATACCCGCCTCACAGGTGTGACATAAGCCTACCTGGAAACACTTTGTTAAAAGCCCAGCAGGCAGTAGTGAGTGGGTGAATAAACACGACTTCCAATGGGTGTTGACAGAGAAAGTATTTGCAATACTTGGGACATACATACAGTAAAAAAATACTTTGTTGATTACCTGAGATTCAGACTGTATTTTATTTTGCATCCCACTACATATCTGCTATGTTGGGAGGGTCTCTAGAAGTCCAGAGTAGGGGCTGCACACGCTGTCCTGAGGTCAAATCCTGCCCACAGCTCCATTTTTGTCCTAGCCTGCGAGCTAAGAATGGACTTCACATCTTTAAATGGCTGGAAAAAGAAGCAGCAAAGGAGGGAGAAGATGAGGGAGGAAGAGGGAGGGGGGAGGGGAAGAGGGAGGGGCAGGAGACTATATATCCGCACTTGCAAAACCTAAAATATTTACCTTTATTATCTTGGCCCTTTACAAAAAGAGTTTGCTGACCCGCAGTTGGTGAGGGGTTTAAGCATTTTCAATATTTGTATACCTATTCAGGGCCAGGTGGGAGAATAAACTAGAAAAGCTAAGTCCCCCGCAGGGGCTGGCACCAAAAAGGATGGGGGAAGGCTGACAGGAAAAGCCCTGTGAGTTAAGGGGCCCTCAACCCCAAAAGGCCTACTTGACTCCTCCGCCTCCCTCACTGCCTGCAGTCTCCTTGTCTAGTCTGACCCATCCAGGTCTTTCTATAAATGGTCACCAGGTGTCCCAAAGTCCAAGGGTCCTCTCTCCAGTCTCTTTGAATGCCTCCCCTTTCTGAACTGACCAGGGATCTGGTAGAGAATTTCTGCAAAGCCCCAGAGGGCAGGCAGTTCTGCTGGCCTGTCTCTTTAAATGGTAGGTAATTTAGGAGGAGGGAGGGAATTTCTCTGCACGGCTCCCCAGGAGCTCCTGCCTGAGGGGCCCAGTGAGGGAGTCCCGGCTCTGCCAAATGGAACAAACTCTGAGGCCTCTCTGCAGTCTGGCTGGGGTACCTCCTGTGTGGGCCAGGGTAGGAGATGGGAGCGCTACAGGGACTGGGCAGGCCGGCCATTGGGTAGGCCCAGGTGGCCCTAAGGCTGAGTGCAGTGAGGGTCTGGTCTTGGCCTCAGCCCCACAGGGAGCCCACCCTACACGACATGGATTTGTTGCTGCCCAAGAAGAAGGGGCTCATTCTCTGCCTGTGGAGAAAGTTCCATACATGGACGTTCCAGAGAGAGGAGTTATGGGCTCAGAGCAAAGATGAGCAAAACATGCTGTTGCAGAAGTAAGCCTGAATCTGCTGCCCCTGCCCACTTCCAGGTGTGTCCCTCACCCGCTTCTGACCTCCCCCTCCCCCCTCTTTCTCCCCCTCCTCCTCCCTTCCACCTCATCTCTGTCTGTCTGTACAGACTGTGCTTCCAGGCCTGGCTCCTTGGGAGCATGTTGTCTCAAGAGTCTTCGCCTGTGGAGCCCCAGGATGCCAGGTGGGTGGGGGGATTCTAGGAGGAGGCGCTTGCTATCTGTAAGATCCAATTCAATCATGCATGACCCTTGAACAATGCGGGAGTTAAGGACACCAAGGTTGTGCGGCCAAAAATGCACGCATATGCAGATTCCCAACCGCCAGTTGACCCGTGAACAATGTGGATTTCAGCTGTGAGGTTCAATTAAGCTGCGCTGGTCAATTGAACTGAGTGGGTCAATTGAAAAAGATCCACATTAGCCGGGTTTTCTCAGTGGTTAGAGCATCAGACCAAAGGGTCATGGGTTGGGTTCCCAGTCAAGGGCTCCTATCTCAGCTGTAGGTTCAATCCCCAGCCCCAGTCAGAGTTTTCGTAGGGGAGGCAACCAATCCATGTGTTGCTCTTATATTAATGTTTCTCTCTCTTTCTTCCCCCCTCCTCTCTCCTTTCCACTCTCTAAACATCAATGGAAAAATATCCTCGGGTGAGGATTAAAAAAAAAAATCCACTTCTAAGTGAACCCACGCAGTTCAAACCCAGATTGTTCAAGAACTGACTGTATTTCCCTAAAGGCCAAAAGGCAAGGCACATTGTTGGGCCTAAGAAGGATTGTAGCATCACTGAACCTTCATCAGAGACATGCTTTATAGCTCAGAACAATGCCTTCTAGCACTACTCCCTGCCCTTCAAACAGTCTTTCTGGGAGTCATACAGGGCATATAGTATATATACATGTGAGAGTGAATGAACGAATGAATGAATGAATGAATGAATGAAACAGAGAGTATCTGCAGACTCTAGTAACCTCAAAAGAAGGAAAAATGTGATCATGATTATAAGTCCTATGTATTGATTACATTATACACTGACCTCTGTCTTGCTACATGTGGGACCCTGGGAATGGGAGGGTACGAAGAGAAACAAAGCTGAGACGTAGCCTGGAATTTGTTGCTCTCTATTGGGGAAGAAAGGCATGGGCAACTGGCCAAAATATATGTAGGATCGATGCTTACTCTCTCATCTCTCTCATCAGATTGTGGAATTGGAGAGGTACTAGAGTTTGAGCCCTAAGGAAATCTCAGTTATTGCTCCAGCCCCTGAAAATGTCCCTAAATTCATCTGATGCTCCCCCCCTTCCAAATCCCCCCCCACTCAGCAGCTTAGAGGTGGGAGCTGGACAGGAGGGGACATGGAGGAAGCTTGAAGCCGTCTCTGTGTGTGGCCCCCTCTTCAAAATCTCTGTGGATTGCTGTTAAGGGCTGGTAGAACACACTTGGCTTAACTTAAGTCAGCTGGATTCAGTGTGAGGGCAAAAGCCCCGCCCTGAAGGCGGGACCGGTCAGAGATTGGATTTACGTAGAGTGCAAAGCAGTCTTGCAGAGTTTTTTATCAACACACACACACACACACACACACACACACACACACACACACACGGTGGAAGTATCATTTTTTACTGTGAAACTGAGGGAAAGGTAAGCTTTATAAGCAGCATGAAGGCTCACTAGAATTTTCGATCTGATATTAGAACAATTTTGAAAGCAATATAAGGCCTCTGAGTCTTCACTCGATATACTGTGTGAGATTAATTTTAATGGCATTGATGAAGTGGCAATGACACAGTGGGCAGAGTTGGTTGACTTGTTAAGATGGCTCTTGGAGCTACAGAAATTGGACACTGGACCTAGAAGAAGAACATGGTAACTCTAAAAGAGTAGAAGAACAACATTAATAAAGAGAAAAACCAAGATGGAGAAGAAAAGCAGTCAACTCACAAATAAAATCAAAAGATTGTTGGTTAAAAAACTATTAGTCCAGGAGTGTGGCTCAGTTGTTGAGCATAGACCATGAACCAGGAGGTCATGGTTCAATTCCCAGTCAGGGCACATGGCCCGGTTTTGGGGTCGATCCCCAGTAGGGGGCTTGCAGGAGGCTGCTGGTCAATGATTCTCTCTCATCATTGATGTTTCTCTGTCTCCTCCCTTCCTCTCTGAAATCAATAAAAATATTAACAAATAAAATACCATTAAAATAAGCAATATTTGGCAAATATGATTCAAATGTTATTGAAATTTAATTTTCTGTTGAAAACAATTAGCAAGCACTAACAGTAATAATAATAAATTATTTTTGAGCATGCCACTTTTACTTGGAAAGTAATAGATTAGGCACAAAACATGATATTAAGTTATTTTCTAATTTGTCACCTTTACCTTTCTTGATTTCCTATGATTGTGTGCATGTAAAAATAACTTTGGATTTTAAAATTTGAAGAACCCTACGCATAGCAGAAAGAAAAAAGAAAAACAATATGTAGCTCCTGCCATTACTTGCTTTTAAGAAAGGCTTATTCCTGGAGTTAGTGCTTACCAATAACTCTCTATCTCCTCTATAGTCCTCACTAGTGCGACTGTTTAAAGACCATCACTACATTTGTAGTATTTTTATTATTTGTAGTGTTTAAACAAGGACTTCTAAGGGATCATATCACAGGAATTGAAGTAGCAGAGAATATATCCATTAACTTTGATTATTTGGAGTAATTCAGAATAGGTACAGAGTACCATTCCCATGTAAATTTCTTGAGTAATATCTAAATTTCTTAAGTTTCTCTAAGGATTTTGTGTACAAATAGTATTATGTAATTCTATGCTCTAACTACTTCCTTATGCAAAGATCAAAGTTTTGAAAATATAATGGTTTCTTTTTACTGCACTTACTTTTATCCTCCTCTTTTCTCACTTTGGGGATACACTCTCCAAAGTTGTTCAGAAAGAAATAAAAACACCTTTAGATCTTTGGGTTTCCTCATTCAGCCAAGGAAAACACTGAATGTGGACATCAAATGCTCCAGTAACATTTTTATGATTTGTCATTAGAGTATTTTTCTTCCTTTGAATTTTCTTTTTAACATTGTTAGCTTAAGTCTATGAGAGACCATGGTCCCTCAAAAGTCAATAATATGCTTTAAGCTAAATTTTTAATTTAATTCAAATATATTTTTTCAAAATTAAAAATTTAACTTTGATGATTATTCATTCAATGTGATATCAGTGTGCATGTGTTATGAAAGTTCAAAAATGTATAAAGGAAAACAGTCATAAAATTTTAAATGTTTATCGACAAAAGCCTATATAATGGGATAAATATTTGGTTGAAAACAACACACATATCTTATAAAATCACTTTCTATAGAAATAGATATGTTATACCCTTCTTCTAAATAAGATAAATTTAGAATGCTACATTTAAAATACTACCTATTCTAACTTAATTTTAAACAGATTAGAAGTTGAAAACTGTTACTTATCTATAAAATCAAAATAACAAAATTTTCCAAAAACTAAACCTATTTCCTCCTTTAATTGATATATTTAGAATTTTGAATAGTAACTTTTTTAAGCTAGAACATTTGGCATCTAATATGTTAAATTCATTAATAGGTTTGAGGAAGACAAAGGTGAATAAGATGATTGTTTCTGTCTTGGAAATGCCTACTTAACTTTCAGGGGGGAAAGTATATTATTTCAAGAAATAAATGTCTATTTTTTTCTCCGAAAAAAAAATGTTCACGGACATAAAAATGTTTATGGACAGAAAAAATAATTTTATACTCTTAGTTATTTATTTTTATCATTATAATTTCACTAGCACTATTAAGTTGAGTTAATACTTTAATTATATATACATTAAATATTTATTATTTCAAAATATTTTTCTAAATATTTGTTCAGATTCAATTCTGCAACACTTAAATATTTTGCAGTAACAGAAAGAAAATTCACCTCTAAGACCCGGTTAGTAAGTAAATTGAAAATAATCTAATTTAAAATGCCCGAAGTAAGTAAAATGAAAGACTGCTTGATTCATTATATTCTTTTGGTGTTATTTACTTAATGAACATAAATTTGTAATCATTTTTCCCTTATTCTTGCCATTAAATAAGAACATGAAGATTAAGGATAATTTTATTTCTTTACATGTAGCAGTTTTTGGCTATAGTCCTCTCTCTCTCTCTCTCTCTCTCTCTCTTTCTCTCTTTTAGTTCTGATCTAGCACATTACATAAATTATCTCAGATTTTTGTACATTTCAGTTTTAAAGTTTCCATTTGTTTTTTCTAATTGTTTTCATTTTCTCTTTTAAGATTTATTTTTTAAGTATAAGCATATTTTCCTTTGTGTCCATGAACATAATTATTACATTTTTTTTACAATCCTTGCCTAATTGCAGCATCTGGGTTATCTCAGATTGGTTGGAATGTCTCTTGAATACCTGTCAAAATTTTTTTCTCCCTGGCATTGTTAATGAAAATATTATATAGATTCCAGTTTTGATTATACTCTTCAAATGATTGTTGGATTTTGTTTGTGTTAGTACACAGTTAATTAGGCTGAATTCAAATGCAAAACTGCCTCTCGTGAAGGGGGCAGCAGCTGAAATCTCATTTTAGTTCTTTTAGTTTTGCCTGGGCTATTTGGAGCCTGCCACATGCATTCAGGTATTAGACAGATTTAGACAGAGTTCATATACAGAATATGGAGCTTTTATAATATGGTTCTCTTCTTTCTCTTTCCCCTTTTCTTTCTAGTTGCTCAAACTATTTCCTACAGTTTTTCAAACCAGTAAGGTTGAACTGCTATTTGATCCGTGATCCCACTTCTAGGAATATATCCTAAGAATCCTGAAACACCAATCAGAAAGACTATATGCACCCCCGTGTTCATACTGGTGCTATTTATAATAGCTAAGATCTGAAAACAATCCAAGTAGATGAGTGGATAAAACAGCTGTGGTACATTTACATAATGGAATATTATGCAGCTATAAAAAAAGAAGGACCTCTTATCCTCTGAGACATCATGGAGGGACCTGGAGAGTATTATACCACATTGTTTGCGGGTAGTTTTTATCGCGCGCTAACAGGTGGCGCGGGCCATTTTTGCTAATTTTTTGTGCAAATGGCAACGTTCAGTAAAATTACGATAACTTTAGTTTACGTATTTATACGTTACCCGAATTCTACCACTAGTCTATAAAAACGTATTAATACGTGTCCCGCGCTCTACTTACAGTCAACGTAAAACATATAAATACGTTTCCCGCATACAATGTGATACTAAGCAAAATAAGCCAGTCAGAGGAAGTCAATTATCACATGATCTCATTCATATGTGGAATCTAATGAACAAAATAAACTGATGAACAAGATAGATCTAGAGACATAGAAGCATGGAACAGACTGACGAATCTCAGAGGGAAGGTGGAGTGAGGGTGGGAAGAGATTAACCAAAGAACTTAAAATCATACTAGAGGCCCGATGCACGAAATTTGTGCGAGGGCATTGGCTCTGGCCTCTGCCCGCAACCGCCCCCGCTGCTGCCGCCGCCGGGGCCTCTGCTGCCTCTGCCACCTATGCTGTGGCCCCCGCCTGCTGCGGCTTTGTCCAGAAGGAAGGATGTCCAGAAGGACGTCTGGTCTAATTAGCATATTATGCTTTTATTATTATAGATATCCATAACCCATGGACACAGACAAGAGTGTGGTGAAGGCCTGGGAGGCTGCAGGATGGAGAGGATCAATAGGGAAAAAGGGGGACATCTGTAATACTTTAAACAATAAAGATAATTTAAAAAAAATAAAGCAAGTCTCTATCAGTTCTTACAACTTCACATGTCAGAGACTGAGGCCTGTTTTCAGGTAAAAGCTCATAAAAGTGGAAACCTCACCCAGTGTCATTACCATCTTCCAATTGCTGACTCCGTAGTATCTTCTACCTGCTTTGGTGATTCTCCAGCACTTCCAGATAATTGCATATTTTATTTATTTATCCCCCAGAGATTATAATTGTCTGTTGGAGGAAAGGTGGAATAAGAGCCACTCTATCATTACTGGAAGCAGAACTTCCTCCATAAATTTTCACATCTAATTCTCTAACAAATTTATCTCTGGCCGAGAATAGTTCCATTAATATTCATGGCACATATGTTTCTCTTTTCAGAACTGTTCTGTTCAAAATATCTTCAACTTATTGTCTAATACTATGAAGAAGAAACATATTGTATTAATTATAATTGCTATTAAAAATGTGTCTGTATCCTACAACAATATGGAGTTGCTATAAATATATGTTAAATTTCATGCAATTGCCTCCACATAAAATAGGGCAGATAGGACCATTTTAACACTTAAATCCAAGATACACATGTCAAAATATGGGTAATATTTTAACACGTTTAAAAATCACTTGAAAGATAGACTGTATGATTTATTTTAACTTCAAGATGGATCATTTGTCTTAGAATTCATGCTGTTTTGTATAATAATTGATAGTATTTGGGGATGTCTTAGTGGCACATACATTCATGGTGTCTTTGATTTGAAGAAATAATGTAAAATATATTTTCTTATATTCATTTGATAGAAAGGGAATTAGAAACTTTTTGGATTCTCTTAGACTTAATATATATTTTAATAAAGATAAACCAAATTTTCTCATATTTATTTCAGTCATTTTACTGCAAACTTCTTAAAAAGTTAAGTAATAAAAAATGCAAATAAAAAATGTTATTCTTTTCCCTAGATTCCATCATGAGTTTGTCTCTGTGTATGGAAAGAGAACGTGGACTTTAAACAGTAAGTAGTAAAAAAGCAACTTCTGCAGTGACAGAAGTTAATACTATGCTATGAAATCAAGTTCTCAACACATTAGGAGCAAAATCCCCAAAAAGGGATATGATTTTCATGTGGGTTCTAAAGTAAGGGATGAAAATCACAATTTTTCCTGTCTAATATAAGAAACTTTCAGCTGTAAAAATTAATGACAAAGCAAAATGCTTTATAAACTAGATAGAAGTAATGTGTTTCTAAAACTAGGCATCTGGCCAGTTGTCATTGTTGTCTAATTCCACAAATATCTTTTAAAGCCAAGACTGTCAAATGAACTTGAACAAAATTACCAGAATTACGAAATCTTCTATAGAGATCGTGAGCCTTGGATCCTTGGAGATACTCTGATATTAAGTTTTGTATGGTGGCCAAAGAAAGTTAAAACAATCTCTAGTCACATTTTTTTCACTTGGCTTTCTCATCACAGTTTTAGCTTTGGGAGGATGTTAACACTGGGTGCTAAAAATTCTAAGCAGTTAACTTATTTTTTTAAATATAATTTTATTGATTTCAGAGAGGAAGGGAGAGGGAGAGAGAGAGAAACATCAGTGATGAGAGAGAATCATTGATCAGCTGCCTCCTGCACGCCCCCTCCTGGGAATTGAGCACTGGCTGGGTAGCAGTTTACTTATTTATTTACATTTTCCAGTCACATAGTAGAGGAGGAGACTATACTATTGAAATGCTTTTAGAAGGATACATGGGTCTACAAACAGGGCTTTGGGATAAAAAAGAAATGCATGAGATTAAAGATTAACAATAAGCAAAGAAAATTATACATATTTCAATAACCAATAAAAATTCAAGTTAGATATCAGGGAATTATCAGCATTGCAAGATAATAAATTGGTAAATTCTAACTTGGAGTCTCATGTTTTAGCAGAACATTTCCTCTCAAAAGAAATATTCTAATCCTTTTGTACTTGTAGAATCTGAATAATATTTTTCTTAATTTGGGATATATATACCCGTGTATTATACAACGTTTTATATGCTATTGTTTTCTAATATAATGCTATGCTTTTATTAAGAAAAATACTTTTAAATTAATAAGTTTAGATATATTATTTTCTTGTTTTGATTTGCATAAATATGTTTTCCTGGTAAATATTTCTCTCACATTAGATCATAAATTCATAGAAATGGAGTACCATGATGTGCACATCTCTATACGGACAGGAATGTGCTTTCAAAACCTAATTAACCCCACCTGGAAATTCTCAGGATCCTCCATTCTTGCTATCAATATTATTCCTAACTAGAGAACATTTAAGGATTCTTAGTCTGACAACTGAGCATCATTTGGCAACACAAATGTCTTACTCTGCATTATTCAGCTTTTTTCTGATTTCCACCATTTTTTCTTTCTTGTCATTCTCAAAATTGTATTCCTGTGGGATTTTTTTTGCCTTTATTTCCCATTCTTTCTACTTGGCTTAACTTTGCCCATCACAATCCAAGTCCTGATCCTTTCATTTAATCTACACTTATTTATTGAGTACATGTTTTGTGTGACACACACTATTCTAAGCACTTGACAGATATCTCTGAAGGAAACATTGATCACTTTCCTTATACAATTTACATATAAGCATGAAGTTCCAAGGCAGACTAGTCACAGTAAATGCAGAAAAATAATGGGTAATTAAAAAATATGTTAGAAGAAGAAAGTGCTAAATAAAATAATAGGGCAGGTGAAAAGAAATATCTAAAGCAGGGAGAGTAGGTTGGGTTTTGCATTGGTTTATTTTTATTTATTATTTTTAAGTTATTTGTCAAATATGGTTTACATTCAATATTATTCTCTATTTGTTTCAGATGTATAGCATAGTGGTTAGAGAATTATATAATTTACAAAGTGGTCCCCCTGGTATTTCAGGTACACACCGGACCCCATATAGTTATTACAATATTATTAACATTGGGTTTTAAAGAGGGTGGTCACTGAGAAGGTGATGTCTAAGCAAAGATGGGAAGTAATCTTGAAGATCATTTTTCACAGAGAAGGCAGCCAGTGCAGAACCATGCCTTGCAGTTTTAGAGTGAGCAAACCAAGAGCTGGAGCAACCTGAATGAGAGGGGCAGGTTAGAAAGAGAAAGAGGGGTTGAGTTCGAACAAGGTCTGGGTCAATACAAAGATTTGTTTTCATTTTGAGTGAAAATGAGAGCCAAGGCAGAGTTCTGTTCAAATCTTACATATCTTTACTAGCCTCTATCTTTACTTCCCCTATAATAATAGAGAGAAGTGTGTTGAAATATCCCTTTATAATAGACGATTTGTCTATTTTCCCTAGAGTCTTACAAGTTTTGCTAGAGGCCTAATGCATGAAATTCATGCAAGGGGCTCAGCCCTCACAGCTACAGTGGCTTGCCTCAGCCCTAGCAGACTCTGGCTTCATCCAGAAGGTCATCAGACGTCTGGTCTAATTAGCATATTACATTTTTATTATTATAGATTAGGTGAATACAAATTAAGACCTGTCATATTTCTCTGGTGAATTCAACATTTAAAAAATTATTATCTAGAGCTATTTCTAATAAAAAGATTTCGTGTGCTAAACCTATTTTGTCTGAGAATAATATATAGCTACTCCAGTTTCTCTTGGCTACTATTTTCCTGGTGTTCTTCCTGTCTCCCCATTTTATTACTTTCAACTTTTCCTTATTTATAGATGTATGTCTTAGGAGAAGCATACAGCTGAATGTTGATTTTTTACTGTTTGTTTTATACAATGCATTCTTATAATCTCTGTCTTACACTGTCCCAATATTTTCTTTTTACTTTTGAAATTATTGTGCTTTCTATATCTTTTATATTTTATGACCTTCATGATCTCTTTTTCATTTTCTGAGTTGATTAAATTTTATAATGTTAGCTTTATTCTATATATTACATATACTAATTTGAGAATTACAAATATAATTTCAATAAAGTTTAGGCTTGAAAATATAGTATGCATATTAACATAATTCATTGATATTAAATTAATTCATTCTTTAGTTTCCCTGGATCTTAGGAAATTCCACTTTGAGCCCTTTACTATTGTCCAGTGTTCTGGTTTTGTCCTTTTTACAAAAGTAAAGTTAAAACATTATTATTATAAATATCATTCTCATTTTATTATAATTTATAATTGTATATAGATGGTATTTTTAGAATTTTGCCTACTTGTTTAACAATTACTTTGCTCATAATTTCATTTTGCAATGCTTACCTGCTTTGTGGTGGATTATTTTCCTTTTTTCCCATTATGCAGCATACCTTTTGAAAATGTCTTTTATGAAAGACTGTTAGTGGTAAACTTGCTTTTCCTCTTATAATGTCTTTTTTTTCCTCCCTCATTCATGTAGTTTAGCTGGGAATGTAATTCTAATTTGATAGTTTTCATTAATTAAAAAAAAAGCTTTTGAAGGTATTATTTTACTTCTTTTTCACTTCCCTTATAATTGTGAGAAGTGCTTGGTCTTTTATAGTTTTTTATAAGTAATCTATATTTTATCTTGATCTACTATTAAGATACTCCCAGTATCTTTGGTTACTTACTGCTTTACCACACTATGTCACTGAATATCTTTTTACTCATACAACTTGGTTTATGTTATGCCTTCTTTAACTATAAATTTGTAGAGTTTTTATCAGTTCTTGAAAAATCTCCATAATTTTTTCTCAAATATTGCTTCACATTAATTTTACTTTATTCTTTTCTTGTTTAGATATATATTAGAAATTCTCATCTCTCCTCCTTTTGTCACCTTTTGTCCAATTTACCTCCTTTACTCGCTGTAGATTTCTTAATATCTAAGCCACAGTTCAAATATGTTCTCTTCTATGGGTTAGTTCTATTGTTCCATTGATTTTTTAAATTTTAAAACCTATTTTTATTTTCTAGAAGTTTAATTTGTTTTTTTCACCATCTTCTTCCCCACCCTCCACCCCTGCCCCCACCCCAATTTGGTCACTTATGATAGTCTCTCATTATTTTAAAAACTTTTTATGCACATTTGATTTATTTAAACATACCAGGTATATTGTATTTAAATGCAATTTCAAATTTAGTGGACAAATGTTGCAGCTCACTCCAGGCTTAATGTATCAAATACAGTATTTTGATGATACTGGCATTTGTCCTCAGTTAGCTTACCCTTTACTGTTGCTCATTGCATAATTGTCCCTGCTTAGACTTTAGCTCATAATATGCTCATGATAAGTAATTGTTGAAATTTTGGTTAACCTTCTACCGTGGCATAGATACTTGTAACATTTAATACAACACAAAGAGAATACTTACTTGCATAGTTTTAACATTACTAGTATACACTGAGTGGCCAGATTATTATGACCACCCCATCAGTACAATGAAGTGAAGTAGTTATGCAAATAATAATAATAATAATAATAATAATAAAACCTTGAGAGTATTTGCTTAGGAAGTTTTCAATATTCAGTATTTTTGGAAGTGTCAATGAAGTACTGATGAGGTGGTCATAATAATCTGGCCGGTCATAATAATCTGACCACTCAGTGTATGTTACTGCCTCCAAACATTGACCAGATGTTAATCTAAATGCAACAAAATTACTATGTTATTAAAAGCAATAGGCCTTTACATTATTCTTTTTAAATCCAAGTTTGGTGGCTTCATTCATTTATTAAATTTGTTCTGAACAGTGATACTTATTTTGCATTCATTTAATTATCCAGGAGAATGTGGGGAAATGAATACTTTTTGTTACTATATTTTTATTGTGTTGATTCCTAGGCAGAGGCAGCAAAATTAGATGATATTTTAATAGAATAGTATTTATACATATGTGTCCTTATAACATATAGAATTTCCCCTTGATGTGTGTTTTGATGTTTATAGCCTAAATTTTCCAGTCAGGTCAGCTGCCTCTCAGAACGTTTCACACCATTTTGTGTTATTTACTGCTCTCGGTCTTTAGGTTCTAGGGTAATAATGTGGGCTATTCTAGTTTTGCTCTAGCTATTTTGACAGTCTTTTCCATGTACAAATGTTCAGATTTGTTATTTCTTCCTGAATAGTTGATTATTTTATCCTTATACAATGTTCCTCTTTATACCTGATAATGTGCTTCATCCTGAATTATATTTTGTCTGAAATTAATATGAATGTTCCAGCTTTTTTAAAAATGAATTTAATGGGGTGAGATTGGTTAATCAAATTATGTAGATTTCAGATATACAATTCTATAATACATCATCTGTATAATTGTACTGCATGTTCACCACCCCAAGTCAAGTCTCCTTCCATCACCATTTATCCCTCCTTCACCCTCTTCTATCTTCCTCACCCCCCTTTCCCTCTGGGAATCACCATATTATTGTCTATGAGCTTTTTATTTATTTGTTTTTTGTTTTGATTAATCCCTTCACCTCTTCCACCAGCCCCCAAATCCCTCCCCTCTGGCAGCTGTTAGTCTGTTCCCTGCCAGTTTATTTTAAAAATTTGTGTTAGCATGGTATATCCATCTCCATCCCTTTGCTTTTAACCTATCTTTGTGTTTATATTTAAAATTCATTTCTTATAGGCCATAGGGTTAGGTCCTGGGTTTTTTTGTTTAATCTGACAATCTCTGTGATTTAATTGGTTTTATTTAAACCACTCACATTTACATTAATTTTTGGCACTCCAATAAATTCATTAAAAAGTTAAACAAATTAAGAAATAAAAGTTATTTTATCTATTCCTTCTCCAACACTTTCTTCTTTGTATAAGTGCAAGTTTATGACCTATATCATTTTTATTCTGCCTGAAGAATTTCTTTTCTTTTTTAAATAATTTCTTTAAATATGTCTTGCAGGTGCAAATCTGCTGTAGATGAATTCCTTCAGTTTTGATTGGACTAAGAATGTGTTTAACTTTCAATTTTGAAGGACATTTTTCTGTATATACAATTCTAGGGAAAGTTATTTCAAAACTGTAAATATTTTACTCCACTTTCTTCTTGGTTCCTGATAGCATTCCAATGTATTTAATATCATTATTCCTCTATAGATAAAATGGTTTTATTCCTCTGGCTTCTTTTAAGATTTTCTCTTTGTCATTGCTTTCTTTAGTTGAACAATAATATGGTTGTGGTGTTTTTAAAAAAATGTAGTATCTATCCTGCTTTCTGTGCTCCACACTGGCTTGTGGATCTGTGTTTTGGTGTCTGTAATAATTTAGAAAAATTATTGGTCATTGTTTGTTTCAGTATTTCCTTTGCTCTTTTCTCACTTTCTTCTCCTGGTATTCCAGTTATGTACATGTAACACCTTTTGAAATTTCCCCAGAGATATCCAATGTTATGTTCCTTTTTATTTCATACTGTGTTTTCTCTTTGCATTATGATTTAGGAAATTTCTATTGACCTTTCTTCAAATTCTCTGACCTCAGCTGTCACAATTACTGATGAGCTTATGAAAGGCATTCTTCATTTCTGTTACTGTGTTTTCTACTTCTACGAGTTCCTTTTGACTCGTTCATAGTCTCCATCCGTCTGCTTACATTACCCATATGTACTTTCATTGTATCTATTCATTTCATTAGGATCCATGATATATTGATCATAGTTATTTTAAATTCCCTGTTTGATAAATTCAACATCTGTCTCACATTTGACTCTGGTTCTGATGATGGCTTTTTCTCTTCAGACTGTTTTTTTTCTCTTGGCTTTTGGCATGTTTTGTTTTTATTTGCTGAAAGCCCGACATGATTTGTCAAGTAATAGGAACTGAGGTAAACAGGCTTTTAACATAATGATCTGTGTTCATCTGGAGCTGGGATATGCTTCTAATGTTTGCTCTAGGGACCATAGGCTTCCAATTCTTCTAGTGTCCTTATTGCTGTCTCCTCTCTTGGCCTAAGGCTTCCCTAAGTACCCCTCCTCAGACAGAGGTTGTATCTTACAGCTCTTTAGTAATTGCTGTTATTATTCTAGAGTCCTGGTGGTAGTATGTGGGGGAAGGTGAGTGTTCTATAATCTTACGATTAAACTTCAGTCTTTTAGTGGCCCTGTCTCAGGACTGCGATAACATTGTTCCCCATTGGTCCCTATCTTCTCTGGTACAGCAAATTGCATGTCTATATCCTTAAAGCTCCTGTTTACTGTGTGTTTTATTTCATTTTGTTGTGTTTTTTTTTTTCCACTTAGGTGAGACTCAAGGGGAAGGGGTACTGCAATGGGAGGAATTCCCTTTCCCTAAATGAAGTAAGAATTCAGAACTATGCTATGACAAAGTCCTTTCCCTTGAAGAATAGATATCTTTTCTGGAGATAGTATATTTCCCAATGCTCTTAGCATCTCCATCCCCATCTCCACACAGTCATGAGGGAATTCAATAGACACTCACCCATAAGTACCTGGTGGAGTTTCTGGGGGAAAGTTGAAAATACACAGATCTCTCTAAGACTGTGGCCCTGAGAATTTCTCATTCCCTTGCTGCCTAACTCAGCCTCCAATAATTATTTAAAATTGCCTTTGAAATGTTTTTATCAGGCTCTGCCCCAGGTAAGGTAGATTTTGGGTGCTGAATGTCTCTGGTCAAAGATTTTTGGATTTTTTTTTCTTAAGTGTCAGTTCTCCTGTAGGTCCAAGAAAACTAATTGATTCTAAGTTTCCCCAACTTTTTCTTATTATGAGGATGGACATGACAACTTCCAAGACCTTTATACATAAAGGTGCAATTGAAAGTCCCCTAGTGATCTTATCTAAAGCAGTAAAGACAGGATAACTGTCATCCTCTATCAAGTTTGATACATTCCATCTTTTCCTTGACCTATGAACTCTCTAATTGCTAGCACCTAACCCCTAACCCAGTGGTCGGCAAACTGCGGCTTGCAAGCCACATGCGGCTCTTTGGCCCCTTGAGTGTGGCTCTTCCACAAAATACCACGTGCGGTCGCGCACCTACAGTGCGATTGAAACTTCGTGGCCCATGCGCAGAAGTCGGTTTTCGACCTGGGCGAGTCTATCTTGAAGAAGTGGCATTAGAAGAAGTGGGGGGTGTTGGTCGGCCAGGCAACGGGAGACGCGGTGCAGGGGAGGCTCGCGCGATTCATGCACGAGTTGAGTGAGCCAGTCAGTCAGCAATCTCATTGTGCAGTGGTTAGTGCTAGTCGCATCCGCAAATTGCGCGCAGGTGACAAAAGATAGATGAAACAAGTATACAAGACGAGTGTGGATGGGAGAGTTGGAAGGGGTCGACTTCAGCGAACGTACTTCAATCAGATTGAGGACGTTTTTAGCAAAGGCCAGCTTAGGAGTACCCTAATTAAGTTAATAACAATGTACCTACCTATATAGTTTGTTTAAAAATTTGGTTCTCAAAAGAAATTTCAATCATTGTACTATTGATATTTGGCTCTATTGACTAATGAGTTTGCCGACCACTGCCCTAACCCATTGTTCTCTTCTGGAGCTGTAACATAAATTATAAACATTAGTCTCGCCAAAACCAGTTTGGCTCAGTGGATAGAGCGTCAGCCTGCGGACTGAAAGGTCCCAGGTTCGATTCTGGTCAAGGGCATGTACCTGGGTTGCGGGCACATCCCCAGTAGGGGGTGTGCAGGAGGCAGCTGATCGATGTCTCTCTCTCATCGATGTTTCTAACTCTCTCTCTCCCTTCCTCTCTGTAAAAAATCAATAAAATATATTAAAAAAAAACATTAGTCTCTATTTCACACATCTAACTAGACATCAAGAATCTGAAAACTCTGAATTAAGAGCACCCCTTCACCTTTGTAACATTATTCATCTATACCCTCTATTAATTCTGTACCTAAAGCAATTTCTCCATAAGTTTCAGGCAAGCTGGTATGACCCGAGCTGCACTTTGGCACAATTCTTTAAATATTTTCTTTTAATTGTAATGTTTTCTGAAACTCATTATTTTCTTTTTGTTTGTTCAACAACAGTGTGCTCTTACAAATGTTATTGGCTGTGCCTTCACCCTTTGTTTTCCCTCATTCCAAATCCTGAAGTTACAAAATACATAATTATAAGTTTAATACTTTAGGCAACTTTTGGAGTTGATTTCAAGTACTATGACTTTTTAAATTTAAATTCTTTATTGTTTAAAGTATTACATAAGTCTCCTTTTCCCCCATTGACCACTCCCCAGCCATCCCCACCCCCATCACATGCCCTCCCCTAATATCCCCCTCCCATCTGTGTCCATTGGTTATGCTCATATGCATGCATAAAAGTCTTTTGTTTGATCTCTTATCCCCTCACCACCTGCCTTCCCTCATAGGTTAGACAGTCTGTTCGATGCTTCTATGACTCTGGTTCTATTTTTGTTCATCAGCTTATGTTATTCATTATATTCCACAAATGAGTGAGATCACGTGATATTTATCTTTTTCTGACTGGCTTATTTCGATTAGCATAATGCTCTCCAGTTTTTAAATGTTCATAATAATCAATCTTATGGTACTGTTCTGAATTCTCTGCTGTAACTTCTATACAGTACTATAACTTGTATCACTATAAAGACATATCACTATAAAGAATTTCTATAGAACTCAGGTCAGAACTTTATATTGATCTTTTCTTTGTTCTGCTGTGGTCAAAGTTTCAATGAAAATGTCCATGTTTTAGAGACAAAACCTGCATGTGTTTAACATTCAAAAATTAATTAATGTAATTTATTATATCAGGCTGAAAAATATAGTCACATGATAATAGATGCAGAAAAAATTTTGATAAATCTAACACCTATTCTGGGAACTTTTTAAACTTGATAAAGACAACCCACAAATACCTACAGTGAGCGTCATACTCAATGGTGAGAAACTAAAAGCTTTACCATTATGATTAGTCACAAGACAAGGGTGCCCTTTCTTGCCACTTCTTTTCAATATTACACTGCAAGTCTTTGCTAAAACAAGAATAGGTAACTAAAGGTATATAGTTTGCGAAGAAATATATAAGACTTTTTACAAATGACATGATTGTCTATGTAGAAAATAAAAAAGAATAATTATGGAACTAAGAAATGGTTATAGCAAGACTACACTATACAAAAGTGAATTGTTTTCTATATAACAACAATAGCAAGTAGATGTTGAAATTAAAAACACGATACCATGTACATTAGCACAAACTATCTAAATAAATCTAATAAAATATATAGAAAAGCTATGTTGGGAACACTATAAAACTCTGATAAAATCAAAGAAAAACTAAATAAATGGAGAGATGTTTCATTTTTATTGTCAAGATGTCCATTCGCACTAACTTGACCTGCAGATTCAATGCCATCCCATTCTAAATCCCAGCAAGTTATTTTATAGATATTGACAAATTGACTCTTAACTTTGTATAGAGAGGCAACAGACAGAATAGCCACACAATAGTGAAAGAGAAAACCTAAGTTAAAGGTGTATTTTTATTTGACTTCAAGACCTATTGAAGTTTGATTACTTGATACTAAAGTAATCAAGACAGTGATCTTTTGGCAAAATAATAGATAAATTGATCAATGAAAAAGAACAGTGTCTTAGGGCCAGTGGCACAATGGATAACGCATCTGACTACGAAAAAGAATAGAGAACCCAGAAATGGGTTCCCATAAATATAGTCAGTTGCTCTTGGGCAAAGGAGAAAAGGTAGTACAATGGAGTAAAGACAGTATTTTCAGCAAATGGTACTGAAACAACTGTACGTCCACATACTAAATGAATCATGACACAGACCTTACACCCATCACAAAAATTAACACAAAATGAATCATCGACCTAAATGTAAAATGAAAAATTATAAAACTTCTAGAAGATAACATAGGAATAAACTTATGGTGAGACCTTTTAGATAAGTCATCAAAGATGTGATCCAAGAAAGAAATAATTGATAAGCTAGACTTATATTAAAATTAAAAAGTTCTACTCTATGAAAAATAATATCAAGAGAATTAGAAGACAAGCCATAGATTAGGAAAAATATGTGCAAATGACACATTTGATAAAGAAATGTTATCTAAAATATACAAAGGACTTATAAAACTCAACAATAAGAAAACAAACAACCTGATTAACAATGGGCCAAAGACCTTAAGACACCTCACCAATGAAGATATATAAATGGCAAAAAAGCATATAAAAAGATGCTCCATCTGGTATGTCATCACAAAAATGCAAATTAAAACAACCATTAGGTACCATTACAAATGTATTAGGACAGCTAAATTCTAGAATACCGACAACACCAAATGCTGGATAGGTGTGGAGCAACAGGAATTCTCATTCATTACTGATAGGAATGAAAATGGTACAGCCTAGCTCATGTAGCTCAGTGGTTCAACGTCGACCTGTGAACCATGAGATCATGGTTCGATTCCCGATCAGGGTACATGCCTGGGTTGTGGGCTCGAACTCCAGTGTGGGGCATGCAGGTGGCAGCTGATCAATGATTCTCTTTTATCATTGTTGTTTCTATCTCTCTCTCCCTCTCCCTTCCTCTCTGAAATCAATAAAAATATATTAGAAAAAAGGAAAATGGTGCAGTTACTCTGGAAGACAGTTTCTTGTAAAACAAAACACTCTCTTACCATATGATCTACTAATCACACTTTTGGAACATCCAGAGGAGTTAAAAACTTTCATCCACACAAAAACCTGCACATGGATGTTTATAGTAGCTTTGTTTATATTTGCTAAAATTTTGAAGCAACCATGATATTCTTCAGTAAATGAATAGATAAATAAACTGTGGCATATGCAGATAATGGAATATTATCCTATATAATAAAAGCATAATATGCAAATAGGCCGAACAGCAGAACGACCATCCAGATGAACATTCAGGACCACACTATGACACCCACTGGTGCCAGGCCAGCCAAGATGGGTGCAATGCGATTGGTCGGGGACTGGCCATTGCCCCAGTATTGCCCTGCAGAGGGAGGCCCAGGCCACCGACCAGTGGGATGCAGTGGGTTGGCGGGGCCTTCCTCTGTGCGGGGCCTCACTCTGTGAGGGAAGCCCAGGTCCCAGGTGTCCGAGGGACGCCTGTGCTGGCAGCCGGGGGAAGGAAGGCCTACTCTTACACAAATTTTGTGCATCGGGCCTTTAGTTCACTTTTAAAAAGAAATGGGCTATCAAGCTATGAAGACATGGAAGACCTTGAAATGCATATTACTAAGCAAAAGAGGCCAACCTGCAGAGCCTACATACTGGGATTTTAATTATACAGGATCCTAGAAAAACTAAACTTATGAGGACAATAAAAAGAATAGTGGTTGCAGGAGTTGAAAAGGAGTGGGGAGAGATGTGTAAACAGAACACAGAGGATTTACAGGGCACTAAAAAGAACTTTGCGTGATATAATAATGGATATATATCATTATACATTTTGTTCTAACTTGTAGAATGTACAGCACTGAGAGTGAACCTTTAGGTAAATGATGGACTTTGGGTGATTATGATATGTCAACATAGGTTCATCCTCAGTAAAAAAAAAAAAAAGTACCATTTTGGTCGGGGATGTTGATAATGGGGAAGGCTCTGCATATGTGGGGGCAAGGCATATATGAAACATCTCTGTACCTACCTCCCAGTTTTGTTATAAATTTAAAACTTCTCTAAAAAAATAAAATCTTTAAAGATATTTTAAAAAAGAGTTAATTAAATATCTATTTTGTACTTGTGACTCTCATAAGTGTTGAAAGCATTTAAAGAATAAGACAGATTCTATGCAAAAGTAATTTAATTCAATTGGCAGAGAAATATATATATAAAATTTAATAAATGTGTAAATATATAATTTAATAAATAACTTAATGACAGAATTTAATAGGACACTGTGGACCATAGGTGCTTTCTTTTTCAAAGTTAATTAGTTACACAGCAATAATCAACAAATAATTGAAGAGTGATCTAACTAAAAATCTAAGATACCCACTTATTGTATTTTTAATCATATTTCTGGCTTTGGAAAGGCAAGTAAAGTATCTTAGGATAATAAATACCCTTTTAGGTTTTACATAGAAAATATTTACTTTTTCTTTCTGATGTCCTTTTGCTGTATATTTTTATGACTTCTTTCTCTATGAGACAGATCCACAGTGTATCTGAGGCCAGTTTCCTGTAAAGATTTTCTTTCCTTTTATTTTTTTGAAGTGTTTAAAAATCAGATTTATTGTACAAAGACATTTTAAGAGTTTACTATTAATCAAACTGAATTTTAAAATATAAACTACCATATGCTCATAATTTTAAAAAATATCATGCTAAATCAACAGTGAACATACTTCTTTTTAGAAAGAAAATAATAAATATAGAATCCAAATCTCAAACTCAATTACTAGAAAGAACTAAACTAATTCTAATTTTTTGAACACTTAGTATATTTTATATTTAAACAATGAACAAATAAGTAACCTTTCCAATTCCTGTAGGACTTACATATCTAAATTATTCATAGAAAATTAAATATGTGTTCTAAGCAAAACAATTCCTCCTTTCACAAGGCACGGCACAAAAATAATTAACCTTTATTTGAGACTTTGACTGGAATTTTTGAATATACAATTTATTCTATTTGGAGTGGAAATATTTTGATGGGCCACTTTGGCAGCAAAAGAAAAAAAATGCAGCCATTCCCTTCTGGAAGAAACTACAAATGGAATAATTTCCTTTAAAAAACCTACAATCTTTCATAAGAAAAGAGAAATTATTTTAAAAATCAGAGTAACTTTTTATTTTTCTGTATTAGATGGGTGATTTGTGGTTAGAATATGAAGAAAAAAAGAAAAGTATTGTGGACTATAAAAAGTATAAAATTCTTAAAAGTGATTATTCCTGTTTTGTAGCATAGTTCAAAAAACTACAGAAAGCCAGGATTTAGGAGTGTTTGAATGTGGTCCTGACTGCACAGCTAGTTAGCTATTAAGTAGAAATGTGTCAAGCTATTAATATTTCTAGACTTCAGTTTTTCAAACATCATCCAGTTGTAAATATATATATATATTTTGTTATATATATATAACAAAACTACTACTAAGACATTAAAAGTGGCTGCTAAATAATTGACAATTCTTATAATGTTGAAGATGGAAGTACATTATTCAATTGGGTCATATTTGTATCTTTTAAATACATCTATTTAATGAAAATATAGGCAAAGGGTTCCACTTAAGTAAATGTATTAGAATCAGATTTAATAAAAGTTTTATAGTAATATTTTTTACAGGATTTCAGAATGACATGCACCTAGGAACACTGGTATTACAGTTTGGGCACAATTATTTCAAAATCATTCCAAAAATTAATCTAATTTTAAGTTAAATTGGCCGAAAGTATATACACATGCCTGACAGAAGGATTTAGATATAATGCAGTGATATTTTAAATATTATGTACAAAAAAAATCCAAGTAAGCCCAAATAACTTTGCAAAACTGTCACTTGATATCTACAGTTTACAAATAATTCATATGATCTTAGTAGATTAATTTACTTGAGCAGAGAAATTAAGTAGTGTGTGATTAATGAAATTGTGGTTTATAATGTATTGAACTGGAAGATATGACTGCAACTTTTGAAGTTCAAATATTTGTGTGACACATTACTGGCTTTATTTATAGAGGGCTAATAAATAATGGCCTATCTTAATGACATTTTAGTTGTTTTTTAATGTGTCTACTTCCAGAACTTATAAACAAGTACATTTGATTCTTTATTACTACCTTACACTAGACCGTGTTGGCAGAGGAGCTACATAGAGGCGTGGACTTAAATCCCATCTGTGCACGCAAGTCTATGGCACTTGCAATTATATGCATTATACTAAGAATTCATACTTTTTCATAAACACAAAACATCAATTTTTGATTTTATAATCCACAATAAAACTATCAAGAGGGCTAGATTTTCAATTTATAAAGAAACATGTTATTTCCCTATAGACAATTCTACATGAGAAGCCAAATTCTAATCATAATGGAATGTGTAGAGTTTGAAATAAGAGAAAGGGCAGCTATTACAAAGTTGAACACAACTGTTTATGATTCTCCATCATAGGAGTTATTACACTATAATTATATATATATTTGTGTACCTACTTATTGCCTTTTTATTTACTAGTTCATACATTTCATAGGGCCTTGTCTGTGTTTCTATTCAGAATTTAGGAGAGGGTTTAATATGTAAGAAATAAATATTTATGTAGTGTGTAAGTAAAGAAATGACTGGTTCATAATATCTAGCTATGCTCTCAGAGGCTTTTTGAAATAGTAATTGAAACTTTAACCACCAATAGAAAGTAAATTTATTTCAAGAGTATTTTCAAATTAGGAGAAAAAATAAATATTATGCTCAGCCTCTCTTGTCTCAAAAATACACACACACACACAGATATACGCGCGCACGAACCCACAAACATATGTGTGTGTGTGTGTGTGTGTGTGTGTGTGTGTGTGTATGATTCTGGTTGAGAATAAATATAAATATATGATTATGTGTATATACAAATATATGTAATTTCTCAGGAATAAATTGCAACCAAAAAAAGGCAAACAAGGAAAAATAAAAATCCAGGAACTGAGAATAAAAATATTTTTGAATGTTTACTCACAACAGTCAAAAGACTGCATTATTGCCATACAGAAATATGTCTGCTTTTCTGTAAAAATAATAATAATAAAATGATTCTCTTTTCTGTAATGAAAAAATAGACTTAGCCATGAACAACAGTTGGCCTGAAATTTTTACTTATCTATGCTCTGCGTCGTTGGAATGTCTTGCCAACTTATAGTGGACAGAGTTACATGGGTTTCTAAAAGCAAAGAAATGAATGTAATCTTACACTCAGGGAAGAAGGAAGGTCGGAAAGAATTCTGTTGTATAAGCACTGAGTCTATTTGCCATGTGGCGTGTTTCCAGCGTGATAAAGAAGAATACCAAATCCTAAGCTGATATAAATGTTTTGTATATACATGCTGTGTATTTCTGTGCCAACACTAGTACAGTCAGACATAAATGAGGAAGGCCAAAAGAGAGGGTGTAAAATCCCAAGCCACCATTTTTGGGAGAGTTATTGCACTGTCAGCAGTATTCTCATCTGTTGGAAAAACTTCTCTCTGTATATTTGTCTATCTTTGTGAGTGAGTTTGCACACAGATATATAATGTATACCACCAGGACTAGACAGATACATGTGGACACCCTAGGCAAGCTAATAAATTGGCATTCCTTCAAATTCCTTCAAGCCAATATGCTTTCAATATGTATTCTATTTTCTATTCACATAGAAAAAGGTTGATTTCTTTGTGGCAGAAAAGAGGGAGGGTCATTCATTGGAGGGCATGACCATTCTCTTCCTGTTTTTTCAAAAAAATCTGCTTCTAGGCCCTTATTCTACTTGCAAGGCAAATAATCCTATAGTTGACGGGCTCCATTTCTCAGAGGCTTCCTTAATGTTTCTCTATTAATACTTGATGACTTGCCAGTATTTTACTCACCTGCTTAAGTACATTATCAAGGGATTCCCCCAATCTCATATAATTCTTTCACCTAAAAAAGATCTGGTAAGCATAATCTCTCTGTGTTTACTTGCATTGTAGTGATTTCTAGGTGCCTTTTCGGATGTTGATCTTCAATAATTGCCTAAGTGGCCTGACACACCAATTCATTAAACCACAAAGCTGTGCAACCTGGCCCAACTCAAATGAAATGGAAGCAACACTTGAGCTTCCATCGTAAAAAAAAAAAGCCTCAGTTCAGCACCATCTGTCTTCAGTTTTGTCTTTGGGAGCTTCTTGTCCTCTTCTCATTCCTCTCACTTTGAATTCTGTTCCCAGAAAAAGCTCATATTAGTTGTTTGTATACATTGGAGTGAGTGAGTAGGTAATTTCCCCTCAAATACTATTCTATTCAGATATTCCAAGTCCACAGAAACCTGTTTCTTTTCAAATATACTGTAAAACTCAAAAAACAAATGAGGGATGGATTTTGTGAGTGGTACAGAGCAACTTAGTGTGGTCACACCATGTACAGAGGAACTTGAGATTTAGTTCTATCTTTTTTTGAAATCAGAATATAAATTAGAAGTTTTACAGTAAATAAATTTAGTGACAAAGAGATAATTTAGATTAATGTGCTAATTTAATTTCCAAACATAAATAAATGGATGCTTGTTTTCATATATTTCTGGTAGAGATCAGATGTTGATTATATGTGTATATAAATGTATACACAGGAACACATGTGCACACATCCTATCAATAGGCTAAAAAGGGATAATAAGATTTAGTAGATATTATATTTGGATCAATTTTCCTGAGATACACACGCACATGCACTCTCACATGCACATAATTAAAAAGCATTCCAGAATAAATACTGTTTATTCTTTTTAGGTAACTACAATAAACTTTAAAAAGAACTTTTTATTTCATAGACACAAAGGAGGTTTCACAAACAGTACAGATTTCTGTACACTCTTCACCCACTTTTCCCTAAGAGTGGCATCTTATATAGCTGCAGTATAATATCAAAACTAGGAAATGGTACACTACTGATTACTAGACTAATTCTTCACCATTTTTGATAGGTTTTTGAGAGAGAGAGAGAGAGAGAGAGAGAGAGAGAGAGAGAGAGAGAGAAACATTTATGTGATAGAAAAACATTGATAAGTTGCCTCATGTACACACCCCATCTGGGAATCAACTCAAAATCTAGGTATGTGCCCTGATTGGGAATTGAATCCACAGCCTTTGGTGAATGGGATGAGGTTCCAACCAACTGAGCCACCTGGCCAGGGCATAACTCTCTTAACATCTGCATTTATTTGTGGGAATACAGGGTTCTGTGCAATTTTATCTCATTTATGGATTTATGTAACCAGCACAAAAATTAAGAAACAGAACAGTCCCATCACCATGAACCAACTCTAACATGGTATCTCTTTGTATCTACAACCTATCACATACACACACTCTAACAGTCCCCTGGCACCTACTAATGGGGTCTCAATCTTTATGTTTTTCTCATTTCAAATGTTATATAAAAGAAACAGTACAGTATACACATTTTGAGATTGACTTTTCTTAACTAAGAATAATGCTCTTGAAATTCTCTTATGTTGTTAGATGTATTTAACAGTCCATTCCTTTTTTATTGGTGAGTGGTATTTCATTATATAGATGTATTAGAGTTCCCAAAGGAAGGGTATTAGATGTGTTGTTAGAAATTTTCCATTGTAAATAAAGCTGCTGTAAACATTCATGTCCAGGGATGTATGTATATATGTATGTATGTATGTATGTATGTTTGTGAATATAAGTTTTCATTTCTCTGTGATAAAGGCCTAAGAATGTGACTGCTGATTCATATAATAAGTGCATGTTTACATTTGTAGGGAGCTGCTGCACCCTTTTCATAAGTGGCTGTACCATTTTACATTCCACCAGCAAAGTAAATGTGTACTTCATTAATTTGATAAATGAACATAAATAAATAAATCCAGAAAGACATGTAACTAAACATATAACTTAAACCTTATTTTTTAAAGTTTCTTTTGAAGAAATAATTTAAATGTATAAATATGGACACTAAAAATAAAAAAATATATGTATATCTGTTAAATGAAGATACAGGTAGGAATGTTAACTTGATATATGAAACAATATATTAAACTAGAGGCCTGGTATACAAATTTGTGCATGAGTGGGGTCGGGCTGGCTGGCCCACCCAGATAGGGGTTGTGGGGTAGGGGATGCGGGAGGTTGGCCGGCCCCACCCCCAATGGGGGGGTGGCAATCAGGGGTGGTGTCGGCCAGGGGGTGGGTCTGTGGGCAGTTGGTGGGCCAGCCCTGCCACTTGGTCGAACTCCTGGTTGAGGGGACAATTTGCATATTAGCCTTTTATTATATTGGATAACAAACATTATATTTTGAGTCTAATTATTTAATTAGAATAATTAAGCAGTGTTATTTATATAGCCTCAGACATCAGTTATTAGTAAGGGCTCTTCTTTTATGCACAGGTAAGATAGCTAGGTGGTTTATTGTATGTCATCTTTATGTCTCCATGTATTAGTTAAGCTGTTTTTCACATCATTACAAATGGCACAAACCACATAATCAAATACTGCAAATATATTGGCATTTGTCAGGAGGCAAATATGTCCTATTCTTTTAGGAGTTAGATTTATTTTTCTAATCATGAATTAACATCTTGCTTGTAATTTGTTTTGTTTTATTATAACTCTCCCTGGGCTGGGCCCCAAATAACCCTAAATCTATCACTCAGACTTAATGTGCACTATGCCCCAGGCGACCACGTCTTAGCCTTCTGCCAGAGTTAATATCTGTCTAATTGGTCATGCACTTGCTGACTGTAGGAAAGTGCTTATGTATGTGATTGCAAGGACGATAGGAATATCAACAGTGATATTTGTCCAAGCTACTTTGCCGTTCATAATGCAATTTAAGTACATTATTATATTTCATCTTTATACAAATAAATGACAAATACTATTATTTTACAGATTAGGAAAGCCTAAGAGGTATGTGAAGTTCTACAACTAGTAGGCTTGGGTGATGATTCTGTCACATTTGTGTTTCTTTTGTAAGCAAATGCACTAACTGTCCTTTGACTCTGGGCATTTCATTTCAAGGACACTTGTATACTACTCTTGTAAGACTGAGAGAGTGCCTCCTTCAAAGCGAAGGTCAGGTAAGTTTACTTGCAGCCCATTAAAAACAATTGGGTTCCCTCAGCTTGACATTTCTTAGCTGTGATGCAAACCTACTGTGTTGCCACATCCATCTGGGCCTTTTCACACTGGCTGCCTGGGCACTGGGACAAGGAGAACTGACATGAAAATGAAACCATGAATCTATCTGATCCAGAAGTCTCATGTCTTCTGCCAGCACCCATGAAACTGGCCAACTAGTTAGTGTGCAAGTGTGGTAAAATCTCAGACTTGTCATAGTTCTTGGAAATAAATTATGAAACAGAAGAGCCAAATATTTCTTTAGTTTTGTGGTTTAATATACATTTTATATGCTACAGTGGGTCCCAAGACACCAAATTAATATATTCAGATTCCAAAGGACTTTTCAACATAAAAAAGGAGGCTACATGTGCAAACATTTTAATTTTATGCATGTTTGTGTGTATATATGATATCTCTGGAGGGAGGCAAAAACTGACGATGATGGTAGCATCTGACGAAGGGAACTATGTTCTTCCAGATGGGAGGGAAGGTTGGTGTTTTTTTTAAAATCATGCCCATATTTGCACTTAACTGAATTGTATTCTTCGAAGAAGGTAGTAAAGTATGACAATTGGTAAAAATCAAGCTTTCCAGGTTCACATTCTTGACTAATTGACTGACTTACATTGATCAGATTGCTTAAAATTAACTTCTATGTGCTTTAATTTCCTTATTTGTAAAATTTTGCAATTAAAATAACCACCTAACAGATTTTGAGGTGCTTTACCTAAATATACATGGTGCTTTAGAATAAGTGTTCATTAAGTGTCAGCCATAATGATTAAAAATAATGTTTAAATGTCTTTCAAGTCAATATTATCTGATAACATCCTTCTAAATTACTTTCTAAGTGACAGAGCATTAGATGAATACAAGATGCAACACAAAGTAAAAATACTGGTATATATGTGCAAATATAGAGTATATATATATATACATATATAGAGTGTATATATATATATATATATATATATATATATACATATACATATATGTATATATATATACTCTCTATATATAGAGAGTTTTTTTTTTTTTTTTTTTTTTTTTTTTTTTTAAAGATATTTTATTGATTTTTTACAGAGAGGAAGGGAGAGAGATAGAGAGTTAGAAACATCGATCAGCTGCCTCCTGGACACCTCCCACCGGGGATGTGCCCACAACCCAGGTACATGCCCTTGACCGGAATCGAACCCGGGACCCCTCA
>NW_005871099.1:864773-909634 GCF_000147115.1 Myotis lucifugus | reverse complement strand
AAGGTTGAAACATACACTTTGAACGTGTTTTGATAGGAGAGAGGGAGATAAGAACACTGGGTGTCTTAGCAAAAAGCTTTGGGCTCCACAGATATGGTAAGAAAATTACAGAAGGAAATCTCAGTGGTGAAAACATAAACTGTTCACCTGAAAAATTGTTTCCTTAGGTGAGCACTGCTTCCGTAAATGGTTACTAGTTAATCTCTTTCCCTTGTTTTTCTTATTTGTTAGTTTATTCCTTAATTCAACAGTTATTTATGGAGCACCTTCAATCTATCAGGCTTGAGATGAAAAAAAATATTAATAAAATAACACACTATTTTAATATTAATAAGTAATATTATTATAATCATTTAACAAATGTGAAGACTAAGGCTTAAACGTGTTACATGATTTGTGGAAAGCCACACAGCTCAGTTTTCTTACTTGTGAAATGTTGATTACAATGCTACCTATTTTTTGAGGTTTAAATGAGATAATAACTGCAAATCACTTACTCCAGTGCTTATATCTCAGACATACCATCCTTTTGGAATAATCTCTGACATTTCAGGAATTGACTCATTCTGGTACTGCTTTTTTTTTATAAGTAAAAACACCACTTATGCAGATAACATACCTTACCCCCATCCTATATGATATCCCTTGATATCTTCTATTCTCTAGTGATGGGGCATTTCTGAAATTAAAATTCTAGAAGCTCAGCTTCTTGGGCTCTAGCTCTGGAGACCCAAAACTGATGTAAATAGAATTATTTCTTTGTTGTATAACCACTAGTTGACTGTGCACATTGATTCTTATGACATGTATCAGAACCTTAAGTAGGACTGTAGCAATCTGTGGACACAGATACAATCACTGATGTTCTGAGTCAAGCCAAGCCTTACTGTAAGTTTCATTTTCGATTATCTGCATGTTTATTGTTTATGGTGGCACCTGTTAAACTAGATGTACTTGTCAGATATGTACTATTTCTGGGAAGGATAAAAGCTTCATCAAAACCTAATTCAAGTTAAAAATGTGAGGCAACCTCATTGAAGGGTGGCAAGTCATTTCTGCCAAGACAGTTCTGCTAAAGGGAGAGATCTTAGAATTTCATTTCTGCCAAGACAGTTCTGCTAAAGGGAGAGATCTTAGAATTTCCCATTTTCAATAGTCTACCAGAATTCTAAGATGACCTGCTAAGATTCCCAGTCCCTGGTATATATACACCTTCTCCTAGCCAGTCACCCTCTGACCTGAGTGCTTCTGTGATTGGACTTTTCAGATGTAGTTAAGGTCCCAAGTCAGTTGACTTAAAAACGGGAGAACATCCTGCTTGAGACTCACCCAGTCATGTGAGCCCTTCAAAGGAACTGGGCTTTTCCAGGGAGAGAGAGAGGAAGTGTGAGAGGGGTTCTAGCTGAAGGAGAGTCCCCGCTGCTGGTTTGGGAGATGAAGGGTCCAGGTGGCCTCTGGGAGATGAACGTGGCCTGCATCTGACATCCAGCAAGGAAATGGGGACCTGAGTCTGACAACCACAAGGAACAAACTGGACCATCAGACTCTAAGATAACTGAACGCTTCCGATGAGAATGGTCAGCCTGACACCTTGATTTCAGCCTGTGAGAGCGGGGATCCAGGCATGCAGGGCCCAGACTTCTGACCTTATGGTCTGTGAGCTAATAAATAGCTATGGTGTTAAGCCACTAATTTGGTCACAACTTTTTTATACAGCAATAGAAAACTAATACTAGTGAACGGGTTGGCCATAATTTAAATGCAGTATTGTAGGCATTGCTTTTTAGAATTTCTTTTCTATCTTCTCTCTAAACCTGGACACCTATATTGCTATTTAAAACTGCAATTGGTGATCTGGTGTGTCACAAAGGTGGATGAGATTTCAAAGAGCCTAGATTGAAAATGTACAAATGGATAGAAGTCTCCTGCCAACATTAGTAGACTCTCTCCTGAAGTTTTGTCTAAGTGCACAGGTTTCCATAACACCTGCTTACCCTTTCACTGTTCCCTCTCTCTCCTCTCTCAGGTATTGCAGAGGAATGTTCAAAGCATGTGTCATCAGTTTACTTTACAAGAGTCACAATAATTCTGAGTTTCAGAGTCTAAATGGGGCCTGTGAGAACTAGTTGAGCCTTATTGCTCAGTGGATGACCCTCCAGTAAATCTGCCTCTTGCTGTTTTCTACTTCAGGGTAGCAAAAAGGAAATGCTTACCCTGAGGAGAGAGTGAAGGCTATAAACACTTTTTTATGTGTTTGTTTTTGCATTAACTACAGTTTTTCATCTAATCTAAAATACTATTGATTGCAAGCTCACTTTATTTATTTACTTACTTACTTTTTTATTTGTTAATCCTCTCCCTAGGATATTTTTCCACTGAGTTTTGAGAGAGTGGAAGGGTAGGAGGGAGAGAGACAGAGAAAGAGAGAGAGAGGAAGAGAGAGAGAAAGAGGGAAACATCAATGTGAGAGAGACACATCAATTGTCTGCCTCCTCCTCCACATGCCCTGACCACCAGGATTGAAACCAAAACCCAGGCACATGACTTTCACCAGGAATCGATCCCTAGATTCTTGGGTGCATGAGCTGACATTCCAACCACTAAGCAACACTGGCCAGGGCAAGCACACATTATATTTTAAAAAGAAACAGTTGCTACCATTTAAAACCATGATGCAATGCTTTCTTGACAGATTGTTATTTTATAGTAATTGAGAGAACACTTTTGGTTTTAATTATAGTCTTCTAAAAAATATAAACCACCATTTTTATATGTAGAGTAAAAAAATATCAGCCAGTTAAATTGGGTATCACATTTCTAAATTTGTCACATTCAGAGTATGACTTTAAAATCATTTTTCAACTCAGTGTTGTTGACTTTTATGTTTTTCTCCATATAATCAAAAGCATTGATGATAGAGAATTTTTTTAAATAATTTTTAAGCTAATAATGCTGGGCTCTCTGACAGTTGTACAATATTGAACAAGCCTACTTTGAGCTCTTATGTTTTGGAAAGATTTTAACTGCATTCAATCCACTATCTTTTAACTATTTGTTCCTTATGGGTTAAGACCTGTTTTCCAAACAGCTAATACCATTTTCCCAAAATTTGGTGGTTACATTTTGAACACATGAGCAGGTTGTAGAAGAACTAGCTCTCAATGGAGAGAAAGTATAAAATATAATTGATATTAAGATGCATCCATATTTCAGAAAAGTTAAATCGTAAAAATATGCCATTTAAAGATGAAATTAAGTATCTCAATATAACAGTATCCTGCTGCCATTTTTACCTCTGGCAAAATTTTAAATATTATTTACTTAAATTAAATTGCAAAGAAATTGTCTATGAAAGCTTTTAACTTAGCATTGGGGACACCAATAATCAATTACCTTTTCCTGTAGCTGGGTCATTCTTGTCTTTGTTTCCATTTCTTCTGACTTTTTTAAGGAGGATACAATTAGTCTTACCATACCTAGCCCACCCCTCCTTTAAGACCCTTTAACATGAAGTGATTCCTGATATGAAGCAAGTATTAATGACTTGAAATGCCTTTCACATAAAATGCTAAAGTGTTATCTGTTTTATATTATAATATTGTATGTTCTTTCAAGTATCCAAATAAATATCTATTTTTATTTATATAACATATATTGTATACTGAGGAAACACTAAATTTCTAGTGCTGATTATATTGCTAAATTTTGCATCACATTGCCTGTCATACAATACATTTGTATATCCCTCAAATCTCATGCACAATATATTTGAAGTCGAATTCATATTCTTTCTCCTAAGATCCACTTATTTGTCAATTTCCTGTCTCAGCATCTCCTAAAGTATGGGAAATTAGAAATTGCATCCACTGTTCTCTCAGTCCTTCCTTCTTCATTCTATCAACTAATTCCATAAATTTTACTTTCCTAATATCTCTTGAAACTGGCTTTCTCTTTTCTAAGATTTACTGACTGATTTCTGTCCATCATTATTTTAATCCTAGATTAATATGATAACTTCTTTACTGGTCTCTCTATAACCAATCTATCTTCCACTCCCTCCAACATCCTATTTGACTAACTTATAAAATAAAAATATAATTATGCCATTTATGTTTTGAAAGACCTAAACGTTTTTCCTAAAACTTAAAGGGAAAAATGTTTTAACTCTTCCACTTAACACAAAATGCTTTTCATGACCTAACATACCAATAATTACATGATATTCTTAATTTCTATTTAATTACTTTATTTACTCTGAGCATTCCAAATAATCCTATGTATTTATACATTGCACATGCTAATCTAGGTGCATTAACACCTCCCACACTGGCAACTTAATGCCTGCTTGTGTTTTAAAATTCAAGTCACATCTGCTCATCATTTTGGGAAAAAGTCCTCAAGATTCTCCTAGTTTATGTGAGTGTCCTCTGTAGTTATGAAGCCCTTTGCATCATATCTCTGTCATTACACTTAACTCATGGCACTGTTATAATTAAGTCATATCTTCCTCCTGTTCTATAAGCTACAAAAAAAAATGGACTAATTTCTTGTTGGAATGTTCAGTTATTTTGCTATTTGTCCTTTTGCCTATTTTAACTTTATATTTCCAACAACACTAATAATTTTTAAGCACTCACAGATATTTACTGAGGAAATTAGTCTTCCTTGTATAACAGTTTATTACTACAGTTAGCAAGGAACATGTCTTTTGGCCTCCAAATAGTGGTTTTCAAACTTCACTCTGGCAAGTCCTAGGAATTCTCTTGAGCTATTTTTGGAGTTCGTTTGATGTTTTAAAATATATATAAAACTTTGATAAAGATTAAAATTATTAAACAATATAAAATGAGTAAGGTCAATCACATAAGTATAACTGGCATGCTTCATTATACCAAATATCAGTAGGAGGGTGAGTTTAATTTTAGTGTTCAGATATAATGACTGATCCCCTATCTAACAAGATTGCCAACATATTACATCAGCTCTCAGTCCTCCTTCCAAAAATTTTCCATGGATATTTATTACCAAGACTACTCAGAAAATTAAATTTATCCACCAAGGTTGATTTCTAGGAAATTTTCCCCTGATCACCAGCTCTTTGCTATTCAAAACTCAGTTTAGTTATCGTCTTTTCTAAACACAAACCTATTTTCATTCTCTACATAGGAACAATCACAATCTGATTTTTTATTTGTTTCTTGTTTTTCCCTATTGAAACACAAGCTTTATGAGAAGTTTTTCTATGTTGTTTCACAATGATATTTTAGTGCCAATATATATAAAACTAAAAATTAAGTAACATTTTTGGAATTAGAATTAGGGTGGTAATATAACTTGAATAGATAAGTGTTCTTCCAAGCATGAATTATTTGATGTAGTTGTGACAGGGTCAATTAGAATGCAAAGGATTAATACTGTGGGCACAAGCATTGTTTGAACAATGCTAATTTATGTGGTATTTATGGGAAGTTGTTTCATTACAGCTACTCATTATTTTTAGTTGGCTACTTATACCAAAATATTTTAATGCACATTTTGTCTTTTGGGGGAAGAAACCACCTCATGATGATACTAATATATCTTGAGTTTATGGCATAAGTTATCTCAATGTATAATTGTGTTGAAACTTTTCTCATTGCTGCCTTGTCTAGAGAAAATATCAGATCCATAATTTATTTTTTTTCTTACAATTCTTCACTTACACTAGCAGCTTAAATTAAAGTTGTTTTTCTTCCAAGAGTTAAAGATATTTCAGTAAAGTCATTAAATTCTCCTTCCTTATTTTTTGGTTGCCTTCATTTAGTGTTACTCTTAGAGAACAATGAAAATGTGAGACTTACATGAGCTGTTCTTAGCGTTATCCATATTCAACTCTGCCAGTCTCCACTGAGATAACTTTCATAGAAAGATTGCTAAATTCTTTGAACTCTATATAGAATTCATTAGATCAGATTTCTAGATTCTATGTTGATAATATTAGATAATATGTACGGAATTTTACTTAAAAATATATAATGAATAACAAAACTAATTCCCATTTCCACTGTAATTGACTTTCTGTGGAGTCTTATTCTAATTCAGTTCTCTATTAAAGAAGAATTTTTACTGAATCTAAGTAAACCAGTGGTAAACAAGTATAACCATTGGGATGTTGGAAATATTGCTCAGTGCAGCAAATTCCTGGTGGTATAATTATACTACATTTTTAGGATGCCTTAAAATGTACTGTTCCTACCACTTGAGTGGCTACTTATACAATTTTGTATAATGTTGAATGCTCAATATACATTGTATGCTCTAGCGCTTCCTTTTTTAGAGCTTTTATATTAAAATGCATGCTATAGAAAACATAAAAATAGGAGTAAGTAAACAAAATAAAAAGACAAATATCTTAGTGATTAAAGTATATAAAAATTCCTTTTTATTCTTTAATAAGTACTAAGCACTTCAAAGATTTTCCTCACTTTTTGCATAATTCTAGTGTAATATAATAAATTAATAGTACAGACACATGTATTTTAGATTTAGATATGTATTAAGTAAAGTCTTCTTGAATTGTGCCTCTCTGATTTATCTTTTCTGAATCTTACTTGAATTAGCTAGTTTTGTCTTATTCTAGTATTACTTTGTCCCTTTCTAATTAGGAGTCTTTTTTCCCCCGCTTTCTCCTTTAAAATCTCAGAAGCTATCAATTTATCTTTTTAAAAAACCCTAGGAAGGAAACCCCTTGAAGATATAACACCTCCTATACTGCTATACTGGTGTGTGTGTGTGTGTGTGTGTGTGTGTGTGTGTGTGTGTGTGAATATAAATAAATATTTATTGAAGAAATAAACTTAAGCCCAGCCGGTGTTGCTCAGTGGTTGAGTGTTGACCTGAACCAGGAGGTCACAGTTCAATTCCTGGTCAGGGCACATGCCCGGGTTGTGGGCTCAATAACCAATATGGGGTGTGCAGGAGACAGTCAATCCATGGTTCTCTCTCATCATTGATGTTTCTATCTCTCCATTCCCTTCCTCTCTGAAATCAATAAAAATATATAATTTTTTAAAAGAAATAAACTTGAAAAAAATGAAAGTGAAGGATGGTGCATAGTTGTCCTATGTTATGTCAGTTACTATAGCTTATTACACTTAGCATAGTGTTCTCAAGGTCCATCCATATTGTCACAAATGGAAGATTTTATTTTCTATAGCTAATAAATATTCCCCTGTGTATATACTAGTATAGCACATCTTCTTTATCCAATTATCTGTTGGCAGGAACTTAGGTTGTTTTCATATCTTGGCTATTAATGAATAGTGCTGCACTGGATACACACACACACACACACACACACACACACACATATGTATAAATATACACTGAGTGGCCAGATTATTATGACCCCTGACGTTTGTAGGCAAATTAACTATAATTTCGGGCTGAAGTTGCTAGAGGGCCAGTCCATTATAAATAGGGAAGCAGGTTATTTAGCACAACAGTAGAAGTGATTTTTTTTCTGAAGATATGGGTAAACAACACAATTTAACAGCCTTTGAACATGGTATATATATACTGAGTGGCCAGATTATTATTACCACCTGAAATTTGTAGGCAAATTAGCCGTACACTGCATTGTATGGGATATGGAAGCCGAAGACCTCTTTGAACACCTTTGCTGTCTGCAGTTATCAAGATAAAACGTCTCCAATTCGCACAGGAACACAAGGATTGGACAGTCGAGCATTTGGAAAAAAGTCATGTGGTCCGATGAATCAGGTTTCCAGTTGCATCATGCAGATGGCAGAGTGAGAATTTGGCGGAAACAGCATGAAAACATGCACCTCACATGCATGAGTACAACCCTTCAAGCTGGTGGGGGGCAGTGTTATAGTTTGGGGCATGTTTTCCTGGCATGATTTGGGCCCTTTAATTTGTGTGGAACAATGTCTGAATAGCACAGTGGTTCTCAACCTTGGCTGCACCTTAGAATCACCTGGGAATCTTTTTAAAATCCTGATTTCTGGGCCTCATCCTCCGGAATTCTGTTTCTTTGTTACTAATGTTGTGGCCCCACCTCATAACAAAGAAATATGAATTTTTGGAGGATGAGGCCCAGAAATCAGGATTTTAAAAAGATTCCCAGGTGATTCTAATGTGCAGCCAAGGTTAAGAACCACTGGAATAGCTCAACATACGTAAGTATCTTTGCTGATCAAGTTCATCCTATCATGTTGATGGTGTATCCCAATGGAGATGACTTCTTCCAACAAGATAATGCACCATGCCACTGTGCTTGCATTGTGCAGTAGTGGTTTCAAGAACATGAGGGAGACTTTACCTTGCTTAGGTGGCCCCCACAATCACCAGATCTCAATCCAATTGAGCATTTGTGGGACAAAGTTAAAAGAGCCATCAGGCAGCTGGTTCCACAACCATCAAATCTCACAGAACTAGACAGTGCTATTCATCAGGCATGGTGTCAGATTCCTGGCATCACCTTTCAACATCTCGTGGAGTCAATGCCAAGAAGAATCTCCACAGTATTGAAGGCAAAAGGTGGCCCAACGAAGTACTTATGGGGTGGTCATAATAATCTGGCCACTCAGTGTATATCTACACATTGAATTGCTGGGACATATGGAGTTATTGTGCAAGGGTTGCCCCTACAGAGCAGGATTCACTTTAGCAAGGCTCTGGGGCCTGCTGATTCTTCCCTTTGGGTGTGTCATTTGTGGAGGTGGTTGGGTGATACGCTGGTGTAGTGTGAAGCTGGTCACTTGGTTTGTTGGTTTTCGAGGCCTTTTGGGAGGGGCTCTGGTGCAGGCCAAGTTCAGCTGCTGCCTGTTCCCTCCCTGGAGCCACTTGTATACGCTATGAAGTATTCTGTAAAAGATTGCCACATGTGCTGGGCTTAGAGGGGCCTGAAAGAGGCTAGGCTGTGAACTGAGGCCAGCTGCTTCTAGAGCCAGACTTGGGGATGATTAGCAAGAGGTACAAGGTGTGCCAAGGCCAGATGCTTCTTGTTTGGGGTTTGTGAACCTTCGACAAATTTTAGGAAAGTCCAAGACAGGCCATTTTATGGAAAAGCCACTGGAAACAGCTTGGGTGGGCCCAAAAGTTGGGTGGGGTTTCCCAGAATCACCAGTGCAGGGCAAACTATGTATGCCAGGTTAATGGAGATGAAGTTATGGTACCTGCTTGCCAATTTGGGGGGTAGTATTCAACAAAGGAACAATGGCCTCTGCTGCCAGTACTTCTGTCTGGGAGAATGCTGTCCCTCCAACCCTTGCTCTGAAGCCAGACTATTCAGTTCTTCCTCACATGTCCATGGCACCTTCTAATTTGCTGTCCCAGCACCAGGGCTCAGAGTGAGTCATTCGGGAAGTAAGTCCATTTGCAGCCCCTTTACAGGGAACACCTGGAATTTCAAAATGTCTCCATTTCACTCAGCCACAATCTCCTCTGGTTTTTAAAGCCAGAAGTTATGGGCACCTCTCTTCCTGGCACTGGAACCCTGGGCTGGGGTAGCTGGTATGGAGCTGGAATCCTTCACTCCTCTGGGGGACCTCTGTAGCTGAGATATCCCTCCCGACTTTTCACCACCACACGTGAGTGTGGGACCAGCCTATTCGGTGTCTGTGCCCCTCCTACCAGTCTCTGTGTGGCTTCTTCTGTATATACTTAGTTATAGGACTTCTGCTCAGCTAGACTTCAGGCAGTTCTCAATGATGGTTGTCCTGTAGTTTAGTTGTAATTTTGTTGTGGTCTTGGATGGAGGTGAGCCTAGCTTTTACCTTGAACATAGTCTTAAATTTAAGATTCACAAATGTTAACTACAATGGCCTTTGAGCCAATTATTTCTCAGTTTTACCAAACACAATGATTAATACCTTAATTCCTGGGATTTTCCAATGTGGCCTTTGAAGATGTATTTTTAATGCTGTTTTCTATTACAAGCAGCTTATCTAATTTTCTTGAATCTCTATTCCCATGGATAATGTTATACTAGTAGGCAATGATCCCTGGTATTTTTGTCAGAAAGAATAGAATCTTCTCTTCACTTTTTTTGTCAATGGTGAAGATTTGTTCACCCCTTTGACTGTCTTATTCTTGCCATGTTGTGTATCATTAAATGTAGTTTAACTTAATTAAAACATTAGAACTCACAGGGCAATAAACACACATAGCCAGACTATGTTGAATCTGTGGTTTTGGTTTTAACTGGGGAGCTATGTGTAGACTAATTATTCTTATTCTCACTGAGTTACCCCCCAACACACACAAAAACACATACTTAGCTTAACTCTAATGGGGAAATTTGGTATTTGGAATACAATTCGTTCAGATTAGGTAACTATATAGTCAAGTGATCTCCATAATAATGGGAGACATAGCATTAACTGCATAAATGAGAATTGCATGCACTAGCACATATGAAGGTTTTAACAATAACAGTGTAACGAGAAGTATACTATAATAAAGTTAACAAACAGGTTTTATTAAAAAAAAGTATATAAAATAGGAAATGTCCACTATTACCTTGAATGCAATTCAAGAAGTTTATAATGTATGAGAAAATACAATGCCATTTTTATTTTGATAGAAATTTAAAATGTAAAACCTAAATAATAATAAAACTTTATCAATGTTATGAACCATTTATTATATATCCAATCTGTGCTAGGTACAGTAACAATGATTTTATGTGTAATCATCACTATTCCCATATTAACTAGCCTATACAATTCTAAATTGCCAAATGAAGTAACTATGTCTAAGTAACATTGTCTAAGAAATGACTTGACAATGAGCAAGTTCAAAATCAGATTTATCTATCCAACTATAAAGCCCTTGCAAGTTATCCAGGCATATAATACTTTATTCACTTGGACAAAATTGTTAGAGAAGTGAATTTGTTTTTAACCAGCTATTATGGCTGAAGTTTATAAACACCCAATAGAGCAAACACTATAAAATGACATTTAGACCCAGGAGCAGAGGGTCAAATGTCTTAAGACTCCTCTCATATCTCATTAAGATGACACATATAACATTTTGTTTTTAAGACAACCATGTAGGAAGTAGACAAACTTCAATTATGAATCTATATTTCAAAGATAGAGACATTTTTGAGGAAGCTGCAAATTATTAAACAGATGAGATTCTTGAGTTGTTTCTTCAATGGAATGCTTCTCTTTCAGCACTTGATCCTACATGTCTGGAATAGCGAGTGCCATTTGAACTGACCTCTCAGTCTCAAGTCCTCCCTGTTTCAGTCTGTTCTGACAAGCACAGCTGGCAGACTCATCTCTCCAAAGCAGCAAGGCAAAGGTAAGCCTTTGAAGATAGGAGCTAGGTTTCTGACAATGTATTATGTTCGAGAGCAATTAAGTAACATTTGTGATATGAGGATGCAATGTTATGATTTCTAAGAAATAAATATGTGTTTATTCCGATGACTGAAATATACTGATATACATTTGGTGTTCATCCACAATTCCAGGCTCACAGCTCCCATAACCCTTGGAAATTCTTAAGTGTTGAGAGTGATAAAGGCCTTTTACATGTGAATGAGGCAACTTTGGAAGCACCTAAGGTTGGAAACTGGTTTCTGAGAGTCCCAACCATGTGATTAGAGCTTTGGAAACCCCAGTCCCATTCCCCAACCTCCAGGGAGAGGAGAGGGACTGGAGATAGGTTCAATCACAATGACCAGTGACTTAATCAGGCCTATGCAATGAGTGTCCATAAAAATGCAAGAGAAGGGGCGTGGGGTTCAGATGGCTTCTAGTTTGGTGAACATGTGGAGGTACAGGGAGAGTGGAGCTCCTAGAGGGGGTATTGAAGCTCTAAGCCCCTTCCACATTCCTTGTCCTATGCATTTCTTGCATCTGCCTGCTTCTGAGTTATATCCTTTTACAATAAAACAGTGATCTAGTAGGTAACATGTTTCTTTGAGTTTTGTGAGCCATTCTAGCAAATCAATAGAACCCAAGGAGGGGCTGTGGGAACCTCTCATTTATAGGCACTCAGGCAGAAGCACAGGTTACAACCTGGGCTTGTGATTGACATTCTGAGATGGAGAGGTTCCTTGGAGCCTCCAATCTGTGGCCAGTCATTCAGAAGCACAGGTAACCTGGGCTTCTTTCTGGCATCTGAAATGTGTGTGTCTGTGGGGGGTGGGGGCAATCTTGTAAGACTGAACCCCTAACCCGTGGAATCGGTTGTGATCTTCAGGTAGATAGTGCCAGAATTGAGTTAAATTCTTGGACACCCTGCTGAGAACTCTTGGTTGGTGTAGGGGACCCTCTTACCCTCCACATTGAATTAGATTTGGGAACCCAATTTAGGAGAGAAAGGTCATGCTTACTTGGGCCAGCTGTTTAGTTCAGTGCAGACTGATAGTATTTGCAACATATAACTAAAGCTTCTTCTAGTATCACATTTTATAGAGGATATATCACACATGTTATCATACACTTCACATGCAGAAATGTTTTTTACATTCCATAATATAGAATATATAATTATGTGCATTGGGACAATGGATTAAATAAAAATTAGACACAATAGTAAGTACTGGTGAAGAAACACAGAGAGTAAAATCCCCATCAAAGCTGGGAAAGTATAAATTAGTATAACTGATCCCAGAGGAATAGGTTCTTCAGTGGTGTCACGGGAAAATATTCAGGGACACTCGCATAGTAGGAGTTCTAAGCGACAGTGGCAAGAACTGGTAGGGTAAACAGTGGCTGACATTCTCAGAGAGACAGAAAGAACAGGTAGGCTGTAGGGCACGCTGCCCAAGGTCCTAGCTAAGCTTCTGTATGTCTACGTGGGCTCGGGAAAGAGCAGGCTTCTTTCAAACTGTTCAAACTCTTCCCTGGCTGCTTCCGGTGGGCTTGTGTTTGTGTCCTCCCCCTATTCGTTCTCTTTTCCCATTTTCCCCAGGCCAGTGCCCACCCCCCTCTTGGTTGCCATTTTGAGTCCTGCTGCACATGCCTCCTGGTCCTGCTTGTCACGTGGCCTCCCCTGTGCACGCATTTAGTAAAAGGCACCCCTCGCTGATTTCTCCCCGCTGTGAGCCCCTCAGACTTCCTGAGGTGACAAAGAGCCGCTTTCCTGCCCATTCGGAAGCTTGTGTTTGTCCATTTGGTGGAACGGTGCCAGTGACTTCCTGGGTTAACGAGAAGGCTCTTTTTCCCCCTGCTTAAGTGGGCTTAATAATTTAATCAGATGTCGGGTTCGGTTCGCTCCCTCCTCTTGTTAATGTCTCACTAAATACCTACTCTAACACAGCCACTTTGAAAAATGGTTTGGCGACATTTACTAAGCCAAGCAACTTCATAAACTTAGGTTAGGCACCCAACAGAAATGCACATGTATGAATAAAAAGACATGTATTAGAATTGTCATAGAAGCACTATTCACAACACCCCCAAATTGGATAACATTGTGTGGTATACTCATACAATGAGATATGTGGTGATGATAAGGAGCAAGCTACAACATGGCGTGAACTTCATAAATATTATGTGAGTGACATTAACCAGGCCCAGAAGCATACATACTATGTAATTGCATTGATATAAAGTTTAAAAAGAGACAAAGCTAATCTATAGTATTAGAAGATAAGATATGGTTACATGGAAGTAGTGATGAAAGTAAGCATTAGGCAACCCCGAGTTTCTGGTTACATTCTATTTCTTGACCTTAATGCTGGTTACTCAGGCACATTTATTAAAAAGAAAATGAAAAATCAAACATCAATCCATACAGTTTACTCTTTTTTTATGTGCATGTTATATTTCAATACAATTTACAATATGTTCAAAACCCCATTATTCTCTTTGTAGTATGAGATTTGAGACATGTTTAGCTGACACATGCATTTTTAAAATTCATTGCATAAAAGTTTCCTTGTTTCTTCCCACTTATCCATATAGTTCATCTCTTTAAATCATACGAATGTAAATGAAAAAAATGCTTATCTTGGTGTGAGTCACACTATATCTGATTTAGGTTGATCATGCAGCACATCCTATCACCGCTGGTGCAACTGCAGGTCTACTGAGAAATACCATTTGTCTCTATACTCATCATCACCATTTACTCTGTGTGGATTGGAACTCCATTCTGGGTTTTGTTCTGTTGGAAGCCTTTATATTTTAATGTGCATTCGCCTAGTGGAGTAATAGTTGGAGTTATTTTGTTCCCATGTATTTTTCAGATTATACATGAAATTCACTGAGATCAAAGGTAGGAAAGAAAAAGAAGTATAGAAACTCAGAATGAGTACTTCCCTGGTCTCACAGATTTATGCAGAGCCAGGCTACAATCTGTTGTTCCCTCTAATGGAGTGGGGGCCGAGAAGTCTTCTGAATTAAATTAATATCATCCATCTTATCTATGAAGTTCATTTGTGAATCTACTAGCAACTAAGGACAATGCTTAAAAATACTACATTAGTCAATAGAAAATAGCAGTGCTGTATACAGCAACAATCCCTCCCCCATCTCCTGCCTGCATGTCTGTCCTTCTTTCTTGAACAAAGGAACGAGTAGGTAAGTTATATATTTTTCAAAATGATTTTTATATCAGGTTTGCAGTAGATTTAAGAATTCACAAAACCTCCATGACACTCAGTTGCAAAAATATTTTTTATTAAAAATGATACATTTTAGTGCCATATTCTTTTGTTGCTCTCTTCTTCCCTATTCACATGTATTTCTAATGCAAATTCATACTTTTGAACAAGACAGGTGATACATAATAAACACTTTTACTCAGGAGAAAAAGTAAAAGGAACCTTTCATGAGTTCAATGTAAAAGAAAGAACTTCCTTATCATTGCTTCCTCAAATACTTTGTGCCTTCTCCACTGACACTGCCCTAATTTTAAAGTTACTGTTAATCAGCACCCTTGCCTGGTCTAGATACTTCTATGACCATACTGCTGACACATATTCTGAACATAGCCACATCATAACTAGGGATGGTGGGGAAGGAATGATTAATCAACCACCTATGATCTTTATGCTTATGTTTTAAGCCTAAAAGTGGCAGGATAAAAGAGAAAAAATGTTTAGTTGATGCATCTACATCCAAATCAATTTAACAACAGGCTTAAACTTTCTTCCAGTTTGATGAAAGATATGATTTCATGTTTTAATAATCCTAAAGAATTTACATTATTACATCTCTATCTCTGATTCTATTTTTATCCTTCCTTTTTCATATTTTTTTAAAACATAAAACACTGTATACATATGTGTGCAAGCTGGAGAAACCCTCAATAAATAATCAACCATGACAATGTCTACTAGAGGATCTCATAGTTAAAAAGGCTATGTGATCATAAATAACAGCATAGAAGAATCATGCAAAGGTCAGCCAGTAACTCTCACCTCCCTGGAAATTTGGACCTAGATTAGATTTAAGACTTTATGCATGTCACAAATGACAACAATATCTTCTTTCTTGAAGTCATAAGGAAGATAATAGCAAGGAATTTAAAAAAACAATTAGGAGTCTATCATTTATTCTCCCTAAAGAGAGCTTTTAAGTGGATGCACATCCCTTTGTTAATAAGAGCTAGTAACCTGCAGTTTGCAAAATTATGTATGAAACACTTTTATATACACACTGCCACCTGCTGGTAATTGTGTATATATCTGCCCGTAAGAGGTCCCAAAAGCTCTGATATTTCAGGATCTGTTATGTTAGAACTCAATGATCGGGCTTTGGATTTCAAATGAATTTTTCTGTTAATCAGTAGGAAACACTTATCATATAGTGACTTTCTATACAAATTTTGCACTTTAAGTGAATCTATTTTTTTAAAAAAACAAAAGCCAGGAATACTAGTGAAATATATGGTTGGCTTTTCATAAATACATTGTACATGCCAAGTAATTACCAGTAGTCTTTAGTTACCTTTGTAATATTTTATGATTTTTAATTTACAAGTTAATTAAAGTTAAAACTATTGGATATATTTTAATTTGCAGCCATTAATATAGAGAATATGTTATAGCCCATTTACCTACATTATCTCTTTTGATTCTTACAACAATATTATGAGGCAATGATTGGAAATACCTCCATCTTAAAGATGACTTAAAAATACAGACCTGTTAAGAAATAGACCACCGAATATCTGAAAAATGTCAGACAAAACAACATCTAAATTAAACAGCCCTTTAAACTGGTTGATCTAGACATCAGTCAGTTGTGACTATTCAAAAACTACAGCCATTTTATTCTTTTGTAATAAATTTAGTTATGATTGTACACTTAATTCTAAAGAGCTCTGTGTAGAGAGAACACATGGAAATCTGTGGCTGTTTAAAAACACAAAATTAAGCAATTATAACATTTAATCATATAATCAGTATAGAACTAAAAAATGTAGACATTTCAAAAGAGGGTCAAGTATTATAAATTTTAATATGGGAAACATTGTTACAAACATGTCTACGATAATTTAATTTATGCTATTACATTATATAAACGATATATAATTTCCAAATAGATTTTAGTGGTTGAATTATTGCTAGAACATCAGGAAAATTCTTAAGACACATATTTAGGGGATTAGGTAATTTTGTAAAAAGCTGTCACTAATACTGAATATGAATCCACTTACATAGATTTGAAACACACAGATGATGTTAGCGGATGAGAAACCTGATTTGTTTCACCAAGCTCCACTGAAAGGCACCGATTTAGATTTAACCATATTTATAGTCACCATATGTTTTTCATTTTGTGAGACAGTCAGAACCTCATATAATTATATGTCTTTCACTAAAGATGACCAGTTAAATTTATTATTAATATGATTTTATTTTTATGCCTTTAAAATACATCACTTAAGTAAATACAAATCACTTAAGTAAATACAAGAACAAAACATGTTGCTACGTCAGATGCGCTCAATTTATATTTGGCCAATATAATTATTTTTTGTACGATAAGCTGTTTTAGAACTGGTTGTATCAAAGAGCAAGCATGACTTGGGGCCTTGCACGTTTCAGAATGTCCAGAAATGCCCAGGCTTATGAACTGCCATGAAACGTGGACATCCACATGTAGACAGATTTTAGGAGCAATTGAAAGCCTCCGCCGCCATTGTTCTTTACCCTGCTCACTGTGTCTTTACTTCACATTTAAGAGTTTACTCTTTTATTCAAAGTAAAATGGGTTTTATCCTCTTCAAATGGGATTACTCTGTAGTAATCAATATGTGTTCTGAGTGTGTGTATAAAAAGCTTATATTATTTTCCATGACGTGTCATAGAAGGCTGGGGAGATAGTGTGATTTTAAAGAGGGAAGCCAAGGCAAACTTCATCTACAGTACTATTAGGCGTATCTACATCATATGATTCCCTTTTTTTAAAAAATGTGGAGCTAAGGCAAAGCCCACATGTCCTGCTTTCTAGATGATTCCATAAGCCATACATTTGTAACTCCAGTTCCAGATTATTATAAGACAAAATAAATTCCTGTTGAAAGCTTATGTTTCTCTCTAGAATGTTGGCATTTAAGTTTAATAGCTGTACCAAATTTATAACACATTCCACATATGTGTTATTTTCTTCTTTTCTCAAACTTATCACCAAGTTTATGCATAACTCAGTTATGTTGTAAAAAATGAACTCCAACCCATTTTTATCAACGGTGTGCTGAACATTTTTCTCTGATTGTCTGTTAAGTCAACACACATTTTTTATGGAAGTTCAATGAAACCACACCCAACGCCACCACTAAATGCCACACTCCCATCCTTTAAGGAGAGTACACATAGGGATAAGGCTCAGGCCTTGCCCTTGAAAAGTTTATAGTCTGAGAAGGAATTACAAATAGAGATATATTGACAGATGTTTAATAACCAGCCTTGGGGGAGAGGGGGAGGAGAAAGCCATATAAGAAGCATTTGCCAATTTTTATGGTCTAAATGCTCCCACCATGATTGGTTTCAAGCCACCGACTTGAAATCACTAAACTAGGGGTTGGGAAGAAATGTGCATACTTCACTTTTGCAAGCTGGTAAAACCCTAAAAGCTGTTGTAGCATGTCACTGGTTATGCAGAAACCATTTCTAGCGGCATGTGATAAGTGATTTGACTGAGGCCCATCATAATGCTGATGAAACATAGGAGAGTGGGAGAAGTTTTGTTTCCAGAATCAGAGAAGGCTTCTAGTAAAGCAGTCATTAGCCCAATCTCTGCATTCTCTCAATACCTGTTCAACGTGGCTCTCTCTTGATCCATTTACTCGCATCCTATATAATAAAATGGTAATATGCAAATTGACCCTAACTGCAGAATGGCTGGGAAAGACCGGTCACTATGATGTGCACTGACGACCAGGGGGCAGATGCTCATGCAGGAGCTGTCCCCTGGTGGTCAGTGTGCTCACACAGGGGGAGTTCCGCTCAGCCACAAGCCGGGCTGAAGGCTACGAGCACAGCGGCAGTGGCGGGAGCCTCTCCCACCTCGTCGGCAGCACTAAGGCTGTCTGACTGCGGCTTAGGCCCGCTCCCAGTGAGGACTCCTGGGCTGCTAGAGGGATGTCTAACTGCCAGCTGAGGCCTGATCCCCTGGGGAGCGGGTCTCAGCTGGCAGGTGGACATTCCCCGAGGGCTCTCAGGCTGCCAGAGGAATGTCTGACTGCCAGCTTGACATCCCCTGAGGGCTCCCAGGCTGCCAGAGAATGTCTAACAGCCAACTTAGGCCCAATCCCCCTGGGAGTGAGCCTAAGCCAGCAGGTGGACATCCCCCAAGGGGTCCCGGACTGTGAGAGGTTGGCAGGCCTGGCTGAAGGACCCCCCAAGTGCACGAATTTTCATGCATCTAGTTAATACATAATAGTGTTTTTTTCAATTATGTGGAAGACCTGAAATCTTAGATTTAATGTTATTTCCTATTCTTTTTTCCACCACCACACCTCACTCAGTTTTGAAGCTCTATTAATTCTATCTTCCTTAAAACATTGATATGGATCCCTCATTTTCACTGACACAATACTTGGTTCAAGACCCCTTTTCTGACTCAGATCAACCAAACATGTACTTTCAAGCTATTTAAAGATATTACTGTGATATTCCATTTTCTACTCCTTCATGGCATCCATTATCTCTATATTTCATTGCATATAATGTATCTTTATATATTCTCTTTTAATTGCTTACAATTTTGCTTGAGGGCAAAACTATGATATTCAAAAGACCTAGAACAGTGTCTCAAGAGCAATTACATGACAGATAAATGTGTTTGAAACAGTTTTAAGTTTTTATGTCCTTTATTTTTTATTAGTTAGTTTACTTCTGTTTGTAGGGAAGTTCTATCTTGTGTATACCATGTCTAGTAAAAAATGTTGGCTTTATGGTTTTGTTTGTTTGTTTGTTTGTTTTTTATCATTGATGAATACAGGGTCAAAAAGTATGTTACAAAGGTGCTCCTCAAAAGTAAGCTTACAGAAAAGAAAACTTTTAGCATAGTAGGCAACACCAAACCCAAGCATATTCATGAGGACATCTTTTTTATTTTTTTTAATATATTTTATTGATTTTTTATGGAGAGGAAGGGAGAGGGATAGAGAGTTAGAAACATCGATGAGAGAGAAACATCGATCAGCTGCCTCCTGCACACTCCCTACTGGGGATGTGCCCGCAACCAAGGTACATGCCCTTGACTGGAATCAAACCTGGGACCCTTGAGTCTGCAGGCCGATGCTCTATCCACTGAGCCAAACCGGTTAGGGCACGGGGACATCTTTGATTAAATACTATGTAGGACCAAATTATGGGACTATCAGCATTTTTCCTGTACAAAAGGTGGCTTTGTTTGGTGGTTATGTGATATTAATATGACTATCTATTCATAGAGTAATGAAGTGAGCAGTACTAGAATGAAGAAAATTATTTAAATTGTGGAGTTTTATTTCATGTTAGCAAGAGCAACTCAAATTTTCCATGATGAAAATAATGGAATATCACTCTCATGATTATGCTTTGTTACATGGCAAGTGTAATTTTGAAGATTTGATAAAAGTTCATAATCAGTTGACTTTAAGTTCTTTAGAAGAGGGGTTGTCTGACCTAATCATTTGAGACCTTCAAGAAGTCAGCAATTGAAAGTCAGAAACGCTCATCCACTAACTTTGAAAAAGCAGGGGCATGGCATTGAGACCACCACGTGTCCAGGAAAGATGCACATTTTCCAGGAGCTTGGTCCTCACTTCTGCAGCCCCCAGGCACTCACGTCTGCCAACAACCTGTGTTTGGAAGTGGACCCCGAGCTCCAAAATGAGAACACAGCCTAGATGACACCTTGTTTCAGTCTTGTGAAGACCGAACAGAGAATCCAGTAATGTCAACCCCATACTTCTGACCGAAAGAACTACGAGATAATAGTGCTGTTTTAAGCTGATAAGTTTATGGTAATTTGTGACACAGTCATAAATAGTAATGCATAGGTCACTGTACATTCTTCGCTTAGTAATTCACATTTGGCTTTTGCTCCAAATGAGTTATCCTAAATGAGGACACTGTCACACATCTCTTAGTCTTGATACTATAAAGATGACGTCTTAGAATTCCTACCTACCACATTAGAATGCCCTTAAAGTATGGACACTGGGCCAGGATAAACTTAAACAAGCCACCTCCCTTTGAGGACTGGCTTTGTGTGCTGCCATTTTTCATGCACGTCAGCTTTGGTGTCACATTAAACCACTTATTCCCTGCCCTCCGAATTCTGGCTTCCTTCTCTTTCCTGGTAGCCACTGATGAGATTTCTATCTATTTAGCAGCAAAATCTGAAGGGGTTGCATCAAACATATTGATAAATGGATTAAAATTCTAGTGTTTAAAAAGAGGTTAATGAAGCTATAAGTCTTCATTGGTTATTACCATGAATAAGATTTTCAATGATGTATTTCTCCCAGTAGAAAAAAAAGGTGGTTATAGATTATACGAATTAAATTACAATAGCAGCAGGAATATATATTTTCTAGCATTTCCTTCATCATTATTTAAAGTCATGTTTACATTTCAATGAGATTTGTACTTCTGATTATATATGTATTCCTCCCTTTGATTTCATTGTGTTAAGTTCTAATTATTGCCTGTCAGAATCTTCGCTACTTTCAAGTGTGTTCATATGTAATTCTCTCATTTTCTTTAAAATATGCATAGTTGTGGAATTCCATTAAACCCATCTGTACTGCACACCTCAGTATATCATGTCAGTAGTGGAAAGTTCATCCTGAGAACAGAGATGAAGAACAGGACACCACAGCAGGGAAATTTAACAGAAAAGAAAAAAAAAACATATTTATTGGCATGAGCTGTAAGAAGGAGAAAGATGTATACAATGTAGAGAACTTCCTGTCAACTCCTCAATTTTAACTCCCAACAGCCCTCATCCAAAATAGATACAGAGAGCATCAGGGCAAAAAAAAAAAAAGAAAAGAAAGAAAGAAAAAAGAATTCCTCCCCATTTGATGTAAATTCTTTTGCACTAGAAGAATCTGTATTGGACACAAGGGAAGAGATAGGCATGCTTTCAAGAATCCACAGAGGTTAGCAGGAAATCAGGAAAGACAAATGGCAGCCAAAGAGTAGAGTAACTTGGAATCTTAGAAACCTGTGGAACAAATCCAGAACAAGGAAGGACGCTTTAAAAGCTGAGGCAGTCAAGCCCCTGATAAATTTGATTTAAATTAAAACTACATGTGTCTTCCATTTTTTTAACGTGGGTCTCGCTTTGTAACTGACAACAAACAACACAGTGGAAACCTGGCAGCCGGGCTGCTAAACTGGAGTTTGGCTCTGCCTTCGTTTTAGTCTGTTGCCTTGAGTAAGTCACTAAACTGTCAAAGCCATTGGATTGCAGATGTTTAAATGACTAAAACAATATTTACCTAACTCATAGGAGCACTTGAGGGTTTCATTAATTTTTATTTGCCGGTTGTCTTTTTCTCTTTAAGACCTTTAAGTGGAAAGTACTGAGATATGTAAAGTAGTATTATCATTTTCCTTCTAAATGATGGATTGCAAAAACGCAGCATTATGCTAGTTTTCACCAACAAGAGTCGAGTCAAAATCTAAAGCTGATTGTCTTAAATTTCACCTTTTTTTTCCTGATAAATGTCCCAGGCTAAATGTACAATATATCTTAAATGCATGGCAAGAAAAGAGGTAAAGACATCTCCATATGCACATTTATCAGACAGCCATTGGTCTCAAGGTAATGGATAGTCATTATCTCAAATATTTGAGATTAAAGCAACACTTAGTTAAAAGAAAAACTTACATGCCCTTATGGTTTAGCACATTATGTCTTTAAAAATAGTGAGTGGGCCATCTCACTTTAGGAGTCTTTCATAGGTTTTTACGTAATAGCTTCCACACTACTCTCATATGTGTAATTTATGTATAACAACTACTTTACATCATGAGTGTTAGACATAGTTCTACAACTTTTATTTAGTTCTCTGCTTCCAGGTAAACTGCAGAGGCTTGTTATAGATAGATTGCTGCTAAGTATTATGGGAATTACAAAGAGTAGAACCACTCATCCTCAAATAAACCTAAATTTTACATTGTAGGTAAAACATGAAAACTTAGTGAAACTATAACTAAAATACAAAGCACCGTAAGTTCCAAGTGAGCACTAGAAAGAGTAAGGACAAAAATAATAATCAATCTTAAATGCATTAATTTTTAAAACAACTTTAAGATCAACGGTTTTTCTTTTTCAAAGTTGCTATTATTGTTTCCATGTAGAAACACGTTCAGAGACGTTAAGCTGTAGAAGGACCCAGAAATCATTTGGCCTGGCCCTGCCAAGGCATTAAGGGTGAGTTAATTAAACATTTAGGTTAATTTCTAAGTTGATAATTTTGTGTGGCCCTCGAATGATGTTATAAATATCCAAATGGCCCTTGGCAGAAAAAACGTTCTACACCCCTGCTGTAGAATCAGGAACAGTGGGAAAAGCGTGTCTAACTTAGAGAGGTGGGACTACCAATGACATATGTGAGGTGAAGCGTCTAGGTTTAGGTCTAGGCTGGAGCAAGGGGTTCAGCTGGGCACTGGTAAAGGTTAGACTGGAGAAGCAGTTTAAGTTTGTGTTTGGTAGTTTTCTGTGTTTTTTGTTTTGTTTTCATAAGAACTCAGATTCCTTATTACATGGGCACACAAATTGTCATCTATGACAACAGCGTTTGGCTTCAGTTTTTCAGCTTTGTCTTCTTGTTTGGGATGGATACTTCTCACTGCTTCCCCTTGGTTGATGTCAGAGAAATGTAGACTCGTGCAGTAGATGATGCTTTGTTTTGCCACCATGCATTCATTAGCCTGCTTCTGACATTAGTCACCAGTCCCTACTTGAGTTCCTATCCCTTGTTCAATCTCAGTCCATGAATGTCTGCTGACTGTACTCCTGATGCCTCATTACCCCTGGAACAGTGATCAGATTAATGGTAGAAACAGAACTGAGGACAGGCCAATCAAAGTCAAAGACAATTAAGTGATACTTTTATTTTGGTTAAAAGAAATGGACACATTCTTCACTACAGGACCAAAAAGGATGTGGGATGGAGCTGCTGCACCCATCTTGGCAAATGAAAGATGTAGAGCTGAGGGAGCCCAAGAGATTAAGAGGGAAACATGGTCCTGATAATATCATTTACATGATGTTCTGAATAAAGCTGCTCCTAAAACAAATTTATTTATTAGGCTTTCTAGGAATATGAATGTATATGAATGTGGTAGGCAGAATAATACCCCCTAATCATGTCCAGGTCCTAGGCCCTGGAACCTACACATTCATTAGATTAAAGAGCAAATTAAGGTTGCAGATGAAATCAAGGCTATTAAGCAGCTAATATTAAAACAGAGAATTATGCCCTACTGGCATGGCTCAGTGGTTGAGAGTCCACCTATGAACCAGAAGGTCATGGTTTGATTCCCGGTCAGGGCACATTCCCTGGGTTGTCAGCTCCAGCCCCAGTGTGGGGCACGCAGGGAGCAGCCGATCAATAATTCCTTCTCATCATTGATGTTTCTAACTCTCTCTATTTTTTTGATTATTTTGTATTATCTAGTGGGTCAAATGTAGTTGTGAGGGTCCTTAAAAGTAGAAGAAGGATGCAGAAGTGAAGTGTAAGTGTCAGAGGGAGATGTGACCATGGAAGAAAGTGGTAACATTGTTGGCTTTGAAGACGAAGAAATGCATCCATGATCCAAAAAACCTGGGCAGGCTTTAGACTCTGGAGAAGACAGAGGACGGATTTTTCCCTAGAGACTCCAGAAAAGAATGCAGCCATGACACTTTGATTTTAGCCCAGTGAGACCTTTACCCAATGGCTAACCTATATAACTGTAAGATAATAACTTGTACTTTTTGTGGGATTTTGTTACATTGGCAATGGAAATTATTAATGAGCAAATAAATATCACCTCTCCCACCCCCACCCCTTCATACACACACTTTTTTTTTTAACTCAGTTTGGGTCAAGTTTTCTTTCACTTGCAGCAAAGTGATTTGTTGAGTTGAGAAAATATATAAAAAGCTCAGTATAATTTAAATAAGCTCAGGGCTTTGTGATATGGCCCAGGAACCATATATAAGAGCCATAGTTCAGAAGTTGTTTCATCCGTTTGAGAAAATTAAAAATAAATACATAAATAAATGAATAAATAAAAAACAAAAGTTGCTTATTTCTGGATGTGCTGATTCTTTGGAAAATTGGTATTGAACATTCTGATCTTCAGAGAAATAGTGAGCTTTTAGGTAAATTTCCATTGTTATCTATTTTGCTTTAATACTTTTATCGTATATGTATCAACAATTAACATTTTTTATTGTTGTTAATCCTCTCCCAAAGATATTTTTTCATTGATTTTTAGAGAGAATCAATGTTTCTATTGATTCTTGGGGGAGGGAAAGAGAGAGAGAGAGAGAGAGAGAGAGAGAGAGAGACAGACAGACAGACATTGATTGATTGACTATACCCCATGTGCCCTGACTGGGGCCAAGGATATAACCTGAAACCCAGGTATGTGACTTTGACCAGGAATTGATCAAATCCTCTACCCTTTGGTGCACAGGCTAGCACTCTAACCACTTAGGTACACCGGCCAGGTCAACAGTTATCATTTTTTAAAAATATATTTTTATTGATTTCAGAGAGGAAGGGAGGAGAGAGAAAAAACATCAATGATAAGAGAGAGAATCATTGATTGGCTACCTTCTGCATGCCCCCTACTAGGTATTGAGCCTGCAACCAGGGTATGTGTCCTGACAGGGAATCAAACTGTGACCTCCTGGTTCATAGGTTGATGCTCAACAATTGAGCCACACCAGCTGGGGAACAGTTATCATTTTTAAAGGTAATATCTTTCATAAGAATCCTTACCAGCCATATTGTTAAAGGTAAGCACAGGGTTAGTAGATTTAATTTAATACAATAACAAAATGTAATTTAAGCAAAGTGAGTTTTCTACACATCCATAAGGACGCCATACCTTATACAATCATAAGCATTTTGAAAACATTTGTAAGATGTTATTATGGTTATACCTCATGAGAATATTCTATTAATCAAGAGAAAGTACCAATTTAGAACAACATAGAGGAATTTAGCATTGCATTTCATGAATTATTTCTATGAAGTATCTGCTTTATTTACTACTTATAAAATTGTATGGCTTATGAAATGTGGTTAATTATCTTCTTATGTCCTTGGAAAAACAAAACAAAATGTTATCCTATGTAGAAACAATGCAGTCACCTCATTTAAAAATACCAGCCACATAGTTTTTTAAATGCTTCCCAATTTGTAATGTGTCTGAGAGCGCTAGTGGATTATCAAGTACCAACATACGCTTTTTTATTCTGCTGTGGCTTGGCTCCTTGGAGGAGCTCTATAACTGAGTCAAATAATTTTTGGTTGAAACATGTGTGTCTCTTCCTTTCTCTCTAAAAGCTGCATAGTTTGTGAAGTTCACTGGTACTTACAACAACAGTCATGCAAATTATTAATAATCATAAATTAAACTTCATATGTACACCTAAATGAATTTACCTATGATAGTAATTTTATAGTTATAACTAAATATTGAAATAAATACATTATGTGAAAAAAAATTATAGTGAACAGGAAACCAGGCTCAGAGCCAGATTGGACAAATCCAAGTACTCTGCAGTTCTAACAAAGACCACCAAGAAATTATGTGACTGTCTTGAAGGCTTCTAGTCTATGAGGAATGCAGAAAAGTGATGAGAAAATAGTTATTTCAAAAAGCCTGTTTGGCTTCATTTTGACCTATTGCTAATGGTTGCAAAGAAGCCATAGAAAAACTTGTCCAGACAGCACTCCAGTTCTTGAGTAGATCCATAAATACCATCCACTTATTCCATGGAACTGTATGAAACAATTCTTATTAAAGTATTGAGAGTTGACAAGTCAATATCATTAAAAGCAGAACTACATTAAGAAGAACTTGGTTTCCAATTCTAGGCCAACTACTTCAGTCCTTTATTAAGACAAATACTTGAATGAATAAGTACTTTCTTCACTTAAATATTCTTTTTCCATTCCAAAGAGATAATTAACCTCACTTAATGTTATGGAATAATAGGCTTCCAGCATAGCATTTTGAAAACACTTGTAAGATGTAATTATGGTCATACCTTCTGAGATTATTCTCTATTAATAAAAAACCAGAGTGGCTTACTTAAATAAACTAATTATTCATGATTAAATCTTTGCTTCATTACAGATGCTTCAGGGATATATATATTTGGGCAGGAGAAATCTTCATAAGGTTGTCTGCACACATAAGAGAAATCTTACTTGGCTGTCTGCACAGAGTATGATTTTTTGTATGTGTGGGAACAATCATGTCTGTGTTCCCGCAGATGTCATATAAATATCAGTGTTATATGGTTGTGGACATTTGCTGCTCTAGGCACTTAAAACAGAATTTAAGTATAAAAGCCATCATAAGTAGAGAAATACTATTTTATGGCTGGAATAAATCTTAAAAATATGATAAATCAATGTTCTTTTTAGAAATAATTCTGGTATTATTGTGTTGCCCGGGATATATTGACATATTGCATTTCTGGCTTACTATTTAGAGATAAATATGAATGTTTACTGATTTTAGCATTCCTTTTGGTGTAAAGATTAGTGAAACAATTATGTTTGGCTCTAGTCAAGCCCCCCCCCCCCGAAAAAAAGTGTATGGGGGTATTCCATTAAGATAAACAGATCAGATGAGTAGGACTGACTGGTAATAAATATGCAAGGAAAAACATGTTCTTTGAGCCATCAGTACTCACTACATTTTTATAAGAGAAGAAAATCAAGGCAACAATTTACTGTAATAAAAATAATAAATACTTACTGAATATACAAGTTCTCTCATCTGTCACTTTGTTTTCATTCTTACTATATCACCTTCATTTAAATTTTTATCTTTTCTTTCCTAGATTGTTGGTGTTCCTCCTAATGCAGCTAAAATATCCTAATTGAAACATAAATCAAACCACAGTATTTTTGCTAAAAAATTATTAATGGATCTCTAATGTCCAAATCCATTACTTGACCGTTATTTACTGATAGTTTCACCTCTGACCACTCCTTCTCTTACAGTTTAGTAATACACATTTTATTCAGTAGAGTTTCACACCTATATTCTGATGTGCTTCGTCGCCTTATTCGTTACCTTGGCATGAGTGACCTGCCTGTGTAATTTTCACCTGACCAACTTCATCATTTATGATAAATTAACTGGAACCAAGTTACATTTATTATTCTGCTTGAGCTAAATCCTTTCATGCTTCCTCAGTACCCTACTCCTTTGTATATCTTTGTCTTTGCATTATTAGACATTATGTATTGTCTTTCTCTCTCTTTGGACTCTAAATTCCCTGAGACCATTTTTTGTAATCTCAACAAGTAGCATAATGCCTAACATATAATTGACTCATAATAAATATTTGTTAAGATGAATTAAATTCACAGAGCATGATGCATTATTATTTAAGTAATTCTCATGCAAATATTTAAGATAGTCATGACTGATATTATTATTCATATTTTACATATGAAAAAGCTTCACTGGTCTGGATGTAGTGAGTTATCACAAATGGTTGTACACAGTCTGTTACATATGAAAAAGCTGAGGCAAAAAGAGTTCCAGTGACTAACTCCCAACCACATGTAAAGTAAGAGGTGATGCTGGGACTAAAATCCAGGTCTTCTGCCATCAGATTTTATTCTCTTTCCATAGTACTTTACTGGTTTTCTAGAACATGGATACCATCTAATTATAGTTCTGTTCTCAGCTTTTGCACTGAACTCACTGTTACATTAGACAGGTCACAGAAGCACATCTGGTTTCAGTTTCCTTATTGTAAAACGTGAGCACTAAACCGGACTCTAGAGTCCTGCCCTTTGGTTTCTGGTCTTCTGGAGCCAAAATAAGCAGTTTGTTTGTATACAGCGCTATGGTCCTCTTCTTTACACTGCTACTTATTCTTTTCCATAATATTGACAATTAGAGTTAAATTTTTGCTCAGATTCAATTGGTTCATTTGTTGGGATATTGAGAGAGTCATCTCTGTAGCTCTACTCTTGCTTTCCTTGGGTTTGGACCAAATGAAATAGAAGGCAAGAGTTATCAGGTGGAGAAATGAAATGTTATTATTGAAAAAGGCCAAATTGAAACATGTAGTTTAGTGTGGCAGTGAATATAGACCTCCTAAGCCTTGGAATAATCCCAACATACAGCTTCCTACCACTCTAATTAAATAAGCAAAAAGCAAAACAAATAAACAAATAAGAAACCAATCACATATTTGAAGATAAGATGTTCTATTCATTACCTTCCTTAATACACAAACATGACTAATGGCAATCATCACAAACCAGATAACTAACTTTTCTTTCATAGTGTATCAGTTATTTATTGCCATAATAAAACTGTGTAACAAAAAATCCTAAAACTCAGTGGCTCAAAGCAATAAAACATTTATTTAGCTCATCAAATGAAGGCAATATATATGAGCTCAGCTTGGGATTCTTTTGGTCACAATTGGATTGCTTTATATGTCTGGGATTGGATTGTCTATTGATTCGTATAGGATGATGTTATCTAAACTGTTGGAATGACGAGCACAATGCACATGGTTTGCTTCTGCTCCATGAGACTCTCACATCTCAAGCAGATTAGCCTGAGCATGGTCTCATGATGTGACATGGGTATAAGAAAAAGCAAGTCAAATTGTTCAACAGAGAAGAAAAAATGCACAAATGTTTTTTGAGATGCTGATTGCATTACATTAACTTCAGTCCCATCACCTCAAGAAAGTCATGTGCCCAGGCCCAGAGTAAGTGTAAGAGGATGTAGTTATAGAGAGGCACAAAGAAATGGGGCCATTAATCAGTCATATGTTGGGAAATAAAGGTTGGAAAATAGGTCAGAAATATTTAAAGATTAATTATTATCATGGAAATTAAAACTAAGATAAGAGATTATTTATGTATATACATCAGAATAGCCTCATACAAAGCAACTAGTTGGAGCATTTTCTTAAGGAAGTATAAAGTCATAAGTTTACTAAGCTTATGGACCAGGGAGTTTTTCATATAATATATAGCATGGTTTTAAAGGCACAGATGACCAGATAAGAGAATGAAATCAACCAAATCTTTGAACTATACTTAGTTAAACTCAGCACACCTATTAGGGAAACAAACAAAATTTCTCCATCATATACTGTATAGCATGAAGTAGTGATTATATGTAAAATGGTACATAAATGCAATGATACATATAGAAATGTAAATGTAAATTCTTATCAGACAAACTTTTCAACAGATAATAATCATAAAATGTGGACAAAATATTTTTAAAAAACTAGTTGAAGATATGAGTGACCAAAATCAAACAGAACCAGCAGAACTCTGCAATAAAAAGGTAACAGAGCTACTGATACAATATTCAGCTGAATGAACAAAGTCTTTCACAAAAGAACGCATGATATGTGATTCCCTTTACATGAAGTTAGAGAACAGGAAAAACTAATTTCTGCTGAAAATAATTAGAATTGTTGCCTTTATGGGACTGAAAGTTTAGATTTACTGTGAGGAGGCAAGAGGAGACTTCCTAGAGTGTAGGAAGGGTCTGGATCTTGATGGGAGTTTGAATTTCGCAATTGCATGTATTTGTCAAAATTTATAAAATGATACATTTATTTGTGCATTTCATTTATGTAAATTTTACCTAAAAATAAACCATAGACAAATACTAAACTCTGGTTGATAATATGCATATAGATAGGCTAAAGTGAACTCATACTTACAACTTTGAGATAAAACAAAAATAATGGATTAATAGCTAGAAGAATTGCTAGATTGATATATATGTAAGAAAGCAAGTATAGTAAAATGTTTATCACAAAATCTATATATTTCAATATAAGTCTATGGGTTTTGTGTCCATAGAAAAATACAAAACCAGACATTAAGTTGCATACAAAATCCTTTCTCTCTCCAAGTTTTAGGGTTTTGGTATTCATTGGATCTTGCCATAATTAACTCTCTTCCCTTTGGCTGAATTATTTTGAAAAACAGTCTTCAGTCAATTGTGCAAATAATATTCTAATGCTACCAGTTAATCAGATATACGCTGATATGATTAAAACACAGCCACTTACTTGAAGCCAGATCATTACAATGTAAGAATTTCATCATCTTGAGGAGAAGGTAATATGTTACACTTAGTGGTTAATCTCCATGGGCTTTAGAATCACCTAAGGTCAACCTCTGTTTCTTAGTGTATGATCTTGGAAAAATTTCTCAAGTTTTATCAGCCTTGGTTTTCTCACCTGCATAGTCTGCATTGTCCAATGCAGTAACCACTAGGCGCATGTGGTTGTTAGACACTTGAAATGTGGCTAGTCCAAACTGCAATGTGCTGTAAGTGTGAAATACACAATTTGAGGATATTTAGTATAAAAAAGAATATATAATACCATTAATATTATTAAATATTGAATATATGTTGAATTGATAATATTTCAGATAGATACATTGGATGAAATAAAAAAAACTATAATTAACATTAATATTACCTGCTTTACCTTGAAACAGTTTATATATCAGAATTATGGTGAAAATTAATTAAGAAAAAGTTTGTTAAGTTGGTAACAAAGAGTTAACACAGTGAAGACTCAATAAATATAAGCCATCATATATATTTTTATGAACAATATACACTCATAGTAGTTATGAAATTAAGAAGTGTACATTCAAAGTACTTTGCATAAATTATCAGTTGATACTTAAAAATCAAGTTCTGATATTTTTCGAATATATTTACATCCATATTGGACATAATAAAGCTAAAAACATAGCTTAAATTAGTGGTGCTTATAAAGATTTATAAATATCTATGAAATAAACACTGCCATTATTCTAAAAATAAATTACTATTTTTAAAAGAAAATTAAACAACATTCAATGTGACCAAAAAATCAACTCTATCTTTATTTACAGTTTATGAGAGAAACTAAGAATCTCAATTTACATTCTTGTAAATTTTCACCATGGTCACTGACAGCTAAGAAATAATTTTCCTGAGCTACATCTACCATTAGCATGGGCTATAGGCCAGGGTATTTTTTCTTCAATCTTAACTTTGGCTTTCTCACTTTTCCTTCTCTCTTTCTTTCTCTCTCTGACTCAGATTGAGAGGGATCAAATTGAAAAATGGCAGATAGTTTAAGGGAATTCCCCCAAACCCAATCAATCCTTTATTTGATTATCTAGATATATAAAAGTGATAAAACTGTACAAGTTCATACATGACTGATCTGATTATTTTTTCAAAGGCGACATTGATTGTCTTTGTTGTAATTCATCCAAAAGTTTAAAGTTTCTCAACTAAAAAACACGGTATCTTATTTTTCCTTTTTCATTCATCAGTAATTAGTACAAAATCACTTGATTTTATTTTCATTGTCATGAATAGACGTGCTTGGATGTCATTGAAGCTGGCCTCGTCAGGCTCAGAAAGATGTCTTAGGCATGTTAAAGCAAAAGTCAAAGCACAGACATTGTTAATTAGCAGTGGGGCACTCATGCAGACTCTTGAAACAGAATAAGCTGTGCTCAAATTCGTGCTCTATCATTTATGAACTGTGTCTTTTGGCTGTTATATCTAAGGTCTCGGTTTTCTCATATATAAAATATGTCATGAATTTTGTGTAATGATTAAATGCATAATTCATAAAATATACTTACTATTGTTCCTAGGATATAACACATACTCAATGCATATTAGTTTTTTGTTATTATAGTCATTATTATTAATAAATACATATAGTGAAAATGATAGACCCAATGCTTTTCATATTTTAAGTGGTTAAATTAGAAGTCATTATTCCAATTGGAAGACAATAAAATTCAGAGTTTAAAAAAAGTGAGATAAGTTGAGTTCACAGAATTTATTAATATTTGATCTTTTGCAAATTATTTAATCTCTGAGAATTGTAAGTAGGGCTAACAATACCTGTCTCAAAACAATATATGAAAAATATGATGGTACTAAGGAGAGCAATAGATACATACTAGAAATTCAATGAATGATAACCTCTCTCTCTTCTTAAATTTTATTCAATTGAATACCTGAAAAAGAGATTTTGTTTTTTTTAATATATGGGCCTTTAGGTAATGACTTTGGGGCAAAATTTGATCTCATAAGTTTGAACTAATAAATGTCACTTTTGAAAAAAATAATTAGGGATGATAGAGAACCTCACAAATATTTTTAAAATTCTATTATGGATGTAGTTTGCCAACAAATAAAATTATAAAGGTTTTATAGAAAAAACTATGTTATAGATGTGTTACTGAAATATCTCAAATTCACAGTTAGATGGAGATTGGCCATAAGTGCCTGAAATTCCCAAATTTTATTAAATTATTTTCTTCACATGTTTTTAGCAGATAATATTTGATTTTGCTTCATGGCATTCACCTTCATAACCTTAATTAATTGGTTGTTGAAAATTGAAATTGCTTGATATTTATTTTTAAATTAGAGAATTTGATTTTAAATCTCAAATTCTTCCCTTCAAGTAATTTTTCTTTAGGCTTTTGGCTGGGTTTGGATGAACTAGGATAAAGTTATTACAAAGAGTATGTTCCACCCAAAGCCAAACAAAGAGAGAGTTTACTTTGAAATTTAGAGGGTAAAACATTGATTTTCCTTCTTACATGAAGATTGGTGTAGTGCCAAAAAACTCACTGGTTTATATTCAGATTGGAAAATAAAAGTTGCAACTTTTAGCCCTAACTGGTTTGGCTCAGTGTATGAAGCTTTGGCCTGAACACTAAAGAGCCCCAGGTTCCATTCAGGTCAAGGGCATGTACCTGGGTTGCGGGGCTTGATACCCAGTAGGGGATGTGCAGGAGGCAGCTGATTGATGTTTCTCTCTCATCAATGTTTCTAACTCCCTATCCCTCTCCCTTCCTCTCTGTGAAATAGATAAAATATATATATTTTAAAAGTTGCAATTTGTAAAATTATGATATATCTCTATATAGCTATATATATATATGAAATATAACTTTTACTTATTTATTTTTCAAATTCATTAAACTTAGACAATATTTCCCAATAATCTCACCTGAAATATACAATGTCCCTGCTCTGGTTATTAGATACATGGTAGATAAAAAGAAAATAAATCACTCAACCTGATCTTTCTTAAATAAGAATATAGTGCCTTTATATTGCAGACCTTCTATATTGCAGTACTTTAAGCAAAATAATTATAATGGAATTAAAGACTATTTCAAATGTTTTAAAAATTTTCATATTTTTTCAAAAAATATTGGTTGAGTTTTATTGTGGATTTGCATACTTGAAGAACTTCTAGGTATTTTTAAAGCCCACAATAAAACTTTTTTGGGAAATGTGCTCTTATGCTAGTTGTTTTACCATAAATAGTCTACATTTACATTTTATACCATATTGGAAATTTTAAGAATATTTGAAATGTTAAAGACATACTTAGATACTGTGTTCATGCTACCAATATTTAATTATTATGTGGACACACTAAATAATGAATATCAAGTCGATATGTTCATCTAGAGATTAACATGTCTTTGGCTCCCTTGATTTTAATTTGTACATGTACATCGTTTGCTCACTTGGCTCTTGGGACCTGGTGGCTTCTTGTTATACATTTCCAAGTATCTACTTTGGAATCTTCAGATCAAATCCCTCCAAGACCTCAGTTTGTCTCCGGGGATATCTTAAAATTTATTACTCATACCATATAACGTTGAAAGAAAGGAAAAGAATATAATATAATTTTTCTATGTGTTACATTCCTATAGACATTCCTCATCTTTTCCCTTTTATCTCCAAGGCATTTTCTCTGCTGGTCAGTCACATTTGTTCTTTTCTGTGGACTCTCTGATTTTTAGTTATTTCTTAAGTAAATCTCTTTTATTCTTCCCATGCTGAAATTCTGGATAACAGCCATGTTACCTAACATTATTAGTTAACGCAGATTATTAGTTAGGAATTGTCTCATCCCATCATCCTAATTATGTGATGCTGAACTCTTAATTCTTATTTGTAGCTTTTGTGCACTACACAAAATATAGCTAATCTGGGTTAAGTCTGAAAGTCCTACTGTGTGAGAAGCAACTGAGTGTTATAAGCAGGAGTATAATTCAATATGTATGTTTCTTAGTAAACCAGTCAATGTATATGGTATTAAAGAAATGGGGAGGGGGGGGGAAGAACCATAATACATTTGTTCCCGCTAATAGAAATGATTCAGTCCTTGCTGAAAATGTCCCTTACTTAAAATTTGGGCATTCCATTTATATAAACGGCTGTTTCACCTCAAAGTTTTGGAGAAATACATTCACCTTATAAGATCTAGGAAAATGTAAAGAATGATGCTGTATTACTAGCTTTTAAAATGTGGAGTATAAAAAACAGATGCCTGAGGTACACCAATACATCCATTGTGAATACCATGCTGTCACCACACCTCTGGCACATCTCCTGCAGGCCCTGTTTCATCTGTCATTGCTAATACATTTCATTTTTAAAAGAAATAAAACAGAGCAGACCATGCTCCTGAATGCATTTTTCTGTTTAAAGGCCTCAAATGTGCTCCCATTATTATTTTAAGTAATTAACTCACAGTATTGGGCAGTTTCTGGCTCAAAGAGCAGTTTTAATGTTTTCTCTAATGTTATAGTATCTCTGGTATGTAGATGATAAAAACAGTCCACATTCTAGATAAGCCTTTGAACAACTCCTTAAAGTGAACTTTCTCCTGTTGAAGAGAGCTGTCATTTCCCTCTCATCTCTTGGATAGCGAGATTTGGGAGGTCTCCTTACAAATTAACTCTGGAGGGCCACATTTGTTGCTCGGATGGTCTACGTTTACTGACTTTGGAGCATGCTTGCCACAAGTATCTGAATCCCTTAAGCACTGACAAATCTGCAATTCCAAGTGAGTTTTAAAAATCAGAATATTCTATTTTGCCTAATAAGATTTTCACTGTGAAGGCAGCCGGCCACCCACATATTCAGAGGGTAATGTGAAGATGCACCCTTTGTAATTGCAGCTTGTTAATGTGGAATCACTTAATATCAAACTTGAATTTTGAAAAAAAAAAGTTTACTAGTTCACTGGAGTAGTTCTGAAACGTTGTGAATTAAAATTATAAAAGTTTTCACAAAGGGACTTTTCACAAAGGATTTATTTAATTAACCATCATTACTTTGGTTATTAACTTCAAAAATAACTGTGCTTCCCAACTTACGTTATGAGGCTAAGGTAACCCTGACACTAGAATTTGCCAAAGATATTACAAGAAAAGAAAATAATAAGCTAATATGTCTCATATATATAAGCATAAAAATACTTAACAAAATATTATAAATTGGATCAAGTGATATATAAATTCAATAAGATCAAAACTCAGTGGGTTTATCCCCCAAATTCAACAAAAATCAATATAATAACCCCAATTAAAATGTTAAAGAAAAAGACCATTTATAACTCAACACTTAAAGAATCAGCATTTCTGTAATATGTAATTTACTTCAGCAAATTTAAAATGGAAACTTTCTTATTCTGATGAAAGACATATGTGAAAATAGTTAAGTAATATCTTAATTGTGAGATATTAAATAATTTTCCCACAGGCTATATAATAGAAGGGTATTTTTTCTACTTAGAATTTGAAAAGAATTAGAAATAAAATATTAAAAAAGACAAATTCTCATTTATCACAGATATCATGATTTATACATAGAAAATCTAAAGTAATTTACAAATTATTATAAATAATACATGAATTTAGGAAGTTCACAGGGTACAAGGTAAATGCATATATTTCAACATTAAACAATTGGAATAATTTTTAAATATGCTTTAATAGTAGCACAAAGAAATATATGATGAGTAAAAATGGACTGTATTGAAAGATAAGTAAGACTTCTAAATTTAAGACAACTGTGAAAATTAAATTGTAAATTAGATTAAAGGCTTAAATAATAGCATAGATAAGCCATATTATTGGATTGAAAAATTCTATAATAATAGCATATCCATTCTCTCTAAACCAATACATAGATTCTACTATATTCCTTATCAAAATTCTAGTAGGCTCCTTTGAGGAAACAGACAAGATGATTCTGAAATTTGTATAGAGGTGACAGTAATCTAGAATAGCCATGATCATAAAAAAAAGCATGAATTCCTTTTATATACATTTTATACAAAGAATAATTATAAATTATATTACCTGTATCTAAGGCTTGCTATAAAGCTACAATAATCAAGAGAGTATTGATATTGGTATATTGGTAAGCAAATATCTCAGTGCTGTCCATATATATATATATTTAACTATGTTCATAAACAATGTTGAGAAAATTCAATAGAAAAAGGACAGTGTTTTGGCAAATGATTATGGAACAACCCAATATTCATGTAGAGAAAAGTAACTATTGCAGGCTCTCCCAAAATTAATTTATGGTGGATTAGTATTCTAAACATAAAAATCGGAACCATAAAACTCAAAGGCATGAGAATATCTTCATAACTTTAAGTTAAGATTAAATTAAGATTAAGGACACAAAGAGCACACACTATTAAAGAAAAAAGTGATACGGTGGAATTTATTAAAATTAAAATTGTTTACAATTATCAAAAGATGCCATTAAGAAAATAAGTAATCAGGGACAGAATGGGGAAAAATGGTCAAATATATCAGACAAAGAACTTGTATCCATGATACATAAAGAACTCCTACAAATTAATAATGAAGAGTTGAACAATCTCCAAATGGTCAAAAGACTTGATTAGATACTTTACCAACAAAAGTTATAAATGGTCAGTAGCACGCAAGAAGATGTTCAGCATTATTAATCATCATGAAAATAAATATTAAAATCACAATATAGCCTTAGCTAGTTTGGCTCAGTGGATAGAGCATTAGCCTGTGCACTGAAGGGTCCCTGATTCGATTCTGGTCTAGGGCACATGCCTGGGTTGCAGACTCGATCCCCAGTTCGAGGCAGCCGATCAGTGATTCTCTCTCATCACTGATGTTTCTATCTTTCTCTCTCCCTTCCTCTCTGAAATCTATATATATATACACTGAGTGTCCAGATTATTATGACCACCTGACGTTTGTAGGCAAATTAGCTATAATTTCACGCTGAAGTTGCTAGAGGGCCAGACCATTATAAATAGGGAAGCAGGTTGTTTACCACGACAATAGAAGTGATTTTTTCTGAAGATATGGGTAAACAATGCGATTTAACAGCCTTTGAACATGGATATATATTATTATGAGTGGCCAGATTATTATGACTACCCCATCAGTACTTTGTTGGGCCACCCTTTGCCTTCACTACTGCAGCAATTCTTCTTGGCATTGACTCCACGAGATGTTGAAAGGTGATGCGAGGAATCTGACACCATGCCTGATGAGTAGCACTGTCTAGTTCTGTGAGATTTGATGGTTGTGGTACCAGCTGCCTGATGGCTCTTTTAACTTTGTCCCACAAATGCTCAATTGGATTGAGATCTGGTGATTGTGGGGGCCACCTAAGCAAGGTAAAGTCTCCCTAGTGTTCTTGAAACCACTCCTGCACAATATGAGCACCGGGGCATGGCGCATTGTCTTGTTGGAAGAAGCCATCTCCATTGGGATACGCCATCAACATGATAGGATGAACTTGATCAGCAAAGATACTTAGGTATGTTGTGCTATTCAGATGTTGTTCCACACGAATTAAAGGGCCCAAATCATGCCAGAAAAACACGCCCCAAACCATAACACTGCCCCCACCAGCTTGAAGGGTTGTACTCATGCATGTGGGGTGCATGCTTTCATGCTATTTCCGCCAAATTCTCACTCTGCCATCTGCATGATGCAACTAGAAACGTGATTCATCGGACCACATGACTTTTTTCCAATGCTTGACTGTCCAATCCTTGTGTTCCTGTGCGAATTGGAGACGTTTTATCTTGGTAACTGCAGACAGCAAAGGTGTTCGAACAGGCCTTCGGCTTCCATATCCCATACGATGCAGTGTACGGCTAATTTGTCTACAAACCTCAGGTGGTCATAATAATCTGGCCACTCAGTGTGTGTGTGTGTATATTTAAATCACAATGTAATACCACTTTAAAACCAGTAGAATAACAAACAAAAATAACTGACAACACCAATGCTAGTAAGAATTCAGGTAACTCAAATATTGCTTTTAGGAATGTAAACTTGTCAAGTGCTTGGAGAATTGACTGCAAGTTTTTCTTATAAAATTGAATAAATAGCTACCATATAATCTAGCAATTCAACTTATGGTACTTACTCAAAATAGATGAAAACATATCCACACAAATTCTTATACAAGAAAGCTTATAGTAGCTTTATAGATAGTAGCCAAAATTTGGGAACAACTCAAAATATGCATCAACAAAAGAAAAGATAGCCATACCATATACTCTAAAGTTTAAAAAATAAACTGCTGAACACTCAAAAACAGGGAAGGATCTCAAAATATTATATAAGCAAATGAAGCCAGACACAAAAGAGTACAGAGTACTTTCTTTTAAGTAAATTTTTTAAAAATATATTTTATTGATTTTTTACAGAGAGAAAGGGAGAGGGATAGAGAGTTAGAAACATCGATGAGAGAGAAACATCGATCAGCTGCCTCCTGCACACTCCCTACTGGGTATGTGCCCGCAACCAAGGTACATGCCCTTGACCGGAATCAAACCTGGAACCCTTGAGTCCGAAGGCCGATGCTCTATCCACGGGGCCAAACCGGTCAGGACCAGAGTACTTTCAATTATCCTAATCCAGGTACAGAAAAGAACAAAACAAAACTAATCTATAATCATAGTGATTGTGATAATGACTTAAGAGGACTTTCTAGGGACTTGGTAATGTTCAGTAGTTAGATTGAGGTATTGATTTAATAGATTCATGGATTTATTGAAAGTTATTCAATTAAACAATTAAGATACGTGCATTTCATTGCAAGTTAATTATATTTCAACTAGAGGCCCAGTGCACAAAATCTGTGCACTTGGCGGGGGCGGGGGTCGGGATGGTGAGAGGATCCCTCTGCCCTGCCTGTGCCCTCTTTCAGTTCAGGAGCCCTCAGGGGAGCAGTCCTAAGGTCAGTTGGACATCCTTAGTGCTGCTACGAAGGCGGGAGAGGCTCCTGCCACCGCCACTGTGCTCGCCAGCCGTGAGCCTGGTTTCTTACTGACTGGCACTCCCCCTGTGGGAGCACACTGACCACCAGGGGGCAGCTTCTTTTTTGAGTGTCTGCCCCCTGGTGGTCAGTGCACGTCATAGCAACCGGTCGTTCCACCGTTCAGTGTTTTGGCATATTAGCCTTTTATTATATAGGATTTTAAGTAATTGCATAGCATTTAGAATACATAAGATCTGGTGTTGAATACTAAACTACTCAACACTTCCTATAATTAAGACAGCCACAAAACATTATTTTTATATTGAATTTGTGTTTATATTATAAAAGAACATCTTAAATGCTATATTTCCTATTTTTATAAAACACTTTCTCAATTTTCTTCTTTGTAATATATATATACATATAAGAGGTACTTTGAGGAACACATACATGTTAAAAATCAATACTACAGTCAGAATAACCAGGGCAAACAACCAAAACAACAACAACAACACACACACACAAACTTTCTGTTAACCATTTGGTGAATACCTTTCCAGGTATCATTCTAAATATTAAGTCATTTAATGATTAAATTCAGATAAAAATGTATTGCTTCATTAGCAGTAACACCAAGAATAAAATGGTTTGACTTAACCAATTATAGAAATGAGAATATATAATTGAAAGTAACTTAAAATGAATAAAGGTATTATCTAAGTAGTATTTTGGCAAACTTGTTTTATGGTTAATGATTCCACTGGGACATTTGAAAGTGTGGTCTATAACCCCTTTAAATCTCTTTTTCTCTTGAATTAGAGATTAGCTGACTCTGTGAATGTATTACTTCTATCTCTATGGGCACTCTGTCTTAGTATCATTTTCCTGCATTTACTCCTTATCTGTGAAGTTTTCCAGGGACCTTTCTTTGAGCATTTTAGTACTCTCCTGCGGTGAAGTCATCCACAATCACAAAGTTAGCAATCATTCATACACGGAGAGTCCATAAATGTGTGTTTCAAATGTAAATCATTTCCTGAATTTTGGAGATAGCTTTTTAGTGTCCACAGGCACTAGGGATTCAACATGTTCAAAATTAAACCAAGTGTCTCTTTTCCCACACCTGCTAGCTAACACACCTTTTTCTGTTGAATAAAATAAAAAGATACTTTACTGTACATGACAGAAACTAAAGACTCTTTTCAAGTTTTCTTTCTCACAACCACACACCAAATTAATCCCAATAACTTTTCTAAATTTCTCATAAACCAATTATTATTCTCCTTCACTACTACTACTGCGTTCATTTCAATCCTCAAAATTTCTTTTTTGCTTATCCATCTTCTTACTGTTCTTCAGGGAGATCTTCCTGTGATGAACATCATAATATTCTGCTTAAATTAGCTTTACAACACTCTTTCATTTAGGTAATTCCTATGCATTTTGTGCTAGAGAATGCATCACTTTCTCAAGGGAATAGTTATTCCTATTTCTCTCTGAACTCTAGCCTAAGTAGGTACCTTCCTCTTTGATCCTGTAGCATCCTTTACATATCTTATCAAAGCACTGATCACTCCAAATGATTTTTTATTCATCCGTCTTTTCTTCTTGACTTTGACCTTTCTGATAGACAGGGATTTTCCCCCATCTCTTTATCCTTAGCCACTAACACATTAGTTAATAAGGAAATATTTTTAAATAAATGTCATACATTTTAAGCATTTCTCAGAGTAACCATAAATCTATTTTAACACCATACTATTGAAGATGACTAGATAATGTTAGTCCTGCTGATTTAATCCATTCATTATTGCAACAAACATTTGTTCAATGACAAACAGGGTGCTTGGTGCTGCGCATTTGTAATGAATTATCAAGATCCCTACTTTTTCAAAGTCTCATTCCAAAAGAGAGATATACATGTAACGAACAAAGGATTATTGAATATTTTTGGAACTCTGATATAGGCACTTTGTTCTGGAGTGGGATGAGATGATTGAAAAATTTCTCCCCTTTGAAAAACAATTTTGAGTAATAAGTAGACAGTGAACATATCTGTAGAGTAAAAGTAGAAGTTTTAGCAAAGTCTTGCAAGTTTGAAACATCTCGAAATTTAGAGAAACTTTATAGAACTCCAGGGTAACTAGAGAAGAGAATAAAATGAAAGTGTCTGAAAGAAATGAGTTTCGCAAAGGGAAACCTGACTTTGCAGATTCATGTATGCGATGCTAAATAGAATCAAGGGAGACAAAAAGGTCAAAGTTGAAGAAAAGAAAGAAAGCCATGAAATGTAAGCAACAGAATGGAGAAGTAAGTAAGACAATGTAGATACCAGAACTGTGCCTAATGCACAGGGGAGGTTGGCCAGAAGAGGAGACATGTGGGTGGAATTGTGGGGTATGCCAGACACAGAGACAAAGTAGCCAAGGAAGAATTGAAGAATAGGGTCACCACAACGTCAATCTCAGATATTATGCAGACTCATGATTCTGGCTATCTTCTCTATTTTAAGCATTTGCTGTGCTATTATCTGGACATGGTGAAATGTGTTATGTTGCTGGACATGGGACGGTTTGTATTATTTTTGTTTTAAAATAAAAGTTTGTCATGGAGAATTTCATAAAAGAAAATCTACCCCCCAAAATCCATGTAATCATTGGCAGCATGTGGTGAGATTTATTTCCTTTTTTTTTTAATTAAAAAAGTATAAACACTCATGTACGCTTCACCTAAAATAATCAATTGTCAATATTTTGTAAGGTTACTTTTTCTCCCATTTTCTCATTTACTGTTTACATGTTTACTTCATTTAGCCGAACCATTTGAAAATGAATTGCAAACTTTATAACATTTCACATATAAACACTTCACATTGTCCCTCCTAAGAATAAGGAACCTCCACAGTCTGCCAATAACATTTTCACAGCAAAGGGTGACTCCTGACTGAGTTAACTTAGCAGTGAAACAGTTATTTGAAAAATTTACCTTCATTTGTAGCTGTGGGCAAATTCCTCAGGTTCCTCAAGTTCAGGTATGGTGGCTTCTCATCGAAGACATCGCAGCAGAAATGTACATTCAAAGGGGCTTTTCCCGAATTTTTCTTTGTAAACATAGTTCCCAGCCCTATCGCCTCACTGAGCTCTGTCTTAATCAATTGCTTTTTCTCTTGTCTTGCATTTACTTACTTATTTAGTGTGTGTGTATTCTGTTTTCTTCCTTTCCACTATAATGTAAAAATTCTATAAAGAAAGGGCTTTTGCCTTATTGACATTTTTGGACCAGAGCTAAATTGATTTAGTGCAGGGCCAAGTTTTAGGAGATAGGTTTTCTTTTACATTTGAATTTACAGGTTTCCTTGTATCCCCATCCCTTTTCAGTTAAATAAATAAAACAAACACATTTGCCTTTTTCTTTCTATTTTTGAAATTAAACTTTTGATGCTGAACAGTGACATGTCCTAGATCTTTTAATAACATATTTTTGCTCATATTGGTACATTAGATAGAGGTGGAAATAATTCACTTCGCTATTTTATTTTTAATGATTATGTGTAAATTGAGTGTCGTAGGATAGTCATGCTACAGATGTTCTTTGTGTTGGCTAGCCATTAAATCACTGTGTTTTGAAATTTCTTGTATAAACATTTAGATTTTGTTTGGAACATTTTCAGGTGTATAGGAGCACATGGATTCTATTTTCCGATGCAGAACTATTTGGAAAATATTTCTAAAGGACCCACACCCAGAACCTTGATCACTTTCCATTTTGTAAGCCTATGAAGTTTGAAGTATTTCCAAAACTTGCAATTGCCGTATGCAGCTCAGAGGATTTAAAATTAATGTTGCTTCTCAGATTTGTTTTTATAAGCACCTGAATCTGGAGATCTGTCAAGGGGCACTTAAGCTTGCCGGTAACAAACATCTTGATTTAATTTAGCCTATGTATCATTGAAATGCACAACCTGTGTGTGATATGGTATCATCCCACGTGGAAAACATGTACAAAAGCCTTGTCAAGCACTTAAGCAGAATTTCCATTTGGGTTGGAAAGCAAAGATGACCAGGAATTGATCACAGAATGGCTGAACGAGAATGAACCAGTTTCCCTTACACACTATTACTTTGCCTGTTAAAGCCTAAAATAGGAAATTTAAAATTCGTAATTTCATAATTTATTTGGAAGGACTTTATAGTTTGCATGATAGGCACAAAACTTTTAATTTTGCTGAAGTATTATTTTTCATATCAAATTGTGAATCTCCTTTTCCTCTCCTTGTCTTTCTCTCTCATGCCTTAGAGCACTCATAATAATTGGAAATATTCACTCTCCTTTGCCTTCTTTTAGATAAGATTAGTTATTTCCTTCAGTCCAGAATATGACAATATGCCTTGGCCATTTTTATTTACTATTTGAACTATATATTTATATGGTGGAGAATTTGTTGTTTATACATCATTATGCTTGGGCTGATGAAGATGGTGGGATGTATCTGAAAATAAGATATAATTTCTGTTTATAGGAGTTACTTCACAGTCATACACTTTCAGATGCTTAAATTTCTTTGGAGGCCATAAAAAATGTAAAGTTTAGGTAATATTTTAGACTCATGAATCTGGCTGGTTTCTCTCTTGTAAGCATACTGGCTTGCTCTACTAATATGTAGACAACAAGCTCATATTGAGTATCAACTTTACTGAATCATCCAATGTATTCTTTTATACTGTTATAAGTCTGTCAGTGGCATTTATAAGAGTAACTTATTAATATTAATAATACATTATGTATTTTCAAGAAGATGCTATCGTTTAATAATAAAACAAATATAGACCTTATAGGAATATACTTTGGTACACTAGATAATAAAGAGTTGTTGAAAATATGTTCTAACTAACAAAGAGTGTTAGCATTCAACATGTAAGATATGCACTTGGTGTAGGAAGAGAAATAGAAGTTGGTTTAAGAAAGACTGAGGTCTTCATTGAGAGGGTGCACCCGAGGAGCTCATGGTTGGGCATGACAGGTACTTGATTTCTTATTCATCAGCTCTCAGGTCCTTTTTCTTAGAGAAGTAAGAATCCAAGTG